>NC_134863.1:36026800-36340300 GCF_049852395.1 Peromyscus maniculatus bairdii | reverse complement strand
TCCCGCTATTAATGTGTTGCATTTGATGTGTAATGTAAGCTTTAGTCATGTTCCTTTTACATATGTGGGTACCATTGTATTTAAGGTATAAATGTTCAGAATTTTGAGACTTCATCTTGGTGTTTTTTTTCCTGTGATGAATATGTAATGTCCTCCCTGATCTCTTTTGACTGACTTGAGTTTTAAGTCTATTTTATTAGATATTAGGATAGCTATACCAGCTTGCTTCTTAAGTCTGTTTGAGTGGAAAGTCTTTTCCCAGACTTTTACTCTGAGATAGTGTCTGTCTTTGAAGTTTAGTGTGTTTCTTGTAGGCAGCAGAAGGATGGATCCTGTTTTCATATCCATTCTGTTAGCCTGTGTCTTTTTATAGGCAAATTGAGTCCATTGGTATTATGGGATATTAATGGCCAGTAATTGTTAATTCCTGTTATCTTTTAGTAGTAGTGTGTGTGTATTTCCCTTCTTTGGGATTTGCTGCTTGGGATTATCTATTGCCTGTGTTTTTGTGGGTGCAGCTGACTTCCTTGGTTTGGAGTTTTCCTTCTAGTGCTTTCTGTATGGCTGGATTTGTGGATAGGTATTGTTTAAATCTGATTTTGTCTTGGAATGTATTGTTTACTCCGCCTATGGTAATTGAAAGTTTTGCTGGGTATAGTATTCTAGGCTGGAATCTGTGGTCTCTTATTGTTTCCATTACATGTATCCAGGCCCTTCTAACTTTCAGAGTCTCCACTGAGAAGTCAAGTGTTATTCTGATGGACCTGCCTTTTAGTGTTACTTGGCCTTTTCCCTTTTTTGCTCTTAATACTCTTTCTTTATTCTCTGTGTTTAGTGGTTTAATTATTATATGGTGACAGGACTTTTTTTTGGGGGGCGGTCTAGTCTATTTGGTGTTTTATAAGCTTTTTGTATCTTCATAGGTATTCCCAGATTGAGCTGCTCTTGGTCTTATCTGTGCTTGCTGTTTCTGTATCTCAGAGGACCACTCTGGGTCCAGTTTTAGCTCTTGGTCTAATTGGAGCTGGCAGATTCTGTGTCTCAGGGAGGTACTCTTGGTGTTGGACATTTTCTTCGTGATTGATGGGGGAAAGCAACATCCTGGATTTTTAAAGAGATTCCCATGGGATTCCCTTTGGCCAAAACTTCAATTAGGTGCCACCCAATGAAGTAGTAGAAGCTTCATTGGGTGACAAGAGACAAGCAGCTTGGACTCTGTCTCCCCTTTTATTTGGTGATTCCATATAGATCGCCTTCATATATGTATATATTTTAGGATGTTTCTATTGTGTTAATTTTCCATCTACCCCTTAAATGCCCCTCAATTTTATCTGTCTGTCCTTGTATTACCCCTCTCCCCCTTTCCCATCCCCAATTTATTTTCCCATTCCAGCCCCTCCATTCCTCAGTAATTTTATATTCTGTTTTCCTTTCTTAATGACATCTATCTGTTCTCCAGTTCTTTACTATGCTCCATGGCTCTGTGAACTGGAGCATGGTTATCATTGTCTTAACAGCCAATATCCACACAAAAGTTAATGCATACCATATTTGTCTTTCTGGGTCTGAATTACCTCACTGAGGATGATTTTTTTTCTATTTCCATGCATTTGCCTAAAAATTTCATGATGTCATTTTTTTAAAAGGCTAAATAATACTCCATCATGTAAATGTACCACATTTTCTTTTTCTAATATTCTTTAGAGGGACATCTAGATTCTTTCCAATTTCTGGCTATTCTGAATGGAGCAATATTCAACATGTTTGAACAAGTATCTTTGTTTAAGACAAAGCATCCTTTGAGTGTATGCCTAAGAGTGGTATAGCTGAATCTTGAGATAGAACAAATCCAATCTTATTGAGCAGCCTTCACACTGATTTTCATAGTAGTGGTATGGGTTCGCAATCTGACCAGCAATGGAGAGTGTTCCTCTTGTTCCACATCCTTGCCAGCATGAGCTGTCACTTTTTTTATTGATCTTGCCATTCTGACAGGTGTAAGATGGAATTTCAAAGTAGTTTGGATTTGCATTTCTGTGATGACAAATGTTGAACTCTTCTATAACTGCTTCTCAGACATTTAAGTTTCCTCTATTGAGAATTATGTTTAGAAAATTTTTTAATTGGATTATTTGATTTTTGATATTTAGTTTTTTTAAATAAATTTTGGATATTAATACTCTATCTAATGTTGGATGTCAGCTATCCCCATTGGTGGAGAGGTCCCAGCATAGGGTGTAAGAGTGGGTGAGGGAAGGAGGTGAGTCAAGCCATAGTAGTGGTGATAATCTTGTAGTCTGACTGACTAGCAATCAAAGTGCTTTTTTATTTATACAGAACTCAATAAGCATGGATAGATTCATGTTGTTCCAACACAAAGATTGTAACATTTTTGTTTTTGGATATGTGTTTCACTTCCTCTTGCTCATCTTTCAATCATCATTAATAAACTTTGAGAGAGCAGAATTATCATTTCCAATTATTTTCCCTCAAGTTTTGACATCATTTATAAACAGAGTTATTTTTACTCATTAACCCCACAACCCAATTTTTAAAAATCAAGAGACTTATGACAGCCTGTTCTCAGGCTAGTAGCTTTGGTCGCTTCATGAATGCTACACCAAAACAAAATCTTCAAGCCAGTCTGAGCATATTGCCATGTCCCAAGCAGTATATTATTAACTTTTAGTTCAGAGTGCCCAAGAAAAGTCTCAGACGAAAGCTGCTGCAGTTATTATTTAAATTCTGGCATAATACAATGTTTATAATTTATTTATTTATATAATTTGTTTATATGTCTAATCCTGGCATTCTGTTGTCCCTTGGTCATATGACACCACAGTGGCTCTGCATGTGCCAATTTTTCTAAGAAAAGGAGGTCCTGACACATCATTTTTGAAATAATCTTTCTACTCTATTCTTTGTTTATCAATAAATGTCTGTGTAGAGCAGAGTTAACTTCAGCTAATCTAACTTTTTCCCTGTATATGCCATGTAATTACCTGAGTGTATAGTGGAAAGAGGCTTGCAATCTGATCTGTGGCCAATTCCTCTAGCCCACCGAATCTTGTTGACCTTTTAAAGTTTTCTTTGTTTTGATTATCTTGTTCCTGAGTAAGTACAGGGATGGAAGTTTCAAGAATATCTCATAGTTTCATAAAGACACCTTTGGCTTCTTTATGTGTGTCACAACCTTCAGGTGTAAGGAAGACCTTCAAGTAGATAAGGATATTTCCCTAAAACCTGGAGGGGTGGTATGTTCAGGACTTCCCTGGGGAAGCTTAGAAGCAGTACACCTGGAAGAAGGCATAATAATTCATAAAAAATGTTCCATCAATCCAATATCTCCAAATTGAACAAATAATAAAGGTCCCCCAAGTATGCAACAGGTGGAAATAAAACCAAAGGTGGCACAGTGGCCATCATGTGACTCAGCACTGCTGGATCTTTGTCAAGTGACTGTGCTGGCTTTATGAGTTTTACTGTTCCCATCAGATATGGGTGTGTCAGTTGCAAAAAGCAAACCAACAACACTTCCGATTCTGTAGGTTGCACTTTGTATGAATGAAGGTATCATTTGCTGTGAAGAAGTTTCAAAGTTTCATGAGGTCTCACCTATTAATTGTTGATCTTGCTGTCTGTGTTTATGGTGTTCTGTTCATGTAGTCTTTTCCTGTGCCATTGAGTTCAATGGTATTCCCCACTATAGAGACTTGAGCCTGATGTTCTAACATTTTTGGTACAATAAGGTACTCTGTACTCTACCAGAAGAGAAACTTATACACTAAGCTAGTCATAAACCCTTTATCTACAATGTTTTATTGCTTGCAAGTTATTCAAGGTCAATGGTGGCACAGAGCTTTTTGGGAGTAATCAACCAATAACTGATTTGACTTAAGTCCCACTCCATGAGATGAAACCCAAGATACTGCTTGGGTGACTAAGAACCTGAGTCTAGATATCCCAGGGACCTAGGGGAAAACCAAATACTACTAGTCTGAAAAAGGAAAAAAGATGTAGTTATAAAATGACTCCTAATGATATTCTGCTATTCTCATAGATCAGTGCCTTGCTCAGCCATCATCAGAGGAGCCGCTTCCTGCAAGATTGGAACAAATATAAAGACTCATAAACAGACATTATTTGGCCAGTGAGAGACCTTTGAACACTCAGCTCTCAATGGAATGTCTCCATCAAATCACTCCCCTCAAAGCTCAGGGGACCCTGCAGAAGAAGAGGCAGAAAGAGTGGAATAGCCGGAAGGGATGGAGGACACCAAGAAAACAAGGCCTTTTAAATGAATATGAGCAAAGCTCATAGAAGACACATGGCTGAGGCAGCATGTGCAGGGTCTCCCTGGGTCTGCACCAGGTCCTTTGCACATGTATTATGGGAGTCCTGAGTGAGAGAATTTCTGGGTCTCTGATTTTCTGCCTTCTCTTGCCCTCTTTTCCTTTTCTTGTCCAAGTTTGATGTAATAATATTTGTTTTATTTCATTAGATTTTGAAAAAGTGAATATGAACGAATGAAGGGAAACCTTACCACTAGGGTAAAGATTAACAATGGAACTGTGAAAATTAGTTCTCTCCAATAGAGTTAAACTGGGTATACCCACCACTCTAGTACAGGATTCATGTTCAAGAGTGGTTGACAAGCCTATAATGGACTCCACAGGTTTTTATTTTTTTGTATATTTTGATTTGCCTATAGTTTGTTGGTTATTTCTTTTTTTCTTTTTAGCTGTTGTTCTAATGGCTTTGGTAATATTGTTGTTGTATTGGGGTTGTGTTTTATTTTTTGAGAAAGAACTTAAAGTTGGGTGGGTAGAAGGGGTGAGAATCTGGAAGGACTTGGGAGAGGGGAAGAATAGATGAAAATTTATATAAATTAAAAAATTGGTTTAAACAATAAAAAATGAGAAAAATGTTACCAAACAGGGAAAACAATCCAGGTTCTGGTCAAATAAGTATATTTTATTCTACAACAATTCAAATGGTGCACTTGTGACTTATAAACCTTATAAAAGACTCCTTTATTTAAAAAGCCTTTAAAATAATACACCAAGCTGGAAACTTGCATTACATACAAGTTGGATTCAGTTTACTTCAATAGTTTGAAACAGTAATTTGCTGGGGCTGGAGTGATGGCCCAGCAGTTAAGAGTACTTTTTACTCTTTCAGAGGACCCAGGTGCAATTGCCAGCACCCACAAGGAGGCTCACAACTATGTTTAACTTCCAAAAGATCCAATGGCCTTTTCTGGTCTCTCCAGAGACCAAGAATTGACACAGTACACAGACATACGTGTAGGCAAAGGAATATGCATGCATTCACTACACCACTGGACTCCTCAGAATTTCCCTGAGGT
Organism: Peromyscus maniculatus bairdii; assembly: GCF_049852395.1. Lineage (NCBI taxonomy): Eukaryota > Metazoa > Chordata > Mammalia > Rodentia > Cricetidae > Peromyscus > Peromyscus maniculatus. Next base: position 36,334,932 of record NC_134863.1, on the reverse strand, counting down.
AGAATGTCCTTCAGTTTTGGTTGGATCTATTCCTCATCCTCTTATGTGCATACATGTTACCAATAAGTTAGTTCAAAATGGTTGTTACCTCCTACTCACTTGATCCAATCAGCATAATGTCATCAATATTGTGTGACAATGTGATATTTTGTAGAAGAGATACAGAATCCAAAGCCCATTTGACTATGTTATGGCACAGGGCTGGAGAATAGCTCTTTGAGGTAAAACTATGAAGCTGTACTGCTGGCCTTGCCAACTGAAAGCCAATTCCTTCTGGTGTTCCTTATGAATACACTCCCCCCACCAAGGCATTTGCTAGATCAATATCTGCAGACTATGTGTTCTGTTGCTGTGATCAAACATGAAGACCAAAGGAAAGGGGTTTTGGCTTACATTTTTATGTGGCTGTTATCATCATAGGATGTCAATAAAGGAACTCAAACAGGGTAGGAAACTGGAGGCAGGAGCTAACGCAGAGGCCATGGAGTGCTGTTAACTAACTGTTTCATCATGACTTTTCAGCCTCCTTTCCTATACAATCTAGGACCACCAGTCCAACCTACAATGAGCCGTGCCTTCCCCCATCAATCAATAATTAAGAAAATGTCTACAGGCTTGCCTACAACCAGATCTTACGGAGACAGTTTTTTAATTGAGGCGCCCTTCTGATTTTTAGCTTGTGTCAAGTTGACATAATACATATCCAGCATATCATGTATTAGGGGATGTGTTAATCTGCTCAGGTAGGGACACCATATCTTATACAGCAGCTGCAATCAAAGTCACTGCCTGATTTGAGTTTTAGATAGTCAGCTGTCATTCTCCACAATCCATCTGTTTCCTACATTTGCAGATAGAAGAGTTAAAGGGAGAAGTGGTGGGAACCTCCCCCCTCCCCCGAGTCTTTTAAGTTCTTAATGGGGGCAATAATTTCTGCATTTACTCTAGGGATGGATGTGATACTCTTTTTTTTTTTTTTTTTTTGGTTTTTTGAGACAGGGTTTCTCTCTGTAGCTTTGCGCCTTTCCTGGAACTCACTTGGTAGCCCAGGCTGGCCTCGAACTCACAAAGATCCGCCTGCCTCTGCCTCCCGAGTGCTGGGATTAAAGGCGTGCGCCACCAACGCCCGGCCTAGGATGTGATACTCTTTTGATAATTATTTTCCTTGGCATAGGCAACTCTAAGGACTTCCATTTAGTCTTTCCAACCATAATAGCCCTTACTCCACAGGGCCTGGAACCAATGTGAATTCTGCCAAAATCTTCATATCCTGCACAGAATGACTTCAGAGAGGTTTGTCGCAGCTGGGATCCAGAAGCCACAGGTTCAACTGCCACACCTTATCAGCACAAACTGGGTGGTGTAGCATCCATTGTTAAACTTGTGCTTCGGGTGCCACCTGGTGGTGATAATATGTAAGAGGCTTCATCTCAATGGACAATTGAGCAGGCCAATGCCTACACTTAATGTACTTGAGGTTTTATATATAAACTATCACTGCTTCTGGCATGAAATGGAGGGTGGGATATGGAATTGTATCTCAGCATACTCTGGAAGACAGAAGGGGAGACAAGATTTGAGAGAGATTTCTTTTGTATTCTTCTTCAAAAAGCTACTGTCAATTGAGTACTGTTCCCGTCTCTGGATGGCTCTATAGCAGCTTTACTATAGCAAGTCTACAGTCATACTGCCTAATTGAATGCTGGGCACATTCCTCAGTAATCACAAAAAACATATCAGAGTATACATGTATGTTTTGTTTTCAATGTCTTAAAATTCTTATTTTATGTGTATGGATGTTTTGCCCGCATGTATGTTGTGTGCCTCATGAGGGCCTGGTACACAAGAATGCCAAAGAGGCAATTATTCTCTTGGAACTGGAGTTACAGAAGGGTGTGATTATCCACTTTTGTGTTGGGAATCAAACCCAGGTCCTCTGGAAGACCATCCAGTGTAGACCCAGTTTTATTTTTCTTATTTTCTTTTCCTTCTCCTTCTTCCTCCTTTCTTTCTTTTATTTTCTATAGGGTTTCTCATAGGAGGACCTGGAAACTGCCACCTGTCTAACTCACAGGTTGCCTGACTCACAGTAAGATGGATAGGGGTCCCTTATAGTCTCTATTATAGAAGCACATTTGTATTTTATTCTGTAGGGTTCTGTACAACACATTGCTAATGGTTTGTTTGAGTTAATCTGTAACCTAGGAAGCTTGAGAGGAAAGCCTGACAGGTCCTGGTGCTTGTGAACCCACCCCTGCTGCACAGAGATGATGAAGATGGACAGTAGAATTGTCCCTGCTACAGCAAGAAAACAGTAAACAGCACCACAACATAAATCTCAGTGACAAGACTGACCACCTGACCAGAGGGGAAAGACCAAACTTTGAAATGATTGGCAGCCTGTTTCCCTTCCCCATACCATCTGCCTAAAGAATATTTGGAAGTAATCTTTAGAATTTGAAACCACTGCCTTCTCTGATGGCTGGTTCTCTGAGTAAAACATGGATTAATTGCTCAACTCCTGGGTGTTGCCTGTGTTCCAGATAGCTCAGACCTCATTACAGCTGAAGATCTTGAAATCAAATTAGTTCATCTTCTCTGATAGGTAATTGTTGATTTCTACATTGGGTTCCTTGAGATAAGGAGACTCATCATGAATGGGATGGAACCATTCCATGGACTAGACCCCAAAAACGAATAAAAAGGAGAAAGTTAGCTGAACACTAACATTTACCTCTGTTTGCTTCCTCCCTGTAGATGCCTTGTGACCAGAGGCCCATGTTCCTGCTGTTATGCCTTCTTCAGCATGATGGACTGAGTGTGCCCTAGAACTGTGAGTTCATATAACACCTTCCTTCCTTCAGTTGATTCCATCATGTGCTGTCACAGAAATGAGAAAAGCAGTTTATATATCTTCCAAATTCACAATTTTCTCTTGTCCTTTATTCTCATAATAAGGCCTTCCCAATATTGGCACATGGTTACCCACTCTTCTCCACACACTCTGCTGTGCTACAAAGTCTGGACGGGACTATTATGTTACAATCTCCACAGGAAGAAGTCAACAAGAATGGTGTTAGCCAGAGGCTTGGGGAGAAACCAGGAGGTATTTATAACTAAAGATGACACACTTCTGCATTGAAATTTGAGTAACTCTGCAATGCCTACAGGAGTTAATAAATTTTGCTATGAGAGTTGATGTTCTAGCTAAGTTTGTCCTCTTGATGCATCTGAGAGGAGTCATCTGAGGGAGAGCCTCTGCTGAGAAATTGACTACATCACATTGACCCATGGGAATGTCTGTGTAGTGTTATCTTGATTGTTAATGGATGTAGACAGGTCCAGACCACAGTGGGCAACACCGTTCCCTTTGATTATATGTCTAGGATGTATAAGAGAGGTAATAATCTTGCCTCAATGTAGTGCTTTAAACAGGAGACCCCCCCGCCATAGGTCAGTTATATAAATACTCGGTCCGCTCTTGATGGCATTGATAGGTGAATATTATGGAATCTTTTGGAGGCGTGGCCTTGACAAAAGGCTTGGGTGACTGGAAAGCAGGTTTTGAGAGTTCATAGGCTTGTCCATTTCCAGGTAGCTTGTACTTATGGTTTGAGATGGGATCTCGGGTTGCCTGTAGTCATGCTGCCTGGTCATTTAGGGGCTCTCTCTGTGCCTTTTCATTTCTGTATTGGGAATGCCTGGTTTTGAGCCACTGTGGAAGACTCTACTAACTGAAGACTGCACTGCTTGCATAATGTAAACTATTTACTGCCCATCACAAAAGAACTTTATCACAAATTCCATTGAATAGAGTCATATTTAATGTGTCAGCAATGGAGTCTACATTCCTCATAGTAAGTGTCTCTTGTGGCAACATGAACCCAACTGTTCTAAATATTATCATTTCCTGCCTACATCTAGTTTGTCTTTCTCATTTCCATTTCAAGGGATAAACTCAATTTATGTTTCTTGCTGTGTCCTATCCTATGCACCCTTAGAGACTAGTGTGTCTTATAGAAAAACCTACACAACAGTTTTAACTGAGGCAACACTATTGGGTCACTATCAGAATTATCTTGCTACCAGAATCCTAAGCTAAAATCTCTTTCTCTGAATGCCCGTCGTATTGACCACGTTCTTGTCTAATGTTCTGAATCCTGCTTTATCCTCAGTAGCTGTATGCATACTCGCATCCAACTATCTGTGTGCTTTCAGATTGTGGGCTCTATTTTTGCTGTCTCGGTACTTTTCTATATTATGAGCATCTACTGAGTGGTAAGGAGATGAGTCCCTTTTCAAAATGTCTTTATCCTTTTGTGCATCCATGCAATTCTTAAATATAATGCTGAATATATATATATATATATATATATATATATATATATATATATATATATATATATATCTGGGTAGATGCAAAACTAAATATTTTGAAACAGTGTCCAATTAAAAAAGTATCACAGAAAGAGGAATTGGGAAATCTTTGAGCTTCACATTCAAAAACTGCTGCCAAATGTATGCTTCTTACTGATAGGCAATGTATTGTCATATATGTTATCAAATTTCTTTCTTTTTTATCTTTTTAAAAATTTAATTTTATTTTACAATATAATTTAATTCTACATATCAGCCACGGATTCCCTTGTTCTCCCCCTACCATCCCCCCACACCACCCCCCATTCCCATCTCTTCCAGCGCAAAGACTCCCCCGAGTATTGAGATCAACCTGGTAGACTCTGTCCAGGCAGGTCCAGTCCCCTCCTTCCAGGCTGAGCCATGCTTCCCTGCATAAGCCCCAGGTTTCAAAGAGCCAACTCATGCACTGAGCACAGGACCCTGTCCCACTGCCAGGATGCCTCCCAAACAGACCAAGCCAATCAACTGTCTCACCTATGCAGAGGGCCTGATCCAGTTGGGGGCCTCTAAGCCATTGGTTCATAGTTCATGTGTTTCCATTCGTTTGGCTATTTGTCCCTGTGCTTTATCATACCTTGGCCTCAACAATTCTCGCTCATATAAACCCTCCTCTTTCTCACAAGTTGGACTCCCGGAGCTCCACCCGGGGCCTAGCCGTGGATCTCTGCATCTAGTTCCCTCAGTCATTGGATGGGGTTTCTAGCATGACAATTAGGGTTTTGGGCCATCCTATAACTAGAGTAGGTCAGTTCAGGCTGCCTCTCGACCATTGCCAGCAGTCTATTGTGGGTGCATCTTTGTTGATTTCTCTGGGCCTCTCTAGCACTTTGCTTTTTCCTATTCTCATGTGGTCGTCATTTACCATGGTCTCCTATTCCTTGTTCTCCCTCTCTGTTCTTGATCCAGCTGGGATCTCACGCTCCCCCAAGCTCTCTTTCCCTCGACCCTCACCCTTCATTACCCCCACTCACATCCAGGCTGTTCATGTAGATCTCATCCATTTCTCCATCATTGGGCAATCCCCATGTCTTTCGTGGAGTCCTGTTTTCCAGGTAGCCTCCCTGGTGTTGTGAGTAGCAGTCCAGTCATCCTTGTTCCACGTCTAGTATCTTCCTATGAGTGAGTACATAACATGTTTTTCTTTCTGAGTCCGAGTTACCTCACTAAGGATGATTTTTTTCTGGATCCATCCATTTGCCTACAAACCTCATGATGTCATTGTTTTCTCTGTTGAGTAGTATTCCATTGTGTATATGTACCACATTTTATTTATCCATTCTTCAGTTGAATGGCATCTAGGTTGTTTCCAGGTTCTGGCTATTACAAACAATGCTGATATGAACATAGCCAAGAAAGTGCCCTTGTGGTATGATTGAGCATTCCTTGGGTATATGCCCAAGAGTGGTATAGCTATGTCTTGGGGGATATTGATTCCCAATTTTCTAAGAAAGCGCCATATTGATTTCCAAAGTGGTTGTACAAGCTTGCATTCCCACCACCAGCAGTGGAGGAGAGTTCCCTTAGCTCCATATCCTCTCCAGCATAAAGTATCTTCAGTATTTTTGATCTTAGCCATTCTGACAGGTTTAAGGTGGTATCTCAGAGTTGGTTTGATTTGCATTTCCCTGATAATTAGGGATGTTGAGCAATTCCTTAAATGTCTTTCAGCCATTGAGTTTCCTCTGTTGAGAAATCTCTGTTTAGTTCTATAGCCCATTTATTAATTGGACTGTTGGGCATTTTGATGTGTAATTTCTTGAGTTCCTTATTTATTCTGGATATCAGTCCTCTGTCAGATGTGGGGTTGGTGAAGAGCTTTTCCCATTCTGTAGGCTGTCACTTTGCCTTGTTGACCGTATCCTTTGCTCTACAAAAGCTTCTCAGTTTCAAGAGGTCCCATTGATTGTTTCTCTCAGTGTCTGAGCTACTGGTGTTATATTTAGGAAGTGATCTCCTATGCCAATGCGTTCAAGACTACTTCCTACTTTCTCTTCTAGCAGGTTCAGAGTAGTTGGATTTATGTTGAGGTCTTTGATACATTTGGACTTAAGTTTTGTGCACAGTCATAGATATGGATCTATTTGCAGCCTTCCACACGTTGATATCCAGTTATGCCAGCACCATTTGTTGAAGATGCTTTCTTTTTTCCATTGTACACTTTTGGCTTCTTTGTCAAAAATTATATGTTCATAGGTGTGTGGGTTAATGTCAGGGTCTTCAATTCGATTCCATTGGTCCACATGTAGGATTTTATGCCAATACCAAAGCTGTTTTTATTATTGTAGCTCTATAGTAGAGCTTGAAGTTAGGGATTGTGATGCCTCCAGAGGTTGTTTAATTGTACAGGATTCTTTTGGCTATCCTGGGTTTTTTGTTTTTCCATATGAATTGAGTATTATTCTTTCCAGGTCTGTGAAGAATTGTGTTGGTATTTTGATGGAGATTGCATTGAATCTGTAGATTGCCTTTGGTAAAATTGCCATTTTTACTATGTTAGTTATGCCTATCCATGAGCATGGGAGATCTTTCCATTTTCTGACATCTTCTTCAATTTCTTTTTTCAGGGACTTAAAGTTCTTATCATATAGGTCTTTCACTTGCTTGGTTAGTGTTACCCCAAGGTATTTTATGTCATTTGTGGCTATTGTAAAGGGTAATGTATCTCTGATTTCCTTCTCAGCCTGTTTGTCAATTGTATATAGGAGGGCTACTGATTTTTTTTTTTGAGTTGCTCTTGTATCCTGCTGTGTTGCTGAAGGTGTTTATAAGCTGTATCAGTTCCTTGGTTGAATCTTTGGGGTCACTCACGTATACTATCATGTCATCTGCAAATAGGGAAAGCTTAACTTCTTCCTTTCCAATTTATATCCTCTTAATTTTGTTATGTTGTCTTATTGCTCTGGCTAGAACTTCAAGTACTATATTGAATAAGTATGGGGCGAGTAGACAGCCTTGCCTCATTCCTGATTTTAGTGGAATCGCTTTGAGTTTCTGTAGATGTAACCAACAGTCTTATTAAATAAGAAACATAGAACCAATGTAAAGAAGAAAGCCAAGAGCTCAGAGCTCAGAGCTAAAAACTTACCCTTCCTGCGGTGGTCCTACCTCTCCGAAAGAGACCTACTTCCTGTGTGTTTGTCTTTATATAGTTTTTCTGTTCTGCCTTCTCATTGGTTGTAAACCCAATCACGTGACTGCCTGTCACTGCCTGTAAATACAGCCCTCCAGGTCTTAAAGGATTGTGTCTCCAGTGCTGGCTGTATCCTTCAACACACAGAGACTTTCCTAGTTCTGCCTACCAAGTGCTGGGATTATAAGCTTATGCCACCACCACCCTGCTTTCCTATGGCTTGCTAATAGATCTGACCCCCGGGCAACTTTACTTATTAACATACAATTAAAATCACATTTCAGTACAAATAAAATACCACCATAAGTTTCTCTCCATTTAATTTGACGTTGGCTCTTGGCTTGCTGTAAATTGCCTTTATTATGTTTAGGTATGTTCCCTGTATTCCTGATCACTCCAACACCTTTATGATGAAGGGGTGTTGGATTTTGTCAAATGCCTTTTCTGCATCTAGTGAGATGATCATGTGGTTTTTTTCTTTGAGTTTGTTTATATGGTGTATTACATTGACAGACTTGTGTATGTTGAAACACCCTTCCATCCCTGGGATGAAGTCTGCTTGATCATGGTGGATAATTGTTTTGATGTGTTCTTAGAGTCTGTTTGCAAGTATTTTATTGAGTATTTTTACATCAATGTTCATGAGGGAGATCGGTCTGTAGTTCTCCTTCTTTGCTGTATCTTTGTTTGGTTTAGGAATCAGGGTAATTGTAGCCTCATAGAAGGAGTTTGGTAATGTTCCTTCTGTTTCTATTGTGTGGAACAATTTAGAGAGTATTGGTATTAACTCTTCTTTGAAGATCTGGTAGAATTCTGTCCTGAAACCATCTGGTCCTGAGCTTTTTTTTTTTTTTTTTTTTTGGTTGGGAGACTTTTAATGACTGTTTCTATTTCCTTAGGGGTTATTGGACTATTTAAATAGTTTATCTGGTCTTGATTTAACTTAGGTATGGGGTACCTATACGGAAAATTGTCCATTTCTGTAGATGTAACCAACAGTCTTATTAAATAAGAAACACAGAACCAATGTAAAAGAGAAAGCCGAGAGGGAAGTCAGAGCTCAGAGCTAAAATCTCACCCTTCCTCCTGCGGTGTCCCAGCTTCCCGAAAGAGAGCTATATCCTGTCTGTCCATCTTTTTATAGTATTTTGTTCTGCCTTCTCATTGGTTGTAAACCCAAACACGTGACTGCCTCGTCACTGTCTGTATGTACGGCCCCCCAGGTCTTAAAGGCATATGTCTCCAATGCTGGCTGTATCCCTGAATACACAGAGATCTATGGGATTAAAGGCGTGTGCCACCACCGCCACACTCTTGCTCTGGCTCTAATAGCTCTGACCCCGGTGTAACTTTATTTATTAACATACAATCAAAGTCACATTTCAGTACAATTAGAATATCACCACACATTTCTTTTAGGTTTTCCAGTTTTGTGGAGTAGAGGTTTTTGAAGTATGACCTGATGATTCTCTGGATTTCCTCAATGTCTGTTGTTATATCCCCTTTTCATTTCTGATTTTGTTAATTTGGATGCTCTCTCTATGTTTTGGTTAGTTTGGATAAAGGCTTATCTATCTTGTTGATTTTCTCAAAGAACCAACTCTTTGTTTCACTATTTTTTTGTTTTGTTCTCTTTGTTTCTATTTTATTGATTTCACCTCTCACTTTGATAATTTCCTGGTGTCTATTCTTCCTGGGAGACTTTGCTTCTTCTTGTTCTAGAGCTTTCAGGTGTGCTGTTAAGTCACTAGTGTGAGATTTCTCCAACTTTTTTATGTGGGCATTTAGTACTATGAATTTCTGTCTTAGCACTGCTTTCATAGTGTCCCATAGGTTTGGGTATATGGTGTCTTCATTTTCGTTGATCTCTAGGAAGTCTTTAATTTCTTTCTTTATTTCTTCCTTAACCCATTGGTGATTCAGTTGAGCATTATTCAGTTTCCATGAGAGTGTAGGTTTTCTGTAGTTTTTGTTGTTGTTGAAATCTAGCCTTAAACCATGGTGGTCTGGTAGAACACAGGAGGTTATTCCAATTGTTTTATATCTGTTGAGATTTGCTTTGTGGCCAAGCATGTGGTCAATTTTAGAGAAGGTTCCATGGGGCACTGAGAAGAAGGTATATTCTTTCTTGTTAAGATGGAATGTTCTGTAGATATCAATTAAGTTCATTTGAGTCATGACATCAATTAAGTCCTTTATTTGTCTGTTAAGTTTCGATTTGGGCGATCTGTACAGTGGTGAAAGTGGGGTGTTGAAGTCTCCCACTGTTAATGTGTGGGGTTTTATATGTGGTTTAAGCATTAGTAATGTTTCTTTTACATACGTGGGTGCCCTTGTGTTTGTGTTTGGGGCATAAATATTTAGAATTAAAACTTCATCTTGGTGATCTTTCCTGTGATGAGTATGTAATGCCCATTTTGATCTCTTTTGATTGATTTTAGTTTAAAGTCTATTTTGTTGGATATCAGGATGTCTACAACTGCTTGTTTCTTAAGACCGTTTGATTGGAAAGCCTTTTCCCAGCCTTTTATTCTTAGGTAGTATCTATCTTTGAATTTGAGGTGTGTTTCTTGTAGCAGTAGAAAGGTGGGTCCTGCTTTCGTATCCATTCTGTAACCCTATGTCTTTTTATAGGTGAATTAAGTCCATTGATATTAAGGGATATTAATGACCAGTGATTGTTTATTCCAGTTATTTTTTTGGTGGTAGTGTGTGTGTACTTCTCTTCTTTGGGGTTTACTGCTCTGGCTTTATCTATTGCCTGTGTTTTCGAGGGTGTATCTGACTTCCATAGGTTGTAATTTTCCTTCTAGTGCTTTCTGTAGGGCTGGGTTTGTGGATAAGTATTGTTTATAATCTGGCTTTGTCTTGGAATGTCTTATTAAGTCACATGGCCTTTTTCCTTTGCTGCTCCTAATATTCTTTTTTTTTTTTTTTTTTTTTTTTTGGTTTTTTGAGACAGGGTTTCTCTGTGTAGGTTTGTGCCTTTCCTGGAACTCCCTTTGTAAACCAGGCTGGCCTCCATCCTCCATCTCACAGAGATCCGCCTGGCTCTGCCTCCTGAGTGCTGGGACTAAAGGCGTGTGCCACCACTGCCCAGCCTAATATTCTTTCTTTATTCTGTACATTTAGTTGTTTAATTATTATGTAGCGAGGGGACTTTTTTGGGAGGTCTAGTATGTTTGGTGTTCTATAGGCTTCTTGTATCTTCATAGGCATTTTCTTCTTTAAGTTGGGAAAGTTTTCTTGTATGATCTTGTTGAATATATTTTGTGTGCCTTTGAATTGGTATTCTTCTCATTCTTATATCCCTATTATACATAGGTTTGGCTTTTCATGGTGTCCCAAATTTCTTGGACATTTTGGGTCATGACTTTGTTGGCTTTAGTGTTTTCCTTGACTGATGAATCTATTTCTTCTACCGTATCTTCAACGCCAGAGATCCTCTCTTCCATCTCTTGCATTCTGTTGGTTATACTTGCATCTGAAGTTCCGGATCGTTTACTCAGATTTTCTATTTCCAGCATTCCCTCTGTTTGTGTCTTCTTCATTTTTTCTATTTCCCTTTTCAGGTATTGGACTGTTTTCTTCTTCTGTTTCGTTGCTTTTTCATGATTTTTCTTCAGTGCTTTATTATTTTCTTCCAGGACTTTATTGTTTTCTTCTAATTTATTTGTCCCTTCCTCTAGTTTTTTATAGCGTTCTTCCCATTTTTTGTTTGTCTTTTCCTGTATATTAGCCTCTACCTTCTTCATGATGTGATTCATAAGGCTGTTTTCATCTGCTTCTTCCAATTTTTGATGTTCAGGTCTAGATGTTGGAGGAGGGCTAGGTTCTGGTGATTCTGTATTGCTCTTCATTTTGTTGTGTGCACATCTACCTTGATGTCTGTCCATCTCCTTGTGGTTCGTCCTTGGTATTATCAGTGCACTTGGTCCAGACAGAGCTGACAGATTCAGGAAGTCTCTCTCTCTCTTGTCCAGATGGGAGCTCTCTTGTCCAGACAGGAAGTCCAGGGCAGGATGGGAGCTCTTGTCCAGATGGGAAGTCTAGGGCAGGATGGGCGCTGGGGGCTGGTCTCTAAGTCTCAGAAAGTGGTTGAGTTGGTTGATGATGGGTATGGGAGCAGGGCTTGGAGATTGCAGGGTCTGCAGGGGGTCTTGGAGATGGGGAGCCTTCCCAGTAGGGGTGGGGGTAGAAGGAATCATGCCTGGTGGCCTGAACCTGGGGTCAAGTTGGGCAGGTCTTCCCTGGTGTGGCTGGTGCCCAGGGATGGGATCTAGGCTGAGCCCAGGCATCTACCTCTTGTCCAGAAGGGAAGTCTGGGGCAGGATCTCAAATTTCTTAATATCAGAGAAGTTAATTCTACTAGTAGTTTACTATTCACCCATGATTGAGACACTTTATTATGCTTAAAGCATACAGAATCAATGTGATCATTAATTTAACAGATTTCTGATTTACAGTTCCAATGATGGATTCAATTTCTTTAGAGTCTGTTGGACTTTGAATAAAAATGCCCACCACAGGCTCTTATAGCCAAATCGTAGTCATCAGAGATTGGCACTGCCTGAGAGGGATTTGGAAGTCTGGCTTGTTGGAGTAGATGTGGCCTTGTTCGGAGAATTGGGTCACTGGGGGTGGAGCTCAGCATTTCAAAAGCCCAACCCAGTCCCAGCATTTCTCTCCTTCTGCTGCCTGTCAGTCTGTGGGACTCTCAGGTACTTCTCTAGCTCTATGTCTGCCTGCATGCCACCGTACACACAACGATGCTCTTGTTTTGTTGGCAATGGACTAAACCTCTGCAAAGGTAAGCAAAGCCAAATTAAGGCCTTCTTTTATAAGAGTTTCCATGGTCATGGTGTCTCTTCACAGCAATAGAACACTAAGACAGAAGTTGGTATCAGAGAGAGTGGTGTATTGCTGGAACGGGCCTGATCATTGTGCATATTGGTGAAATACAAATTTGGGGTCTTTGGATTAAGAAAGCAGTTGAAGTTGTTTATCTGGGCTTAATGGACCATCCTAGCAGGAGGATTTTCAAATGACAGTGCTGAGGACAATTTAAAGTATGAGGGTCTAGCCCAAGAAGCTTCAGTGGGGAAGAATATTAGTTAGTGTCCTAGAGACTGTAGTTGTGATATTTAGGCAAAGAATGTGGCTGCCAACTTGTGGAAAGAAATTTTAAAAATGCTTAAGTAGTAAAGGAAACCATTGGCAACAAAAGGCTGGTGCAAATATATTTGAGTGAGGGGGCCAAGTTCCAGGCCCAGCAACCAGCCAAATTTGGCAGCTTTGGCCACATGGTTTTGGCTTCAGAGTCAAAGATACAAAAAAGGGGTTATGAAATATCCCTCTGCAACAATGAAAAGCTGGTGAGGCCAGGCAAGTATCTGGGGTGCCTTCTGCATGGCAACCAAGAATGGCCATTTTCTGAAGCTGTGAAAGTAAAACCTGTATTTTGCTAGATACCTAAAGATGTTGGAGATACCAGTATTTTGGGATACTTGCCAAGAGAACTGCAGACTGGATGTCAAACCAGCCTGGCAGAGAAATGTGTTACAGTCAACAAAGCTAAAAGTAGTTGGAGATCTCTAGAGTACTTTGACATTAGACATGGATTTGTAGAGTTTAATCATATGGTTTTATGATTTGCTTTGGTCAAGTATTTCCTCACAATTTTCAGTTTTGATGGTCATCTTTCTTGTTTTTCATCATAAAAGTTAGGCATAGGTTTATCATTTAGTTTAGAATTTCTGGAACCTTCTGTTCTGAACTTTGATTCTCCTGTCTGTTTCCTTCAATTATACTAATTGCTGAATCCTAAGTCTGACCTAGTAGTTATTATACTTTGAATGCTTTAAACCCGACAGAGATGAAGGATACTGACAATAGATACGACATACCTCTTTCCGCAGGCTGGATATTGTTTGATTCCTTCAATTGGAAATATTATAGGAAACCTATGAACTTAGGCATAAAATTCTAATTTCCTATTGCTGTTCCTTTCCTTCATTGTAAATGACAGCATTTGTAAGACTTGTCCATAGACTAGAGTAAGGAGTGGGGTGTGTTAAGGTAGCTCCAACAGTACAGATTGAAGACGGTATCGTACTGGGATGATATCAGGGAGGTCCCAAGGAGTGCTCAGAAATACACTTTTCAGAAGATCTAGCTATGTGTTACTTAGTTTGACATTTTTGAATTTCAGTTGAATTCTCAACAATTTCTTCCATCCTCATCTTCAATTATACTCAGCCTACCATTAACTCTATATCTCTCTGCAAAACTCAGAGGGAATCAAAGGAAATAGGGGTTTTCTGTGTTGGGGACCGACTCCGGACAGCTGTGTCTTGAACCTGTGTAACCTTCCAGGATTTATCAAGCCTCGTGTAAATAGGAGGCTTTTAGTCTAACCTAGGAATGTAGGATTAAATCAACTTCTTGGAGCCTGTACTAAATCAGCTAGCTGCAGTGGCCTGGAACCAAACCGACCTCCTGCTGATCCTCCCTTAGGAATTTTCTTTGTCCTCTCCTCACTCCTCCTGCTCCCCCTCTGTACCTGAAGCCCTATTTATAAGCTCTAACACCCAGTAAATAAATGAGACCTTGAAGCAACTCAGACTGACTCTGTCTTTCTTCACGCACTTGGTCTCCTTTCCCTCTCGCCCCCCATTGATTCCTAGGTGGTCCCTTCTCGAGACCCTCGAATAACCTGGCCTGCTGGACGGGTCATTTCTTCTTTGTGTCCTCCTAATGCTTTGCTAAAAGAGAAGAAAATCTCACATTATCTCAAGTCCTCACTTCTGGTCTGTAAACATTAGTGATACCTCTCTCTTCTGTGGTACTTGCAGCTGAAATGAAGTGGAAAAGGCAGAATCCCAGGTGACAGAGACTAGCCAGCGATGCCATGAATTCTCTCACAGTGCTGAGTGCTACCCAGTCATTGCCCACCTTGCACCTGTGCACCTGCCCAGAAGGTTTCTTCACCTAACCCTTCTCCAATTGTTGAGACCACAGCTAGTGCAGGTTACTCATCTCTGGGAATGCAACACTGAGAAATTCACCCTCAGTCTATCCTGCTGTCTGGAGAGGTGAAGTAATATTTTGATTTGCATTGTAATTTCAACAAGACAGCAATAGCAGACCATGTTGATAAAAACTGGGGCTTTCTTTTATCCCAAGAGGAGCACCTGCAGACCAGAATTCTGTCGAGAGTTTAAAACAACGAACAATAGCAACGTTCAAAGAACTTATCTCTTCCCAAGATAAGACAGTTTTATTTTTATTTTTTTGGTGTTTCAAGACAGGGTTGATAAGACAGTTTTAAATCAAAGGTCTTTAACTTCCTTCAAGAAATCATATCTTGTGGGGTGTGACAAGAACTCCTTGTGCCCCTGCTGACCTCAAAAATACATACACACATAATACATACACACATACACACAATATACATTTTGGTTTTAAATATTTTGAAAAAGAAATTAAATTAATATGTGCTTATAGTTAACATTGAAATACATATGTAAACAAATACAGTAAAACAAATCACCCACGTGAATCTCATCCAGTGGCTTTTCTATGCTTTCTTTATACCGATGAGCTCATTCTCTTGTAAGGATGTTGCATGCTGCTTTCTCCCTGTTACCGCATCATCAGCATCAAGTAGACCTGTACACAACGTTCACAGAGACTGCATCACCTGAGCACAGACTCCATGATCAGGTTGCCTGGACCCAGAGGTCTGGCAAGCTTCCCTTTGTAGTGTCATAGCCTTCTTTCTCTAATTGATTGGTTTTTCAAGTCCCTTTCATTTCCTAGCCAATATAACTCCCCTCTGTATTATTTCCTGAAATTCCCCAGAGACCTGTAATGATGCTTAGTTGTATCCTCAGAGATCGCCTAGATGTCCCAGGTGATTTAATATGTGGCTATTTAACAATCACTGCAACTATCCCAGTTCAAGAGCAACAGTTGCTCAGTTTTCAGTCTCAAAGCCAAGTTCTGATTTTGATTCAGTTTGTGACAAAGATGACTACAATCAGAAATACATCTGCAGTCAGCAGACTTTGTAGCAGTCAGGGTGAAAATTTGCCACGTGGAGCCATGGGAAACCTAGGTAAAATGAAGCTATAAAGAGCTCTCTATGGGCTCTGGGCTTTGGAAAAGGTCTCTAGGATGAGGCTTTCCTATAAATTGTGTGAACCAGGGACAGTTCTGTCACTGAGTAGCTCAATAAATCTTATCTATAATGAGAGTAAACCTAAGAAAATGACACTGTGATGAATAGAAAAGAAGCAAAGAATGTGTTAAATGAGAGTGGGGATGCATGGATTCACAGGACTCACACAAGGCTCTTATATCTGTCTCACTTTGATCAATCTATCTGTCTGTCTATTTATTTATTTATTTATTTATTTATTTATTTATTTATTTATTTACTTTTGAGATAGGGTCTCACTGTTACAGTTCTGACTGGGTTCAAACTCATAGAGACCTGACTGTCTCTGCCTTCCAAGGTCACATACCTGGCCATTTGTCTTGATGCTCTGTGGGATTGTTCATGCCTAATAGGACAACTTGCCCTGGCCAAAAGCCTACCAGTCAGGTTACCAGAACACTGAGCCCTAACTGTAAGGGATCAGGCCAGATTCTACATTTAGGGACTGGGGTGGTGTGTGTGTGTGTGTGTGTGTGTGTGTGTGTGTGTGTGTGTGTGTGTCTTTTCATCAAAGGATATCTACGTTTTTTTTTTATGTATTCTTACTATATCAAGAACTTGAGATAGGGCTAAGTATGAGGCTGATTCACTACAGCTCTGGCTTAGTATACACAAAGCTTTGGGTTCAATCCCCAGGCTGGTGTAAACAAACCAAGGTGATACATGCCTGTCATCTTAGCACTAGGGAGATGGAGGCACACAGCAAATTCCAAGACAGACTGGACTACATGAGACCCTGTCTTAATGACAAAAATAAACAAACAAAAAAGGGCTTGAAGTGTATCTGGGAAAGGAGCAAAAGCACTCAGCTCTGTCTCTTGAGAAGGAGACACTCCATCTGGGCAGTAGCACCAATCATTTGGAAAGTTGAAGAGAAAAAAGTCCTGTTGCCTGATACCACCCTCAGAGGTGAATGTAATTGGTCCAGGGTGATCCTGGGTCTTGGGGTTGTACAAATTCCACTGTGGTTCTTCCTGTGTGCTTTTGAGACTTAATACAGCAGAGGGGTCCCTGGTTCTGAACTGTAGATAGGAGCACACAGTCCCATAAATACTTTTTTTCATTTCTAAAATCATTTAAAACCTTAGTGTCTATACATTCAATTCTAATAAACTAGTTTCAGAAAAGCATACAATTACCTCAATTTCTGATTATTGCTGAAATTCAGAGATACCCCGGAATAAGTTCAACATAATTTTTTTAAATGTGGCATTTATGATGTGGTAAATGCTTAGGCTGCAAATTTTGCAACTTTGACTTAAAATATACTAACTAGCCTTTTCCTGAGAAAAATGACTTAGCTTTGCTTGTAAACGCTATAGTACTAGTCATTAACGTTTTAAAGATATGTATAAAAAAGCTGTATGAGAACAACTGGATTTCTAATGCTGTCAAAACTTCTTCAGAATAAATTGGCTTTATTATATTTCAATAAATTTATGAGTCCGCATCTCATTATGGAAGAAACAGTGATTTCCTGTTTTCATTTTTTGAAGAGAGGTAGTTAATGGTGACCCTCTAAGAATTAGCGTGTAGATTTGTAGATTACCCTTACAACAAACAGCCAGTCAAAGCTCGGAGATTCCCTTTCTCAAGGAGTAGAAGTCACATTTATTCACTTTGTCCCTGAAAAGAAGTTTTCCTTTTTTCCATTACCATTTTTCAGGAATGACATGACAGAAATATCCCAAAGAGGGTACTGTGGGTCGCTACTCCGCCTCACAGGCAACTAAGCGCAAGCCTCAGGACTGGGGGTAGTTACCACTGAGTATCCCAATGTCTGTGCAGTGAACTCTGAGACACCAACCTGTCTTCCTACTTATTGACTCTGAACAGGGGGCCCTACTTCTCAGTAGTGCTGGTCACTACTGGTAAACAGCCCTGGCTAAAAGTCCTCCACTGCACTTTCTTCTAGAGCATGACTTCTCGTTACCACATCAGAGCGAAGTCATTATCCTCGTGGCTGTGAGTGGTTCAGAAAGAACTGACATAAAAATTATGTTGGAGGAGGAGCAGGGCAGAAATGTACCAAGAGGTGGTTGATCTTAGGGAAGTCTTTGGTTGTGACAGGAAAGGCAGAATGGTCGGGAGGAGAGAGTCAACCCTAAAGCTGAACGCTGTGGTTCTCCTTGTTCCTCCAGGAGAGGAGGTGCAGAAACCAAGTACCAGTGAGAAAGGTCAACTTCTAGAAAGAGAAACAACAGGTGTCTTACCATCCAGAGCCCAGGAGTGTCCTGGAAAATGTGAGAAGTGGGGGCCAGAAACTTCCTCTCACTCCAGAACAGTACCAAACCAACTGCAGCCTCACTGACAGTTACTTGCTCTAAGCCCCGCCCCTACTATCCATCTACTGGCTGCAGTTTTATAACTCCTGACTTGATTGGCTGATGAAAACAGCATCCTTTTTGTTGTCGTTTATTAAAGGCATTTAAAACTATAAAGCTGTGTTTAGTAAAGGGGAAAAAAGAAAACATGAAACGAAACCGCTAGAAACTGTATTATTTATGTATATTTAACTTGCTGCATAGTGAGTTTCTGGCCTTGAATCCCTGGACAAGTGTTTTCTCTGCATTCAAGAAGGAGGAAGTCTCCTGGACATGGTGTGGTTGTAGATATCATGAGTGCAGGAATTCTGGTTTCTGGGTTTGAAGCATGGGGTTGGGCATGTGAAAGAATGCAGTCAAGACAGACTGGGAAAGCAGCTTCTCATTCTTTCTGGGACAAATGTGAAGATGGTTTCAGAAATAGCGGCACATTGTACGCTTTTTTCCCCAAAATATATATAAAGAATAATTTCACTGAAACTATTTAGCGGCACTATTGTGGGATCAAGTTTTGTATTCTTGTATCTTGTATGTACATCATTAGTCAGTGATCTCTAGAGGAACAGTATCTGTACGATGAATATGCATATTCTAATTTGTGCCTAGTTGAGATTCAAACCAACCATCACACTATTCTAAGAAAATATTTGGGGGAGAAAATTTGTAATGCTTTCAAAATCTAGGCCATATTTTGGCTTGTGGGATACCACTTTATATTCTGACTCACACAAAGACTTTGTGAGGATGTTTAGGTGCCTATGAGAGGGAATGGACAGAGAAGGGAAGAGAGGGGAACTGCCAGAGTAAATGCAGAGGAGTGACCTTTACCTATATAGCGCCCTTGGCTGTAGTGAGAAGCATTCCCAGCCTTCTACAGTCTGATAGCCCCAAACAACAGGGATCGTGGAAGGGAATTATCTCCACGATGTAAATCCATTTTAGCAAGTGGTCAAAGAAACCGTGGAAGGATTTTAAAGCTGATAGACTAATACAAAGTTATAATGAAATGATAGTTAAGATCATTTCTGACCAAACATTTAGATGGAAATTGTAAGGAGTAAATGTATACTTTATATTAGATATAGAATTAGATTATTAAATAAGATAACTTCTGTATATTTATGCTTTAGAAAGGTTTTTGATATTGACAGGTATTTATTGTGTGGGTCTCATAAAGGCAACTTCTTCTGAGTGGGCCACGTAGTTTGACCATACTCACCTCTCATAATCTGCTCTTTCTCATCTCCTCTTCACCTTTGGCTTTTTGCTACTCTCCTTTTCACAGACTCCTTCTGCTTTTTAGTCATATATAGAGATACATATATACAGCTTACCTGCTTATACTAAATCTAAGATTCACAAACAGGAGGAAACTTGACATTTGCCTTTCAGAGGCTGGCTTATTTTGCTTATTGTTGGTGGCCAGCTGCATCCATCTTTCAGCAAAGTCTCCTTCCTTCCTCCCTCCCTCCCTCTCTCCCTCCTTCCTTCCTTTCTTCCTTCTTTCTTTTTTCAGAACAGTAGCCCTGGCTGTCCTGGAACTCACTCTGTAGACCAGGTTGGCCTCGAACTCAGAGAGAGATGTGCATTACCACCACCTGGCTTATTTCTAGATTTCGTAAAGATAATATGAATATGATTGTTCCCCCAATTTCTCTTTCATTATTTTCTTCTTAGTATATAAAAATCTCCTGAATTTTTGTGTTCGGTAGCGTTAACTTAGGAATGTGTCTGGTGATTTCCTCTGTTGGAGTTTTAATTATTGAGTTAATATACATACTTTTTATTTGTATATTAAGATTTTCTACCTCTTTGGAAAGTTTTGGTAAGTTTTATGGATCACAGATTTGGAGCAGTTTTCTATGTAATGTCCATGGCACTCTCTCATAAGTCCTTTGCATTCCAGTGTGCCACTTCCAATGTCTCCTCATTAATTCTCGATTTAAGATTTTTCTTTAATCTTAGTCTAGTTGAGTGTTTCTAAACTTTGTCATCTCAAAAACAAAACAACAAAACCCTTAGTTTTATTGATGATTTTAATTGATTTTATAGTCTGTCTGATTAATATATTCTATAATGATTTTTCTTCCCTCTCTTAACTTTGTGTTTAATCTGTTCTTTTTCTGTTTAAGTTATAAGTAGGTTATTCATGTAAGATCTTTTGACGTTCTTACTGTGGGCAGAGACAGAAATATGCATACTTCTTTTAGCTGTTTATGTTATATTGTGTAAGCTGGGCATAACATTTTTTCTTTCCAAATAATTTTTATTCGTTTCTTTTATTAAGTCTTTGACTCATTTGTTGATTCTTCAAGAGGGTGTTTTTAAATTTCTATAAGTTTGTGAATGTCAATATTGTCTCTTTATTTTTTCATGACATTGCTTTTCAAAAACATATTTTATAAGTTTTTGCCAGTATCTTGAATTTATTAGGACTAGTTTTGTGGATCTATATCATTTTATTTTGAATGACATTTTATGTACATTGGAAAATAAATTTCCTTTGCCAGTATTTGTAGAAATGTTCTATGCATGTCTACTAGCTTCATTTAGTCTATAACAGTGTACATTTTTACTGTTTTATTATTTATTTTCTGTCTGAATGATATAGCTACTGTTGCAAGTGGGGTACCAAAGCCCCATAATATTATTGCACTGACATCTCTTTCTCTATTCATGTGTGTTAATAGTTAAGTAAGCTATTACATTGTCATAGACTCTTGAGAAATTGAGCCCTTTGTCAGAATATTATGACCCTCTTTGTCCCTTATGCTCTTGTAAGTTTTTTTTTAGCTAAAGTGTATTACATCACCTTCAAGTTTAGCCTGTTAGCCCGGTTACCATTTGCATGACCCGCCCCAAATCACTACAATTTTAATCTATTTGTGTTCTTAAAGCTGATACAAGTCTCATGTAGGTTTTATAGTTAACCCACTCCTAATATTACTACACTTGTCTTTAATTCTTTTTTTTTTTTTTTTTTTTTTTTTTTTTACAGTTTCTTACTGTGTATCATGGTCATATTCCTCTCTCCCATTATTTCCTCTTATTTCTCCACTTATTCCCTTTGGTCCCTTTCTGCTGGCCCTGTTCCAATTTTTGCATTTGTCTTTAGCTCTTGAGACATGGTTTCATTTAGAACATTTTGTTGCAATTTGAGTAATTCTTTAAAATTTTGAATCTTCTATCATATCGTTGTTCACAAAAAGAAATCTAAGACTATGTTTTCATTTCAATAGAATTTCCTTCCCATTAGCACAGCACTAATAGAATTAATTAACACAAAGTTACTGGGCATCCAATGCATCCTTATTCACTCTCAGTGCTCTCTGCCTCCAAAACCAGAGTTCATAATTCACATGACCACTTCATTTCTCCCTTTGGAAATTGAGTTTGCTCTGCATTAAACAAGAAAATGACTCCTAGGTGGGCAGTGAAAATAGAGGTGGGAATTTAGATGTGGTAAAGATCTATCTTAGTGATGAGAAGAAAGAAAGGTCTCCAACATTTCAAACACTGAACAACAAATATTTATGTTTGTGGCTGAGGCATACCTGACACATGGACTTAGTGGCCTTTATTTTTATTGAGACAAAATTTAAGGGAGGAGTTAAAAGAAGGGAGATAATTTTTCAAAAGGGCTTATAAATGACAATGAAAAAGAAGGCTTATTGCCCAGAATACATCAGTTATGAAGTATGGAGGAGAGTAGTGTGAATACATGTTTATGAAATGCAGGCTGACTACAGAGACCAATGCAGAATGGCCTCGGCCAATTGCATTCTTCAGAGAATAGCATCATTTCCTCTTCCACTGTCTGAATTCTGTAACCACAAGAGTTTATCTGGGTGTCTTAGTTAGGGTTTCTATTGCTGTGAAAAGACACCATGACCACAGCAACTCTTATAAAGGAAAACAGTTAATTGGGATTGGCTTAAAGATTCAGAGCTTTAGTCCATTATTTTCATGGTGGGAAGTATGGCAGCATGCAGGCAGACATGGTGCTAGAGAAGGAGCTGAGAGTTCTACATCTGGAGCTGTAGGAAGCAGGGAGAGAGAGAGAGAGAGAGAGAGAGAGAGAGAGAGAGAGAGAGAGAGAGAGAGAGAGAGAGAGACTGGGTCTGGCTTGAGCCAGTGACATACTTCCTCCAACAAAGCCACACTGACTCCAACAAGACCTCATCTCCTAAGCCCTATCAAGTAGTGCCACTTTCTAATGACCAAACATTCAAACCCATAAGCCTATAGGGGCTATACTTATTCAAACCACCACACCAGGTAAAATTTTATCTGTATATTTCTGTATCTATAGGTACAACTGTATTTGTATCTATATATCTATATGTCTATATATCTATATCGATCTAGTTATAGCTAGCTATTAAACTCAGGCAGGTGTTGGGAAGAAGCCAAGAGATTAAAGGTGTGCATTGCTACACATTTTGAGGACCAATAAAAGAGAAAAAAAGGAGGAAGTGCCTTAACGAATAATCTTTTGTGGGAGGGGGTAGGAAACAGTGAAAAAATTTACAGTCTCCTTTGGAAGTTCAGATGGAAAACAAGATGTTTTGGCTGTTAATGAAGATTTTCATCAACATACTCAATGGACTTTTCACTCCATTGCATTCTCCGCCTCTTAATGCTTCTTGTCTGCACACAAGAATCAGGTAACTCTTTATTTTCTTTTACAGATGTTTAGCTGGAAGTTAAGGGCAAATAAACACCAGGTTACAGGTCATTTACTTTTGATGTATGCTGGGTTCTGTGTATTAATAATCATACACCTATATAACCACACAGCTGACAAATCACTTAATGTTGGCATAATCAAAACAATGACTATAGAAAGTGGGAAGGAAAGGTCAGAATGAAGGCAAGCATACAGGTTCTGAGGTATGCACAACTTGCTCAAATGAGATAGGTTCCTATATGTTTGTTTTATGTAAATATAAAGGAGGTAGACCAACTAGATGCAAAGGATCTCCTCACAAAATCTGTTTTTGTTTTGTTTTGTTGTTTTTTGCTTTCTTTAAATTATTCTCATGTTCACAAACAGCATATATAAATTTTAGTTTTGAGGTTGAGTTGTTTTAAAGCTTTTCTTGATAATTAATAGTTTTTATTAAGTAGGCAAGCCTATACATAATTTGCTTTATGGATTTGACTATCATTGCAAGCTGATCTATTTTTAAAATCCAACGAATATTCTTATTACTTTCTGATCATTATGAATGATTGAATTAGCAGCATTTGATCCATCCATTTTTTTTTTTACATTAAGGTAATAACTAGTTTTCTTTAAGAATTTGGGTGAAGGGTCTAGAGACCTGGCTTGGTAGTTAAGAGTGTACAGTACTGTATTGGAGGGCCCAGGTTCTGTTCCAATAACCTATACAAGGAAGCTCACAAATACCTGTAAATCCAGCTCCAGGGGATCCCAAGATTTCCTCTATCTTCTGTGAGTACATGTACTCAAAGGCACATATACCATGCCACAAGCATACTTAAAAAACTAGAATAAATCTTTAAAGAAATAATTGGGAAGAGGAAGTAAAAAATATGATAAATTCAAAAGAGGGTTAGGTTTAATGATTTAGCTTCTGCTTAGCAAGAGTGGAGTCCTGGGTTTAATTCCTAGCCAAGTAAGAATAATGAGTAACTAAACAAAATGCATAAGGAGGAATTTTTCTCTGAGGAAGTAGCTCATACTGCAAAGGAGAAGATAATCTGGGAGCAAATGATGAGGAGGAGCAAAGCAGTACAGATGCTGTTGTGGAGTTATTCACTGACAACTTGGTTGTTACTTTTTTAGTCTTGCTAGTTTGGGTTTTCATGAGTATTATTCAGTCCTTCCCTGAAGGCAGGGACCAAACTACCCGTGAAAACTAAAATGTTGGTGACTTTTAACTGTCAGATGACCTGGTGTTCTCATTTTATTCAACACTGTGAGTCAGGTAATGGTAAGCCTGTTATGGAGATGAAAGTCCTGAGGTGCAGGAGTCTAAAATATTGCTAGAAGATCACAGTCCTGCCAATCATTCTCAGGAAAGCATGAGAACAGAACTGACTGGTGAACACAGTGTTTTTCTGAACAATAAACTTGCCTCATGCGTTTGAGAGGTTTGTGATGCTGTGGGCACAGTTTAGATCCACCGATTTATTCTGAAAAATATTTGAAAAAAAAGTTGCTTGTAATTTGATATTGGAAATGAAATGAATGAGTGAAAAATGAATGACATTCTATGAGTACAGTGGACCAAGCTGTGTGGTTGTGTTTTTAAGCTTCATATTTAAATAAAGCACACACTTGGGAAAATGGATAGTAATTCACTACAGTGTTCAGACTTCTTAACTTTTATTCTCCATACTACTCTCCATATCCTCACATTATGGGTTTATTTTATCTGTTGCTCGCTTTAAAACAAGCATACATGGTCACTCAGCGTCTGTTCAATTGTTTCTGGTTTCTTTATATATTGGTAGGATTTATTAACATTTTTAGAGGATATGTAGCTTATTAAATTTCATTGGTGAATTTTATAGTACTTTGTGTAGTACTATAATTCATTTATACAACTTTAACAAAATTTACTTATTTACTTTATGTATATGAGTGCTTTATCCACCTTTTGCCAGAAGAAGGCATCAGATCCCATTATAAATTGTTATGAGACACCTTGTCATTGTCAGGAATTGAACTCAGGACCTCTGGAAGAGTAGTCAGTGTTCTTAACTGCTGAGTCATCTCTCTAGCTAAATGTTTTTTGTTTTTGTTTTTGTTTTTGTTTTTCTCATTTTTGAGAGAAGGTTTCTCTGTGTAACCCTGGTTGTCCTGGAAGTCACTCTGTAGACCAGATCTTGAACTCAGAGATCCACCTGCCTCTGTCTCCCAAGTGCTGGGATTAAAGGCACGTGCCACTACACCAGGCCCAACTTTTGCTTGTTAATGTACTATTTTTGTTAATTGTTTGAGAATTGCACATAATATATTTTGATAATATTTATCCATAGGAGAAAATGAGGCCCATGTGCTCACAGATAAGAACTAGAAAAACCAGAATTTTTAAACATGTATAATTTCTTCTTCTAGGGAAGAAATCCACACCTATTCATCCAGAAGCTAGAGTAGATATTTTCTAATAACCTGGTGATATTTAGCTATTCTATGGATTCAGGCTTCACCTGAATTCCCCAAATCCTGAGCATTTTATATTAGTCAATATATTTTCTACTATGCTTATCACAAGCCCTTCCTCCCTAGGCTTAGACTCCTGAGCACTGTTTCTCAGTCAATAGCACCCAATCCTGTGAAAAAGGTCACAAGTGCTTTGCTAAAGAGATGTATTTTGCTAAGGAGTTTTGATGTAGCCATACCTAAAGCTTTGTTGTGTTAATTGTCATGTGGTAACTTTCCCCCAAAGTTCTACTATGTTTAAATAAAAAAAAAATAGTAAACCACTTTGCACCAGACTCCAGAAGTTTGGGCCCAGTTCTGGCTAATTAAAGACAAGCTGAACCCAGTTCTCATTCTTACCTCACCCAAATCAGCAGAGACCCCCCCACATTTACCCCCCACTCTTTCTCTGACTCCTCTCAGATCCACCCTCACCTCCCCACTGCAACTTCATGTCCTTTTAAAAAAATAACCTACTGAGTCTAATTTCTTCTCCCTTTACATACCCATGAGCAGAGGTCCATGCCCTGCTGTGTGGCATGAAATATATTCCTCCTTTGCCATTCGGTTTTGATCATGACAAACAATTCCAGTGAACATCTTTGTTCACGTTTTTGGAGAATACATGCATTATCTTCTATTAGGTGTATGGTAGGGGTAGACTTGCTACTTGTAGGGTTTGCTTATGCTCAAGGATAAGATAGCTCCAAGTTTTCCACTTAGTACCCAACAGAATTTACACTCCTTTCAGCACTGTTGGTGAAGTGCATTGTTTCTGTGAATTCTCAATCAAACTTGACATTGTTTGTCTTTCATTTTAGACAAGTGGTGTATATGTCATCCTCAGTTTACCCTGTATTTCCTTGATGACCAGGTTGAGCACCTTAAGTCCATGAACTATCCAGCCAGATGTAGAATAATTCATGACTTAAGATACATATGTGCACATATATATTATGATACAAGCTCAGCACATATATATAAGCAAAGTCATATATATATATATATATATATATATATAACTCTGCTTAACACATACATACACATTCATATATGTGTTAAGCAATGTTGAATACATAATATATAATATAATATACATGTTGGGTATTTTATGATTCTTAATTTTTACCCATAATAAGTATTTACCAGGTAATATGTGCCGGAAGCCCTTTTAGAAACTAGATACTCAATATTAAAGAACAGACTGTAGTTCATTCTCTCTCTCTCTCTCTCTCTCTCTCTCTCTCTCTCTCTCTCTCTCTCTCTCTCTCTCTCTCAGTTCTGAGGATCAAATGTAGGACCTTGCATGTGCCTGGGAATCATTCTACTACAGATAATGGACATAGGTTACAGTTCCAGACTTTTTATTCTTATTGAGACACAGTCTCACTATGTATCATAGGTTGCTTTTGAATGCACGATCCCTTTTCCTCAGCCTGGAGTGCATCATTTTTTATTGTGTAGAAGAGGCAAATAAAATGGTAATCTTAAGGCAAAGAGAAGTGCTATTAGGAACACCGCGGTAGTATGAAGATGTATTTTCCTAAACACTGGACCTCATTTTCAGAGTCTTCGCAGAAAATAAAGCATAAGAACTATGAGACTGCTGTCCTAGGAAGAAATGTAACCATCTTCTGCAACTTGACAAGTCTGGCAAATGTTCTACAAGTTACCTGGCAAAAAATCCAAGGTTCTTTGCTTCAAAATATCGGCACTTACAGCCAGAAATATGGAGAAAATATTCTCCCCCCATATGTAAACAGGCTGCACTGCCAGATCCTGGAACCCAATGCCTCCTTCATAACTATCCAAGGAGTGACATTTGAAGATGAAGCCTGCTACAAGTGTCTGTTCAACACCTTTCCATATGGCAGCCATGGAGAACAAACCTGCCTGAACATTCTAAGTATATAACCCTTTCTCTAGGGCCCTGCAATGGGGGTAGATAGTGTTGAGTTATAGTGTTTGAGGACATTGTCCAGAGAAAGAAAGTTAGATGTTGAAAAACTGATGTTGATGAGTCCAGGTTACTTAGAGGAGAAAATGATGGAGACCAATGGAGATTGTGTGCTGAGGCAGAATCTTCTCCCACCTCATATCACTTCTTTACATTACACTGCACTGATTTCCATTAAGTGGAGAAAACCCAGAAAGAGTATCAGAATTTTGTTACTAAGGCAAGAAGAAGATATTAGAAAAGAGATATCAGGGAAGAGCAAGGAATTAGGGTTCCCCTGTCTTCGAATAACCAATATGTCCCAGTAGTAGTGAGAATACCAGAGTTCCTTATTGTGCTGCTGTAAGTGTGAAGTGCTGGGGGTGTGTAATATAATTTATAGATGCATGGAAGTTGAGACAGCAGTCAGTGGGCAGAAAAAAAAGTATTGGAAGTTTTATGGCATGTGAGGGGAGGTATCCAAGAGGGATATGTTTTCAGGATTTGTGTGTCATATAAAAATTGGGCGGGTGGAAGCCATTAACAGCAGAGCATTTGGTATGACATACCATTGTATGAAGTTTGTTTCCCCTTCTTTGCTTCAGTTGTACCTGAATTAATAATAACTGAACTCAGTCCTGTTAATGGCTCTGAAGACCTCCTCAACCTCCATTGTTCAGCTGTGGGAAAGCCTGCTCCTGGCATCTCCATTTACCCTTCACAAGCCCTAGTGCTCACACAAGAAGAATACTTTACTACAAACCCAAATACCACAGTGACCGTCACTAAAATACACAACATCTCTTTGAAAACTGTGAGGTCCTTGGGCCTCCAGCAACTGGTTGTGTCCATGACTCACCCTCTAAGAAGCGAAGACAAGATAGTTCCTCTGCCAGTAAAGCAGGAAGGTAAGTGGAAGTGACGGAAAATCAAAGGGACAGCTGGAACGGGGAAAACAGCTTAGTCTGCAAAATGCTTGCCATGAGACCATGGAAACCGGAGTTTTAACCCAGCACCACCATAAAAAGCCAGGCATGGCTGTGTGTCCTTGTGATCTCAGTGATGGAAAGACAAGGAAGGCAAATCCCTGGGGCTCACTGGCCAGCCAGCCTAGAGCAACCAGTGATTCTTCTGTGATTCAGTGATTCTGAGAAAAATGAAATAAAGCTAACAAAAATCAAGTTAGACAGCTCCTATGGTTGATCCCTGGCTTCCAGTACACACATTTACACACACACACACACACACACACACACACATACACACACATTCCAATGCACATATAGGAGCTCAGACATGTACACACGTAAGCATGCACTTACAAAGTGCATAGGCATGCATGCACACACATATTCACATAAGAAAGAATGAGAGAGGAGATATCTTTATCTTTTAAAAAAATACATAATGAAAAGTATTCATATTAATCAACTATTTTTGGAGAAGTAAACCAATATAATGTACACATATGATTAAGAAATAAATCAATGAAGCCAGGCATAGTAACACACACCTTTAATCTCATCACTTGGGAGATAGAAGCATGAGAATCTCTGTGAGTTCAGGACTAGCTTGGTCTACAGAAGTACCAGGACAGCCAGAACTATATAGTGGGACCCTGACTCAGAAAAAAAATCAAACAATGCTGACAGTCATCACGACCCCCACTCCCCACCTCTGCAGCAGGGTTCCTTACAGAAACTCTTTCCTTACTATTTTTTTTTATCATTCATAGTTTTTTTTTTTTTTGGTTTTCCTTTATTTGAAGTTTGTCCATAGCCATTTTTATTTTTTGTCACATACTATCTTTATTTTTTTTTTAACTTTTCCATAGCACTTAAACTCATGTTAGGTTGTTTTTGTTCTTTTCATCAATTTGGGGATGGCCGCTGGCTTTTCCTTGTTTTAAAAATTTATTTTATTTTAAATTAAAAACTTATTTATTATTCTCATAGTACATCCCATCCAGAGTTTCCATTCCCTCCTCTCCTCCAAGTCCCTCTTTCCCAGATCCCCTCTTTCCCAGATCCACTCCTCCTGTTTCCCTTCAGAAAAGAGCAGGACTCCCAGGGATGTCAACCAAACATGTCATAATAAGTTACAATAGGATTAGGCACAAACTGTCATATCAAGGCTGGATGAGGCAACCCATTAGGAGGAAAGGTTCCCCCAAACAGGCAAAAGAGAGACAGCCTCTGCTCCCACTGTTAGGAGTCCGACAAGAACACCAAGCGACACAACCATAACATATCTGCAGCAGACCTGGGTCAGAGCCATATAGGCTCCCTGATCGTTACTTCAGTCTCTGTGAGCCTCTATGAGGCATGGGTAGTTGTGTTCTTCTGCCTCCTCTGCCTCCTACAATCCTTCCTATCCCCTCTTCCCTTCTGAGAGATTCCCAGAACTCAGCCTAATGTTTGGCTGTGGGTCTCTGCATCTGATCCTATCAGTTGCTGAATGAACCCTCTCTGATGACTACAGGCTCCAGTTTTCAAGTATAGGAGAACATCATTAGGAATCATTTCATTGGCTAAATCTGCATATAATGTGCTAGATAGCATTATGACATTTTCAAACAAAGTGAATTTTTGTGGTTTCCCTTCCTCTCATTTTCCCCATGCTCTTGCTACCCTCCTGCCTTAGAGTCCACCACTCCTGGTTGATTTTCCTCTTCCATGACTCCTGTGTCCTGTGTCCACACCCCTGCTCCTAGCTCATCACCTAATACTATTACTCTTTCTCAGTCTCCTTTCCAGATTGTATTAGACTTCACACACACACACACACACACACACACACACACACACACACACACACGGCTACAATCTACATAGGAGGCAAAACCCATGAGTTCTGCCGTTCCGAGTTTGATTTCTTCTTGCTTAAGCATGCATTGCAGACCTATTTTCTACAAATCTTATTTTATTTTTATTTACAACTGAATAATATTACATTATGTGCATATACCATGTTTTTATTAGTCATTCATCTATTGATGGACATGTAGGCTGTGAATATTGATTGCAGCAGTAAGCATGGATGTCCAAGTGCCTCTATGGTAGAATCTGGAGTCCTTGGGGTATATACCCAGGAGCATACAGCTGAATCATTAGTTATTCTCTTTTTAATTTCTAGTGGAGCCTACAAACCAATTTCTACATTATCTGCATTAATTTGCAGCTCTGCTAGCAGTAAGTGATCATTCTTCTTTCCCCACATCCTCTTGAACATCTGTCGTTAGATTCCTTATCCCACCCCCTCCCCCTCACATTTTGAGACAGGGTCTCACTTTATCATTCCAGAACTCATGATGTAGACAAACCTGGCCTTGAACTTACACAACTTACACAGAGAGGTCTGCCTGCCTCTGCCTCGGAAGTGCTGGGATTAAAGGTACACCCTGCACTGTTAAGCCTGGCTAGTCACATTTCTTCTTTGATAGTCCTCTGACCGGGAGGAAATCCTGTCTCAAAGTCATTTTAATTTGCATTTTCCTAATGACTTGGGGTGGGGGGCATTGGGGACTTCTAAAACTGCTTACTGAAGACTTGGAAAGGTGGCTCAGTGATTCAGATCACTGGTTGCTCTTCCAGAGGATAGGTTTGGATTCCCAGCACCCACAGGAAGCTAAGAACTCCTTGTAATTCCAATGCTAGGAAATTTAATGCTGTCCTCTGGCATCTGTTGGCACTACACACAGATAGTGTACAAACAAATATTCAGACAAAGCACTCAAACATATAAAATGATCATAAATCAAATGTTAAGGAAAACTAATACATGTGTATGTACATACATATGTTTGTATATATACATATACATATATATGTCTATAAATATATCTGTACAAATGCACACATACACACACGCACACATTGGCCATTTTCATTTTTTCTTTTGAAAACTGTTCATTTTTTTAGCCCATTTGTTGACTGGCAGCTTGGGTGTTTTCTTTTCAGTTATTTGTAAATTCAGGGTTTTAGCTCGTGTCTGAACTGAAATGTAGCTGTGGGCTGTTTCTTTTGGTAGATTCTGTTACTGTGGAGAAACCTTTCATTTTCACTCAGTCCCACCTGTTCTAGCTCCTGTGCTGTCGGAGTGCTGTTCAGAAAGTCGTTGTCTGCAATAGCATCTCTGCTTTGCTGCTGTGCATTTGGAGCACACTCTCCACCCTGGTGGCTTGTCAGATTTTTCTCCTCATTTTTCTTTCATCTCTCAATCATAAGCAGTACAAATTTAGTTGACTTAAAGTTCTAGTAAAAGGAAATTCAAGACTGTAGAACAGACCTGGCCACTGATTGGAAGGCATTGCTTTCTAGTGTGCACCATGAGAACAAAAGGGAGCTGAAAATCCCCTGGGCCACTAATGCTGTCACAATGACTCATTCCCATTATAACAGCCTTAATCCACTTTCAAAGGGCTGCCACCACAGCCTAAGCATGTCTTGAAGGTTGCACCTTTTGATAATGGTGCAATGGCAATTATCTTTCCTCTTTGCAAAGTTAGTTTTTAAACTACCATACAAAGAATGGAATTCATTGTGGCATTTACACACACACACACACACACACACACACACACACACACACACGCACACACACGTCATCAAACTTTGTTCTAATTTGTCTCCTTCTTTCACTGCCCTGTCCCCTGACGTCTTTGTGTTTCCTTTTCACCCATTCTATTACTATGTGCCCCAACACGTGTCATTTGTTTGAATCCCTCTTAGTGTCTTGGGGCTTTCCAAACTTCTTTTTCAGGGGGAGGAGAGAGAGGACTGAATCCAGGGGCCTTGTGCATGTGAGGCTATTCATGCTAGACAAGTACATAGCTTTTTTTCCCTCTTTTCTTTTTTCTTCCCCCTACCCCATCTCTCTTTTAGGGTTTCTTTCTTATCCTTGTTAGGATCTTATTAACTTGCACAGGTTGTCCTTGAACTCACTCTGCTCACTCCCCAGCCCAGGCTGGATTTCAATTTTCAGTCTTCTTGCTTCAGCCTGCCCATGAGCTGTAATGACAGGCCTGTGCAACTAGTCCAGTGCAGGGCGTTTACAACCCCACAGTTCACCAGAGTTTTCTTGAATGAGAGTAGCAGGAAATATTAGAAGGATTTGGAGTGTGGAGATAAACAGATAGAAAATAAAGGATAGCCTCAAGAAAGCCTGGAACCTATTCCAATGAGCCCTGACTGTCTCTGCCCTAGGATAGTTATACAAATGCCAAGGGGTGGAGCAAAAGACCTTTCCCCAGCACAGTCAAGTGCAGACCATCTCAGACACCTGCACTCAGGCCCGTGGTCCAATCATACTCTCTATGCAGACCTGCTGGGTAAAGCTACTGGGAACCTGAAAACGGGCTCCCACAGTCCAGTCTTCCTAAATGTCTTCAATCTGAAGTTTACTATTTTTTTTTTATTACTTTGCAAGGAAAAGTGACTCCTATCTCTTCAAATAAGGGTCTACAGAGTTTTTCACTCTTTTAACTTCATGGTTTATACTGGTTTTGTTGTATGTCCATGAGTGATTAATGACATAATTGAGTTTTCAAGTTCTCTGTTTGTTTTTGATGACAACTTTATTTACATGTCACTTACGAACTGTACAACTAATTCATTGATAGTATGCAAGTCAATAACTTTTAATATATTTACAAAGTTCACAATCATTAGCAAAAACATCATAGAACATCTTTATGAGTTCTTCACCCCCCAAAACCCCAAGGTCTTTTTTTCCTTTGACAATTATTTTTTAATTAAGATAGAATCTGCCCTATTATAGCGTATAACTTGAAGGTTGTTGGTATTTTCTAAGTACTTTGCAACAATCACTGATGTCTAATTACACAACATTTCCACCACTCCCTGAAGAAACCAAACACCTTCTAACAGTGGCAAAATTTCCAGTGACTGGCGTGAGTGGCCTTCCCATTGCCTAGTAGTCACCAACTTATTTTCTATGCTTCTGGATTTATCTATTGTAATTACTTCATACAAATGCAACAATAGTATATGTTGTTATTTGGGTGTGACTTCTTTCATGTAGCAGAATTTCTCAAGGTTCATTCATGTGGTGACATGTGTTGAGACTTCAATTTTTATATGAGTAAAAAGTTTTCTACAGTATAGATACACCACACTTCATTTACCTATGCTTGAGTTCATAGATGTTTTGATTACATTTTGACTACTGTGAATAATTCCTCTTGAGCATTTGTGTACAAGGTTTTCCACAGGCATATATTTCGTTTCGCTGGGAATAATATACCCAGAATTGGATTTGTAGGTTTTATGGTCGATTAAATGTTCTGTGCTTTCAAGAGATGCCAGTGGTCCAACTATTTTACGTTCCCAGCAGCCATGTAAGTCTGTTTGAGTTTTGTTTGCATCCCTGCCAATACTTGTTATTCTATTTTCAAAAATGATTGTAGCCACATAGTGGGTAGGAAGGGATCTCTCATGTGTTACTCCATGTGTTTTAACCATAACTATCAAATACCCATGTCTCCACCCAAGGAAGCCAATAAACTAATATGTTTCACATATATATTTATGAGTAGAATTGTACATGTGAACTTCCGTGTGAATGGTTTTATAATAGCTTCCTTCAAAGAACATTTACTTTTGCTGTGTCTAAGTGTTTATGGTAGACCTAACTTCCTTAATCCAGTTAAGAATATAAAGAAAGGGTTAGGGCAATGACTCAGTGAGAGAGCACTTGCCTTGGGCGAGGCTCTGAGTTTGATCTTTAGCTGGAAAAAAATAGAAGAATAGAAACAGTTTAAAATATGTCCTAGTCTTGGAAAAGCCAGGGTCCTTTATGCTCCACTCTTGTCTCATGGAGTCTAACTGTGGAGAGTTACGCCTGAAGTCGATACCACAGCTCTTTGCCCTTGCCAATATTTTACTCTAATTTTTATTGTTGAATTTGATTGTTGACATTTCTGCACAAGCTTGTCACTTGGATGCTGCACTCTTACTAGATCTAGGCCCTATGAACTCTTTATGATTTTGGAAAACTTTAATATTTTAAAAGGATTGTCAAAAGTAATTTATACAGATTTTCTTAATATTTGCCAAAGGAAGCTTGGACCCAAACTAACTAGGTGACTCTTGGCCTCAAACTGTCTTTTATTATTCATTTTCAAAATGACCACTTTCACTATTTTACAACTTTTATTATTTCCCACCAACCCTTTTATTATTTTACAACTTTGTTTTTACAGTCTTGTCTATCTGATCATTGTAACTCTATTCATCAGTTAATGAGCTTTGAACCTCTGTTTCCAGTAGTACAAGACTGTCATTTTCGATTTTCATCAGACCCTTAGATCAAGTGGTGGAGATCCTGGGTTTCCAATTAACTGTTTTCCATAACTTCCTCCAGAAGAGTGGTGGAAATGTCATTCATAGTTTAAAGTTTGGCTCTATTTACATAATCTGTTCATGTCCATGTAAACAGTAGGAACACGATATGGAAGTACAGTTATGGTAAGTGACTCATCCTCATATCTTACTCTCATAGCATCTCAAATCCTTCTATCCTAATCATTTATACATTAATTTCCTTTTACTCATTTCATATTTCACAGCCAATAGAATATTCTGTTTCTACCATTATAATCACTGCCTCCAAGCTAGTTTTAATATGTTTTAAACCTCACAAGCCTTGTTGTGTTAACGTGTTTCTTGTTTTCACTAATTAACAACACTGTCATCGCAGTGAGTGGCATTGTCCCCATGGTTAATCCAAGATACAGAGATAGAAGTCACCCATTAGAGGTTTTCCGATGGTTGTATCTGTTAACATGGCTGATAATCAATAACCAATATAGGGAATAACCAATATATTGGGCAACTTAATAAGATTAAACCTATCAAAAATAAAATAACTTTTGAACATATACGGAGTAGCCTAATGAAATCTTCAATTACAAAACTTTTGCCAAGTAAAGAGTTATTCTGATTTTTCAACAACCAAGAATATTAACCCATCCCTTTCTCAGATTCTCAACTCCATACTGTGTACACTGGAAGGGAATTTGTACTTTCTTTCTAGTTCCCTTACAACTTTTACTTTGACTTATGACAAAATACATTGTTTACCACCTGAAAATTTTGTAACAAGCCAATCAGCCTTCACTATTCTCTGATGTCAACAATTGTCCTCCTCCCTTCTTGATTAAACAGGTAATCCCAAGGTAATAGTGGATCTTTCACATTGTAGAGAAATAAATGCTCTAATTATTTTTGTTCCATAGCCCAGAGAGTTGGTGACTATTTTGCCATGAGCAAACAGATTATTTAGAATACCTATATGAAAAAAGCATTCCTGGATGGCCACACAGCCTGCAGGGTTTCATCAACTCTGCACTGTCTAAAGACTGCCAGCTTTTCATTTGAGTTTTATATGTCAAAGAATGTTACATGACATACACTGATCTTGATTTCAAATTAGTGGCTACATTTCAAGCTTCAGAGAGCTAACTAAACAGGCACCCACCCCAGTGAAATGCTCCCATGCTTAAGGCCTTAGCCTTTACAACACGCTTGTGTGTGTGTGTGTGTGTGTGTGTGTGTGTGTGTGTGTGTGTGTGTGAGGGGAGATGTGTTAGAGGACTTCCCTTCTCCCTGTTTCTCCTGGGCAATCTCCTAGAATCTGAAAGACATGGGCATGAAGAGCCTGAGGTCTTTGTGTCTGCTGAACTTCAGATGTCAACCTATGGGGACACAGCTGGGACAAAATTCAGTCTTAAGTATGAACATAGGACAGAGAAGGAGGTTCGCTAACAGAATCTACAGTAAAGGGATCCAAATTATTCTCCAAAAGAGAATATGGTTTAGAAGACCAAATAGACCACCCAACTAATCTGATTACACTGTAAGTGTTTGAGATATCAGTACTCCATGAATTTTAAAATCAAATCAAGTAATTTAGTTTCTTTCTTCAGACTGTACACTGACAAGGCAAGCAGCTTATTGCAAATCAAGAGAAGAATAAGGTAGTTGTGTGAATGTTTTCTTTCCTTCCCTATTGTACACCAGTCCAAGCTGATGAGTTGTCCAGGCGTTCACTGGTTAACATAGTGTACAGTAAACCTCTGGCTACCAAACTTGTTCTACTCCTATCTATTAACAGCTTTCATAGAATTCCTGTAATGAGAATGAAGTGAGAACCTGAAGTGATATAATTTGGTAGGAAGGATGTTCTACTTTGTTCCAATATTAGGATATTATGATTGACATTTTGTTTTTGTAAACTCGAAAGGCTAGTGAGAACGATGCAACTTTTCCAGAATTTGGTCACATTAACCCAGGAACCACAGAGAATCACCAAACATCAGGAATTCTGAATATTTTCTCATTTCATGGGGAATTTCCTCCTGTTAATTCAGCTGATTCATTTTGTAAACCTCTCATTAAAAGTACACTAAACCATCTGGGGTAGCATCTACTTAATTTTAACATGCATGACTTTTTCTTTCCTTCAAATTATCAGAGAGACTGTATAAACATTTTCTTCCAGTTCTTTTTTGGAATGTTTCCTTCTTTGAGAATAAAGTTTTTAATTTAAAATTTCTTTTTCAAATTAAAATGAAAATGTTTATTTTTATTAATTAAGTTATATCTCTAGCAATTTCACACACACATATAATGCATTCTGATTCCTCTCTTCTCTTTCCTTATTTCTCTCCCATGCCACCCACCCCCACAGCTTTTCTCCCCGCTACTCGCTCTCCTAGGCTCATGACTTTCGGTGTTACCTTTGTGACCCACTTTGTTTATTCAGGGCCATCAGTGGCCATATCCTCTGGAGACTAAGGGCTCACCAGTGAATGGATACACAACTGAAGGCAAGGTTTTCCCTTTCTTCTGAATACATCAGTAGGAAAGAGTTCAAGATAGCAGAGTGGGGAAGGCTGAGCCCCTCCTCCAGCCAGGCTTGGCAGTTGATGGGCTAAAAGTGTTTTTCTTTTCAAAGACTATTCTTCATTCCTTATTTAAAGGAAGTTATATATTCTCAAGAGTATCTGGAAATAATATCTTGAAAGTCTTTCTTCATCCTCTGTTTCACTCACTGTCTTCATCCTTCACCTTCTGTTCACATTATGTGTTTTCTAAGTTTATTTCCTCACAATTTCTTGTCACCAGAAGTCATGTCAATATTCTTGCTCTTTTCATTTAATGCTTTTTAATTTAATGCTGTTTTAAAGGAGATATTAATAATATTCTCAAGAAATATGAGAGATAAATATTTGTACTATGCTTGTTTTCTGAAACATAAGTTGGCCACCTCCCTTACCTGATCAATTTTCCCTGGTAATGAAGCTGGATTATGTAAAATAAATACCATAAGCAGTTTCCATAAATCTATTGGCTGTGTTCATATGGTTAATTTAAAATTTTTATTAAAATGCAAGTGTCAATAAGAAGTAATTTATCAATTCAAAAGAAGGTTCTGCCTTGCTTAGTGTTATGTTAAATATTGGGGTTGTGAATTCCTGATTCTAGTGAAATTCCATGTGTAATTTTCCTGCTTTGTTGGAATTGCCTTTAGAGAAGATTTCAGTGCCAAGTTCTTCATGTTCGATCTCCTTTACCTAAAATGGATATGTAGTATCTCATTGAAAAAGAATAGTAAAAAATTGACAAAACCTCATCTGTACAGTCAAAGGCAGAGCTGCAGTGCCTGGCTCTTTAAAGGCATACACATTCTTAATTATATTCAAGGGAAGAGGAAACTACTCTGTAGGATTTCACTCTTCTTTCCATGGTAATAAGAAAATATCTTACAGAGTAAATTTGAATGAATTAAGCAAATCAAAAAAAGCATTACAAAGTAAAGGCCCCAAGATCACATGTACAGTGTTACCAGAGAAGTGACATGATCTGGTTTGTGTTTTTCAGGTCCCGGGTGTCCTTTTTTAAATTGGATGATAACTGCAATTGTATTCGCCATTTTATTTTTCACTTCATGTGTCATCAATGCTGTTCTCTGTATCTATTTCCGAAAGAAAAGGTAAGCTATAGGATAACCTGTGGTGACAGAGATGCTGGGTACAGTTGTGCTAGTTGGAAATACTATGTTTGAAAATTCCAGGGGTTCTGGAAAAACCCGTTTCCATATGCTTGACAGTTTCTGACATCAGATACTATAAACGTAGTCTGTAGGTAACATTTATGTTTATGGTGAATTGAGTGTAATATTCTTTTTTATTTTTTTAGAAGGAAAAAATTGTTCATTTTTGTTTCACGTGTATTTGAGTTTTGCCTGTGTGTGACTGTATGCTACGTGTGTGTCTGGTGCCTGTGGAGGCCAGAAGAGGGTGCTGAAACTTGAGTTAGAGGCAATTATGAAATGTCCATAGGGATGCTGGGTACTGAACCAGGGTCCTCTGAACAAGCAACACATGCTCATAATTGCTGAGCCATATCTTCAGCACCACATTTAAGACTCTATTGAGAACAGGTTTCACATGAGACAGGAGAAGACCCAGGACAATAGGTAGGAGAGAGTCTGCTGAGTGGAAAAAAAAAAAGACTGAAATTGGAAACCTGAGGGAGGTCCAACTGAGGCATAAGGTGAAGCTGGGATCCTATTTTATAGATTAAATATAATAAAATACTCACCCATATACAACTCCTCTGGTGGACAGAAGTGTATGATGGGGAGGTAAATGGAAATAGGAAAATATTAGGCATGACAGTAGAAACTGTAGACATAACTGATAGTGTGTGATTTGTTTTGATGTCATTATACATTCTTTAAATTTAAAAATATGGTGGGGTTTTTATTTTGCTCCATCTCAATCCAGGGAAATGTATAAACCTAAGAAGGGTGAGAATCTGATCTATAATCTAGAAGGCTCTCCCACTTGGATGTGGAAGAGAAGTCTTAGAAGACATGAATGAAGTGACAGTTTGAAGAGACGGCTACAGCAGTCAGGAGACAGATGGGAAATGTCCAGACTGAAGAGGTAGAAAGAGGAGGAGGGGTTAAGGTTATATTTGGGATGGGAAGGTTTTCTGAGTGACAGGTATGGAGAACGAGTAAGAGGAAAGAATTATCTTACTCAAGGTAAGTGTTTTAAGCATTAAAGAAAACTTTTACAAATATGTACAGGCATAGAGCAAGAGCAAGCTTTGGGGAGAGGATTAAGAATTCCATTTTAAACATTGTTATTTTTAAATGCCTATTTATACTCGAGGGATAATATTAATTAAGTATCTACAGGATGAATCTGGGATTTGTGGAGCAGATGATAAGTTTGGAATATAGATGATATGGTCTCCATGGAAAGAGAAACTATTGCTCTCTCTCACTACTTTAACGTAGAAACAATAGGCTAGTTCTAGTATTTTGGTCAACTTCTCAAGAAAATCTGTGCGTGAATCTATCAAATTTTAATTAATAATCTGTTCCTACAGAGTGCTGCCATGAGAAGGAGTGTTTGTCAGTGTCTAATTTATTTCTGTACCACTGTCATGGTACCTCTAGGTCAGAGAACATGCCTGTCCAATCATCAATACCAACGTGCACACCATCAGCAAGAGAGACTGAGGACTTAATGAGCCACCACCATCAGACAGACATAAATGAAAGTATGCAATCTTTTTTTTTAATCACTTGACAGTCTTTAAGTTTAAGATATAACATTCCAAATTAAATCATGCATTGGCTAGCAGCAACTACCATTTTAGAAATAAGTGGAGAAAAAATGTTTTTATAATGCCATTTCATGCAGTAGTAAATTCAAATGAGGTTTTATTAATATTAATGTCTTTAAGTTTTGAAATTAAAGTTATATTTATTTTAAATGATACATAAAAATTATGGATATTTATGGAGTACCATGTATATTTCGATAGCAAGTTAAACATATCTATTCACCCAGACATTTATCATTTCTTTGTACCTAAAACCTTTCAAATGTTTTCTGCTAGGTTTTAAAGTTATACAGCACATAGTCCTTATCTATAATTACCCTCTGGACAGTAACACAATGGAGTCTCACTGCTATCTAACTATAACTTAGTCCTGTTGATCAACCTCTTCTAATCCCTCCTACCCTTTACTAACCCAGCCTCTAGTAACTACGGTTTTTCTCTCTGAGTTTTTTAGATTTCTTGTCTAGATAAGATCAGGTAGTACTTCTCTTTATGTTTCTGGAATATTTTACTTGACATGGATGAACCCTGAGTTTCATCCATGTTGTTGCAAATGACAGAATTTCCTTTTTTTTGGCCAAATAATATTCACACAAATAATATTCACCTCATTCGTCAGTTCTAGGCAGATAGCTTCATTTCTCATCTGTTGTGAGTAGTGCTAAAGAGAACATGGACGTCCAGATATCTCCACAACATTTTCAACATAATGATTTCCTTTCCCTTTAGATATATATTCAGTAATGGGATAGCTTGATCATATAGCATTTCTATTTTTTAGCATCTTGAGAAGCCTTCCTAGCATATTGTATTTCACTTACGGCATGCATGCACTGGTTTCCTTCCCCACATCCATACATTACACATCACTTTTTTTGGTGTTTTTAGTAGTAATTATTCTTATGGGGTTAAGCTGCTGTCTTTTAATGGTTTCTACTTGCATTTCTCTGATGATTAGTGATGTTTAGCATTTCTTTCTCATATATCCATTAGCCATTTTGTATACTTTCCTTGAGAAATGTCTATTGAGGTTTATTACCCATAAAATTGAGTAGTTTATTTTTCTTGAGTTCTTAAGTTCCTTATATGTCTTGAAATGCCAAACCCCTGTCAGATGTGGAGTTGTAAATATTTTCTTCTTTTCTAATGATAGTCTCTTTAATGCAATTGATGACTATTTTCCTTGTGGGTTCCCCTACTTCCCTGACAGCATTTTCAAAAAGCATTGACCTTTCCCAGTATGTGTGTCCTTATCACCTTTACTGAAACTCAGTTCTCTGTAGATGTGTGGGTTCATCACAGCATCTTTATTCTTTTATGCTGCTGTATGAGTCTGTGTCTTGCAAATATCATGCTGTTTTGATTAAATACAGTTTCATTGTATATTTTGAAGTCAGGAGGTGCAGTGCCTTCTGAAAAGGGATGAGATTTTACTCCTCCAGACATATTTGCGTTCTTTAGTACTGTGTAGGAAAAAGGTACACAAACTCACTTCAGTAGTACACTTTCAGTAATAGTTATTTTAATGATTTGAATTCTCCAAATCTATGAATACAGGATATCTTTTCAATGTGTATATTTTTTGATTTCTTTATTGGATGATTGTGATTTTTCACTCTAGATAGTTTTAAGAATGCTGATACCATTTCAGTGTAACTCCTCCTTGATTTTCTTGTTACATATTTATTCAAGTCTTTCTTTTTTAGGAAAGCTCACATTTTTCTCTTATATATGATTTTTGGAATTTCCTTTTATTTGTTCAATGTCGTGAATTATACCTTTTTTTCTTTTCTTTTCTTTTGTTAACATAACATTAACTTTTTTTTCATTTATTTTACATACCGACCTCAGTTTCCATTCCCTCTTCTCCAGTCCTCCCCACCCCATCTTCATTCAGAAAGGGACAGGTCACCCATGGTCTTGAACAAAGTATGACACATCAAGTTGAGGCAGGACCAAGTGGTTTATTTTAGTTACATCCATTGGCCTGCAAATTTCATGAGGTCATTGTTTTTTATCGAGTAATACACAATTGTGTAAATGTACCATAATTTCCTTATCCATTCATCAGTTGAGGGACATCTAGGTTGTTTTCAGGTTCTGGATGTTGTGAATAAAGCTGCTATGAACATAGTTGAGCAAGTGTCCTTGTGGGATAATTGAGCATTCTTTGGGTATATGCCCAAGAGTGGTATACTTGGGTCATGAAATAGATTGATTACCAGTTTTCTGAGAAAATGCCATGTTGATTTCTAAAGTGTCTGTATAAGTTTGCACTACCACCAAAAGTGGAGGAGTGTTCCCCTTGCTCCTCATCCTCTCCAACATAAGCTGTCATCAGTATTTTTGATCTTAGCCATTCTGACAGGTGTAAGATGATATCTCAGACTCATTTTGATTTGCATTTCCCTGATGACTAAGGATGTTGAGCAATTCCTTAAGTGCCTTTCTGCCATTTGAGATTCTTCTCTTGAAAATTCTCTGTTTAGATCAGTACTCCATTGGATTATTTAGAATTTTGATGTCTTGTTTCTTGAGTTTTTTTTTAAATGTATTTTGGAGATCAGGTCTCTGTCAGATGTGGAGTTG
The DNA here is from genome assembly GCF_049852395.1 of Peromyscus maniculatus bairdii. Classification (NCBI taxonomy): domain Eukaryota; kingdom Metazoa; phylum Chordata; class Mammalia; order Rodentia; family Cricetidae; genus Peromyscus; species Peromyscus maniculatus. Next base: position 36,292,474 of record NC_134863.1, on the reverse strand, counting down.
GTAAAGATCTTTTCCCATTCTGTAGGCTGCTGTTTTGTCTTATTGACTATGTACTTTACCTTAAGAATCTCCTCAAGGGGCTAGAGAGATGGCTCAGTGGTTAAGAGCACTGCTTGTTCTTCCAGAGGTCCTGAGTTCAATTCCCAGCAACCACATGGTGGCACAAGCTACCTGTAATGAGATCTGTTACCCTCTTCTGGTCTGCAGATAGAGCACTGTATACATAATAAATAAATAAATCTTTTTTTAAAAAAGAAGCTCCTCAGTTTCAGGAGGTCTCATTTATTAATTTTTGATCAAAGTGTCTGTGCTACTGGAGTTATATTCAGGAAGTAGTCTCCTGTGCAAATGAGTTCAAGGCTACTTTCCACTTTCTCTACTGTCAGGTTCAGTGTAACTGGTTTTATGTTGAAGTCTTCAATCCACTTAGTCTTGAGTTTTGTGCACGGTGATAGATATGGATCTATTTGCAGTCTTCTACATGTTGACATCCAGTTATGCCAGCACCATTTGTTGAAGATGCTTCCTTTTTTCCATTGCAGAGTTTTGGCTTCTTTGTCAAAAATCAGATGTTCATAGATGTGTGGGGTAATGTCAGGGACTTCAATTCAATTCCATTGGTCCACATGTCGGTTTTTATGCCAGTAACAAGCTGTTTTTATTACTATAGCTTTATAGGAGAGCTTGAGATCAGAGATGGTGAAGCCTCTAGAGGTGGCTTTAGTGTACAGGATTGTTTTGACTATCCTGGGTTTGTGGTTTTTCTATATAAAGTTGAGTATTGTTCTTTCCAGGTCTGTGAAGAATTGTATTGGGATTTTGGTGGGAATTGCATTGAATCTATGGATTGCTATTGGTAAGACTGTCATGTTTCTATGTTAATCCTACCTATTCATGAGCATGGAAGATCTTTCCATTTTCTGATATCTTTTTCAATTTCTTTCTTCAGAGACTTAAAGTTCTTTTTATACAGGTATTTCACTTGCTTAGTTAGAGTTACCTCAAGGTAACTCTAATATTATTATTAATATTATTTGTGACTATTGTAAAGGGTGGTGTTTCTCTGATTACTTTCTCAGCCTGTTTATCATTTGTATATAGGAGAGCTACTAATTTTTTGAGTTAATCTTGTATCCTGCCACATTATTGAAGATGTTTATCAGCTGTAGGAGTTCCCTGGTATAATTTTTTGGGTCACTTATGTATACTATCATATTGTCTGCAAATAGTGAAAGTTTGACTTCTTCCTTTCAAATTTGTATTCCCTTGATCTCCTTTTGTTGTCTTATTGCTCTAGCTAGAACTTCGAATACCATATTGAATAGATATGGGGAGAGCGGATAGCTTTGTCTTGTTCCTCATTTTAGTGGAATCGCTTTGAGTTTCTTTCCATTTACTTTGATGTTGGCTGTTGGCTTGCTGTACATTGCCTTTATTATGTTTAGGTATGTCCCTTATATTCCTGATCATTCCAAGACCTTTATCATGAAGGGGTGTTGGATTTTGTCAAAGACTTTATTTTAGCATCTAATGAGGTGATCATGTAGTTTTTTTTCTTTCAGTTTGTTTATATGGTGCATTACATTGACAGATTTTTGCATGTTGAACCATCTCTGTATCTCCGGGATGAAGCCTACTTGATCATGCTGGATAAATTCTTTGATATGTTCTTGGACTTGGTTTGCCAGTATTTTATTGAGTATCTTTGCATCAATGTTCATGAGGGAGATTGGTGTGTAATTCTCTTTCTTTGTTGCATCTTTGTGTGGTTTGGGTATCAGGGTAATTGTAGCCTCATAAGAAAGAGTTTGCCAATGTTTCTTCTGTTTCTATTATGTGGGACAATTTGAAGAGTATTGGTATTAGCTTTGCTTTGAAATTCTGATAGAATTCTCCACTGAAAACATCTGGTCCTGGGCTTCTTTTTGGTTGGGAGACTTTTAATGAATGTTTCTATTTTCTTGGGGCTTATAGGTTTATTTAAATCGTTTTTCTGGTCTTGATTTAATTTTGGTATGTGGTACTATCCAGAAAATGTCCATTTCTTTTAGATTTTCCAATTTTGTGGAGTGCAGGTTTTTGAAGTATGACCTGATGATTCTCTGTATGTCCTTCTTGTCTATTGCTATGTCTCACATTGCATTTCTGATTTTGGTTATTTAGATGTTCTCTCTCTGCCTTTTGGTTAGATTGTGTAAGGATTATCTATCTTGTTGATTTTCTCAAAGAACAAACTCTTTGTTTCATTAAATTTTTGTATTGTTCTCTTTGTTTTTATTTTATTGATTTCAGCTCTCAATTTGATTATTTCCTTGCATTTATCCTCCTGGATGACTTCGCTTCTTTTTGTTCTAGAGTTTTTAGGTATGCTGTTAAGTCAGTAGTATGAGATTTCTCCAACTTCTTTAGGTGGGCATTTAGTGCTATGAATTTCCCTCTTAGCACTGCTTTCATATGTTCCATAAGTTTGGGTATGTACTACATTCATTTTCATTGAATTCTAGAAGCCTTTAATTTCTTTCTTTATTTCTTCCTTGGTCTGTTGGTAATTCAATTCAGCATTATTCAGTTTCCATGACTGTAGGCTTTCTGTAATTTTTGTTGCTGTTGAAGTCTGCCTTTAAGCCATCGGGGCCCAATAAAATATAGAAGGTTATTCCAATTTTGTTTTATATCTGTTGAGATTTGCTTTGTGACTGAGTATGTAGTTGTTTTTAGAAAAGGTTCCATGGGGTGCTGAAAAGAAGGTATACTCTTTTTTGTTAGGGTAGAATGTTCTGTAGATATATCTATTAAGTCCATTTGAGTCATAACATCTGTTAGTTCCCTTATTTCTCTGTTAAGTTTCTGTCTCGCAGATCTGTCCATTGGTAAGAGTAGGGTGTTGAAGTCTCCTGCTATTAATGTGTTGGGTTTGGTGTGTAATGTAAGCTTTAGTAATGTTCCTTTTACATATGTGGGTACCCTTGTATTTGGGGCATAAATGTTCAGAATTTTGAGACTTCATCTTGGTGTTTTTTTTCCGTGATATGTAATTTCCTCCCTGATCTCTTTTGACTGATTTGAGTTTTAAGTCTATTTTATTAGATATGAGGCTAGCTATACCAGCTTGCTTCTTAAGTCTGTTTGTGTGGAAAGTCTTTTCCAGCCTTTTACTCTGAGATAGTGTCTGTCTTTGAAGTTGAGGTGTGTTTCTTGTAGGCAGCAGAAGGATGGATCCTGTTTTCATATCCATTCTGTTAGCCTGTGTCTTTTTATAGGCAAATTGAGTCCATTGGTATTATGGGATATTAATGGCCAGTAATTGTTAATTCCTGTTATCTTTTAGTAGTGGTGTGTGTGTATTTCCTTTCCTTGGGATTTGCTGCTTGGGATTATCTATTGCCTGTGTTTTTGTTAGTACAGCTGACTTCCTTGGGTTGGAGTTTTCATTCTAGTGATTTCTGTATGGCTGGATTTGTGGATAGGTATTGTTTAAATCTGATTTTGTCTTGGAATGTATTGTTCACTCTGCCTATGGTGATTGAAAGTTTTGCTGGGTATAGTATTCTAGGCTGGCATCTGTGGTCTCTTAGTGTTTCCATTACATGTGTCCAGGCCCTTCTAGCTTTCAGAGTCTCCACTGAGAAGTCAGGTGTTATTCTGATGGATCTGCCTTTTGGTGTTACTTGGCCTTTTCCCTTTTTTGCCCTTAATACTCTTTCTTTATTCTGTGTGTTTAGAGGTTTAATTATTATGTGGCAACGGGGACTTTTGGGGGGGCTGTCTAGTCTATTTGGTGTTTTATAACCTTCTTTGTCTTCATAAGTATTCCTTCTTTGAGTTGGGAAAATTTTCTTCCATGATTTTGTTGAAAACATTTTCTATGCCCATGAGTTTTTATTCTTCTCCTTTGATCCCAATTATTCTTAGGTTTGGCCTTTTCATGGTGTCCTAGATTTCCTGTACCTTTTGTGTTATGGCTTTTTTGGCTTTAGTATTTTTTTTTGACTGATGCTATTTCCTCTATTGTATCCTCCACACCAGAGAATCTCTCTTCCATCTCCTGTATTCTGTCAGTTATATGTGAATCTATTGTTCCTGTTCATTTTTTTCAGATTTTTCTATTTCCAGTGTTTCTTCAGCTTGTGTCTTCTTCATTGCTTCTATCTCCATTTTAAGGTCTTGAATTGTTTCCTTCATCCGTTTAATTGTTTTTTTCATGGTTTTCTTGGCTTTCTTTAAGGGATTTATTGATTTCTAACATTTTTTTGTCTTTTCCTCAATTTTTTAAAGGAATTTTTCATTTCCCCTTTAAAGGCCTCTATCATCTTCATAAAGTTATTTTTAAGGTCGCTTTCTTCTGCTTCTTCTATGTTGTGATGGCCAGGTCTTGCTGTTGTAGAACTGCTAGGTTCTGGTAATATCATATATCTCTTTATGTTGTTGTATGTATTTTTTGCCTTGGCATCTACCTATGTCTTCCTCCAATAGGTGCAAGAGGTGCCTGTGTCTGAGCGAGCTGCTCTTGGTCTTATATCTGTGCTTGCTGTTTCTGTGTCTCAGAGGACCACTCTGGGTCCAGTTTTAGCTCTTGGTCTAATTGGAGCTGGCAGATTCTGTGTCTCAGGGAGGTACTCTTGGTGTTGGATTGGGGAAAGCAACATCCTGGATTTTTAAAGAGATTCCCATGGGATTCCCTTTGGCCAACACTTCAATTAAGTGCCACCCAATGAAGTAGTAGAAGCTTCATTGGGTGACAAGAGACAAGCAGCTTGGACTCTGTCTCCCCTGTTATTTGGTGATTTCATATAGATTGCCTTCATATATGTATATATTTTAGGAAGTTTCTACTGTGTTAGGTTTCCATCTACCCCTCAAATGCTCCTCAATTTTATCTGTCTTTCCTTGTATTCCCACTCACTCCCTTTCCCTTCCCCAATTTATTCTCCCATTCCAGCCCCTCCATTTCTCAATAACTTTATATTCTGTTTCCCTTTCTTAATGACATCTATGTGTTCTCCCGTCCTTTACTCTGTACCTATGCTCTGTGACTCTGTGGACTGGAGCATGGTTATCATTGTCTTAACAGCCAATATCCACACAAAAGTTAATGCATACCATATTTGTCTTTCTGGGTCTGAATTACCTCACTGAGGATGATTTTTTTCTAATTCCATGCATTTGCCTAAAAATTTCATGGTGTCGTTTTTTTTTTTTTTTTTTTTAAAGACTAAGTAATGCTCTATCATGTAAATGTACCACATTTTCTTTTTCTAATATTCTTTAGAGGGACATCTAGATTCTTTCCAATTTCTGGCTATTATGAATGGAGCAATATTCAACATGTTTGAACAAGTGTCTTTGTGATAAGACAAAGCATCCTTTGAGTGTATGCCTAAGAGTGGTATAGCTGAATCTCGAGATAGAACAAATCCAATCTTATTGAGCAGCCTTCACACTGATTTCCATAGTAGTGGTATGTGTTCGCAATCTGACCAGCAATGGAGAGTGTTCCTTTTGTTCCACATCCTTGCCAGTATGAGCTGTCACTTTTGTTATTGATCTTGCCATTCTGACAGGTGTAAGATGGAATTTCAAAGTAGTTTGGATTTGCATTTCTGTGATGACAAATGTTGAACTCTTCTATAAGTGTTTCTCAGACATTTAAGTTTCCTCTATTGAGAATTCTGTTTAGAGAATTTTTTTAATTGGATTATTTGGTTTTTGATATTTAATTTTTTAAAATAAATTTTGGATATTAATATTCTATCTAATGTGTAGTTGGATGTCAGCTATCCCCATTGGTGGACAGGTCCCAGCAGAGGGTGTAAGAGTGGGTAAGGGAAGGAGGTGAGTCAAGCCATGGTAGTGGTGATAATCTTGTAGTCTGACTGACTAGCAATCAAAGTGCTTTTTTATTTATACAGAACTCAATAAGCATGGATAGATAGATTCATGTTGTTCCAACACAAAGATTGTAACATTTTTGTTTTTGGATATGTGTTTCACTTCCTCTTGCTCATCTTTCAATCATCATTAATAAACTTAGAGAGAGCTGAATTATCATTTCCAATTATTTTCCCTCAAGTTTTGACATAATTAATAAACAGAGTTATTTTTACTCATTAACCCCACAACCCAATTTTTAAAAATCAAGAGACTTATGACAGCCTGTTCTCAGGCGAGTAGCTTTGGTCACTTCATGAATGCTACACCAAAACAAAATCTTCAATCCAGTCTGGGCATATTGTCATGTCCCAAGCTTTTAGTTCAGATTGCCCAAGAAAAGTCTCAGACGAAAGCTTCTGTGGTTATCATTTAAATTCTGGCATAATACAATGTTTGTAATTTATTTATTTATATAATTTGTTTATATGTCTAATCCTGGCATTCTGTTGTCCCTTGGTCATATGACACCACTGTGGCTCTGCATGTGCTAATTTTCCAAAGAAAAGGAGGTCCTGACACATCATTTTTGAAATAATCTTTCTACTCTATTCTTTGTTTATCAATAAATGTCTGTGTAGAGCACAGCTAATCTAACTTCAGCTAATCTAACTTTTTCCCTGTATATGCCATGTAATTACCTGAGTGTATAGTGGAAAGAGGCTTGCAATCTGATCTGTGGCCAATTCCTCTAGCCCACCGAATCTTGTTGACCTTTTAAAGTTTTCTTTGTTTTGATTATCTTGTTCCTGAGTAAGTACAGGGATGGAAGTTTCAAGAATATCTCATAGTTTCATAAAGACACCTTTGGCTTCTTTATGTGTGTCACAACCTTCAGGTGTAAGGAAGACCTTCAAGTAGATAAGGATAGTTCCCTAAAAGCTGGAGGGGTGGTATGTTCAGGACTTCCCTGGGGAAGCTTAGAAGCAATACACCTGGAAGAAGGCATAATAATTCATAAGAAATGTTCCATCAATCCAATATCTCCAAATTGAACAAATAATAAAGGTCCCCCAAGTGTGCAACAGGTGGAAATAAAACCAAAGGTGGCACAGTGGCCATCATGTGACTCAGCACTGCTGGATCTTTGTCAAGTGACTGTGCTGGCTTTATGAGTTTTACTGTTCCCATCAGATATGGGTGTGTCAGTTGCACAAAGCAAACCAACAACACTTCCGATTTTGTAGGCTGCACTTTGTATGAATGAAGGTATCATTTGCTGTGAAGAAGTTTCAAAGTTTCATGAGGTCTCACCTATTAATTGTTGATCTTGCTGTCTGTGTTTATGGTGTTCTGTTCATGTAGTCTTTTCCTGTGCCATTGAGTTCAATGGTATTCCCCACTATAGAGACTTGAGCCTGATGTTCTAACATTTTTGGTACAATAAGGTACTCTGTACTCTACCAAAAGAGAAACTTATACACTAAGCTAGTCATAAACCCTTTATCTACAATGTTTTATTGCTTGCAAGTTATTCAATGTCAATGCTGGCACAAAGCTTTTTGGGAGTAACCAACCAATAACTGATTTGACTTAAGTCCCACTCCATGAGATGAAACCCATAGCAGATACTGCTTGGGTGACCAAGAACCTGAGTCTAGATAGCCCAGGGACCTAGGGGAAAACCAAATACTACTAGTCTGAAAAAAGAAAAAAAGATGTAGTTATAAAATGACTCCTAATGATATTCTGCTATTCTCATAGATCAGTGCCTTGCTCAGCCATCATCAGAGGAGCTGCTTCCTGCAAGATTGGAACAAATATAAAGACTCATAAACAGACATTATTTGGCCAGTGAGAGACCTTTGAACACTCAGCCCTCAATGGAATGTCTCCATCAAATCACTCCCCTCAAAGCTCAGGGGACCCTGCAGAAGAGGATGCAGAAAGAGTGGAAGAGCCAGAAGGGATGGAGGACACCAAGAAAACAAGGCCTTCTAAATGAATATGAGCAAAGCTCATAGAAGACACATGGCTGAGGCAGCATGTGCAGGGTCTCCCTGGGTCTGCACCAGGTCCTTTGCACATGTATTATGGGAGTCCTGAGTGAGAGAATTTCTGGGTCTCTGATTTTCTGCCTTCTCTTGGCCTCTTTTCCTTTTCTTGTCCAAGTTTGATGTAATAATATTTGTTTTATTTCATTAGATTTTGAAAAAGTGAATATGAACGAATGAAGGGAAACCTAACCACTAGGGTAAAGATTAACAATGGAACTGTGAAAATTAGTTCTCTCCAGTAGAGTTAAACTGGGTATACCCACCACTCTAGTACAGGATTCATGTTCAAGAGTGGTTGACAAGCCTATAATGGACTCCACAGGTTTTTACTTTTTTGTATATTTTGATTTGCCTATAGTTTGTTGATTATTTCTTTTTTTCTTTTTAGCTGTTGTTCTAATGGCTTTGGTAATATTGTTGTATTGGGGTTGTGTTTTATTTTTTGAGAAAGAACTTAAAGTTGGGTGGTTGTTGGTTATTTCTTTTTTTTTTCTTTTTAGCTGTTGTTCTAATGGCATTGGTGATTTTGTTGTTGTATTGGGGTTGTGTTTTATTTTTTGAGAAAGAACTTAAAGTTGGGTGGGTAGAAGGGATGAGAATCTGGAAGGACTTGGGAGAGAGGAAGAATAGATCAAAATTTATATAAATTAAAAAATTGGTTTAAACAATAAAAATGAGAAAAATGTTACCAAACAGGGAAAACAATCGAGGTTCTGGTCAAATAAGTATATTTTATTCTACAACAATTCAAATGGTGCACTTGTGACCTATAAACCTTATAAAAGACTCCTTTAACTTAAAAAAGCCTTTAAAATAATACACCAAGCTGGAAACTTGCATTACACACAAGTTGAATTCAGTTTACTTCAATAGTTTGAAACAGTAATTTGCTGGGGCTGGAGTGATGGCCCAGCAGTTAAGAGTACTTTTTACTCTTTCAGAGGACCTAGGTACAATTGCCAGCACCCACAAGGAGGCTCACAACTATGTTTAACTCCCAAAAGATCCAATGGCCTTTTCTGGTCTCTCCAGAGACCAAGAATTGACACAGTACACAGACATACGTACAGGCAAAGGAATATGCATGCATTCACTACACCACTGGACTCCTCAGAATTTCCCTGAGGTAGAATGTACTTCAGTTTTGGTTGAATCTATTCCTCATCCTCTTATGTGCACACATGTTACCAATAAGTTAGTTCAAAATGGTTTTTACCTCCTGCTCACTTGATCCAATCAGCATAATGTCATCAATATTGTGCCACAATGTGATATTTTGTAGAAGAGATACAGAATCCAAAGCCCATTTGACTATGTTATGGCACAGGGCTGGAGAATAGCTCTTTGAGGTAAAACTGTGAAGCTATACTGCTGGCCTTGCCAACTGAAAGCCAATTCCTTCTGGTGTTCCTTATGAATACACTCCCCCCACCAAGGCATTTGCTAGATCAATATCTGCAGACCATGTGTCTTAGGGTTTCTGTTGCTGTGATGAAACATGAAGACCAAAGGAAAGGGGTTTTGGATTACATTTTTATGTGGCTGTTATCATCACAGGATGTCAATAAAGGAACTCAAACAGGGTCAGAAACTGGAGGCAGTAGCTAATGCAGAGGCCTTGGAGTGCTGTTAACTAGCTGTTTCATCATGACTCTTCAGCCTCCTTTCCTATACAATCTAGGACCACCAGTCCAACCTACAATGGGCCGTGCCTTCCCCCATCAATCAATAATTAAGAAAATTTCTACAGGCTTGCCTACAACCAGATCTTACGGAGACAGTTTTTGTTTTGGTTTTTTTTGTTGTTGTTGTTGTTTTTGTTTTTTTGTTTTTTTTGAGACAGGGTTTCTCTGTGTAGCTTTGCGCCTTTCCTGGAACTCACTTGGTAGCCCAGGCTGGCCTCGAACTCACAGAGATCCGCCTGCCTCTGCCTCCCGAGTGCTGGAATTAAAGGCGTGCACCACCTCCGCCCGGCCGGAGACAGTTTTTTAATTGAGGCACCCTTCTGATTTTTAGCTTGTGTCAAGTTGACATAATACATATCCAGCATATCATGTATTAGGGGATGTGTTAATCTGCTCAGGTAGGGACACCATATCTTATACAGCAGCTGCAATCAGAGTCACTGCCTGATTTGAGTTTTAGATAGTCAGCTGTCATTCTCCACAATCCATCTGTTTCCTACATTTGCAGATAGAAGAGTTAAAGGGAGAAGTGGTGGGAACCTCTCCCCTCCCCCGAGTCTTTTAAGTTCTTAATGGGGGCAATAATTTCTGCATTTACTCTAGGGATGGATGTGATACTCTTTTGATAATTATTTTCCTTGCCATAGGCAACTCTAAGGACTTCCATTTAGTCTTTCCAACCATAATAGCCCTTACTCCACCGGGCCTGGAACCAATGTGAATTCTGCCAAAATCTTCATATCCTGCACAGAATGACTTCATAGAGGTTTGTCGCAGCTGAGATCCAGAAGCCACAGGTTCAACTGCCACACCTTATCAGCACAAACTGGGTGGTGTACCATCCATTGTTAAACTTGTGCTTCGGGTGCCACCGGGTGGTGATAATATGTAAGAGGCTTCATCTCAATGGACAATTGAGCAGGCCAATGCCTACACTTAATGTACTTGAGGTTTTATATATAAACTATCACTGCTTCTGGCATGAAATGGAGGGTGGGATATGGAATTGTATCTCAGCATACTCTGGAAGACAGAAGGGGAGACAAGATTTGAGAGAGATTTCTTTTGTATTCTTCTTCAAAAAGCTACTGTCAATTGAGTACTGTTCCCGTCTCTGGATGGCTCTATAGCAGCTTTACTATAGCAAGTCTACAGTCATACTGCCTAATTGAATGCTGGGCACATTCCTCAGTAATCACAAAAAATATATCAGAGTATATATGTATGTTTTGTTTTCAATGTCCTAAAATTCTTATTTTATGTGTATGGATGTTTTGCCCGCATGTATGTTGTGTGCCTCATGAGGGCCTGGTACACAAGAATGCCAAAGAGGCAATTATTCTCTTGGAACTGGAGTTACAGAAGGGTGTGATTATCCACTTTTGTGTTGGGAATCAAACCCAGGTCCTCTGGAAGACCATCCAGTGTAGACCCAGTTTTATTTTTCTTATTTTCTTTTCCTTCTCCTTCTTCCTCCTTTCTTTCTTTTATTTTCTATAGGGTTTCTCATAGGAGGACCTGGAAACTGCCACCTGTCTAACTCACAGGTTGCCTGACTCACAGTAAGATGGATAGGGGTCCCTTATAGTCTCTATTATAGAAGCACATTTGTATTTTATTCTGTAGGGTTCTGTACAACACATTGCTAATGGTTTGTTTGAGTTAATCTGTAACCTAGGAAGCTTGAGAGGAAAGCCTGACAGGTCCTGGTGCTTGTGAACCCACCTCCTGCTGCACAGAGATGATGAAGATGGACAGTAGAATTGTCCCTGCTAGAGCAAGAAAACAGTAAACAGCACCACAACATAAATCTCAGTGACAAGACTGACCACCTGACCAGAGGGGAAAGACCAAACTTTGAAATGATTGGCAGCCTGTTTCCTTTCCCCACACCATCTGCCTAAAGAATATTTGGAAGTAATCGTTAGAATTTGAATCCACTGCCTTCTCTGATGGCTGGTTCTCTGAGTAAAACATGGATTAATTGCTCAACTCCTGGGTGTTGCCTGTGTTCCAGATAGCTCAGTCCTCATTACAGCTGAAGATCTGGAAATCAAATTAGCTCATCTTCTCTGATAGGTAATTGTTGATTTCTACATTGGGTTCCTTGAGATAAGGACACTCATCATGAATGGGGTGGAACCATTCCATGGACTAAACCCCAAAAACGAATAAAAAGGGGAAAGTTAGCTGAACACTAACCTTTACTTCTGTTTGCTTCCTCCCTGTCGATGCCTTGTGACCAGAGGCCCATGTTCCTGCTGCCATGCCTTCTTCACTGTGATGGACTGAGTGTGCCCTAGAACTGTGAGTTCAGATAACACCGTCCTTCCTTCAGGTGCTTCCATCATGTGCTGTCACAGAAATGAGAAAAGCAGTTTATACATCTTCCAAATTCACAATTTTCTCTTGTGCTTTATTCTCATAATAAGGCCTTCCCAATATTGGCACATGGTTACCCACTCTTCTCCACACACTCTGCTGTGCTACAAAGTCTGGGCGGGACTATTACATTACAATCTCTACAGGAAGAAGTCAACAAGAATGGTGTTAGCCAGAGGCTTGGGGAGAAACCAGGAGGTATTTATAACTAAAGATGACACACTTCTGCATTGAAATTTGAGTAACTCTGCAATGCCTACAAGAGTTAACAATTTTTACTATGAGAGTTGATGTCCTAGCTAAGTTTGTCCGCTTGATGCATCTGAGAGGAGTCATCTGAGGGAGAGCCTCTGCTGAGAAATTGACTACATCGCATTGACCCATGGGAATGTCTGTGCAGTGTTATCTTGATTGTTAATTGATGTAGACAGGTCCAGCCCACAGTGGGCAACACCATTCCCTTTGATTATATGTCTAGGATGTATAAGAGAGGTAATAATCTTGCCTCAATGTAGTGCTTTAAACAGGAAAAGTGCCCCCCCCAATAGGTCAATTATATAAACACTCGGTCCCCTCTCGATGGCATTGGTAGGTGAATATTATGGAATCTTTTGGAGGCGTGGCCTTGACAGAAGGAATGGGTGACTGGAAAGCAGGTTTTGAGAGTTCATAGGCTTGTCCATTTCCAGGTAGCTTGTACTTATGGTTTGAGATGGGATCTCTGACTGCCTGTAGTCATGCTGCCCGGTCATTTAGGGGCTCTCTCTGTGCCTTTTCATTTCTGTATTGGGATTGCCTGGTTTTGAGCCACTGTGGAAGACTCTAGTAACTGAAGACTGTACTGCTTGCATAATGTAAACTATTTACTGCCCATCACAAAAGAACTTTATCACAAATTCCATTGAATAGAGTCATATTTAATGTGTCAGCAATGGAGTCTACATTCCTCATAATAAGTGTCTCTTGTGGCAACATGAACCCAACTGTTCTAAATATTATCATTTCCTGCCTATATCTAGTTTGTCTTTCTCATTTCCATTTCAAGGGATAAACTCAATTTACGTTTCTTGCTGTGTCCTATCCTATGCTCCCTTAGAGACGAGTGTGTCTTATAGAAAACCTACACAACAGTTTTAACTGAGGCAACACTATTGGATCACTATCAGAATTATCTTGCTACCAGAATCCTAAGCTAAAATCTCTTTCTCTGAATGCCCGTCGTATTGACCACGTTCTTGTCTAATGTTTTGAATCCTGCTTTATCCTCAGTAGCTGTATGCATAACTCGCATCTAACTACCTGTGTGCTTTCAGATTGTGGGCTCTATTTTTGCTGTCTCGGTACTTTTCTACATTATGAGCATCTACTGAGTGGTAAGGAGATGAGTCCTTTTTCAAAATGTCTTTATCCTTTTGTGCATCCATGCAATTCTTAGATATAATGCTGAATATATATATATGTATATATATATATATATATATATACACACACACACACAAACACACACACACACACACACACACACACACACACGGGTAGATGCAAAACTAAATATTTTGAAATAGTGTCCAATTAAAAAAGTATCACAGAAAGAAGAATTGGGAAATCTTTGAGCTTCACATTCAAAAAATGCTGCCAAATGTATGCTTCTTACTGATAGGCAATGTATTGTCATATATGTTATCAAATTTCTTTCTTTTTTATCTTTTTTAAAATTTAATTTTATTTTACAATATAATTTAATTCTACATATCAGCCACGGATTCCCTTGTTCTCCCCCTACCATCCCCCCACCCCACCCCCCATTCCCATCTCTTCCAGCGCAAAGACTCCCCCGAGTATTGAGATCAACCTGGTAGACTCAGTCCAGGCAGGTCCAGTCCCCTTTTTCCAGGCTGAGCCATGCTTCCCTGCATAATCCCCAGGTTTCAAACAGCCAAATCATGCACTGAGCACAGGACCCGGTCCCACTGCCAGGATGCCTCCCAAACAGACCAAGCCAATCAATTGTCTCACCTATGCAGATGGCCTGATCCAGTTGGGGGCCTCTAAGCCATTGGTTCATAGAACTGTGTTTCCATTGGTTTGGCTATTTGTCCCTGTGCTTTATCATACCTTGGCCTCAACAATCCTCGCTCATATAAACCCTCCTTTTTCTCACCAACTGGACTCCCGGAGCTCCACCCGGAGCCTAGCCGTGGATCTCTGCATCTACTTAACTCAGTCATTGGATGGGGTTTCTAGCATGACTATTAGGGTGTTTGGCCATCCTATCACCAGAGTAGGTCAGTTCAGGCTGTCTCTCGACCATTGCCAGCAGTCTATTGTGGGGGTATCTTTGTGGATTTCTGTGGGCCTCTCTAGCACTTTGCTTTTTCCTATTCTCCTGTGGTCGTCATTTACCATGGTCTCCTATTTCTTGTTCTCCCTCTCTGTTCTTGATCCAGCTGGGATCTCACGCTCCCCCAAGCTCTCTTTCCCTCGACCCTCACCCTTCATTACCCCCACTCACGGCCAGGCTGTTCATGTAGATCTCATCCATTTCTCCATCATTGGGCAATCCCCATGTTTTTTGTGGGGTCCTGTTTTCCAGGTAGCCTCCCTGGTGTTGTGAGTAACAGTCCAGTCATCCTTGCTCCACATCTAGTATCTTCCTATGCGTGACTACATACCATGTTTTTCTTTCTGAGTCTGAGTTACCTCACTAAGGATGATTTTTTTTCTGGATCCATCCATTTGCCTACAAACCTCATGATTTCATTGTTTTCTCTGCTGAGTAGTATTCCATTGTGTATATGTACCACATTTTATTTATCCATTCTTCAGTTGTATGGCATCTAGGTTGTTTCCAGGTTCTGGCTATTACAAACAATGCTGATATGAACATAGCTGAGCAAGTGCTCTTGTGGTATGATTGAGCATTCCTTGGGTATATGCTCAAGAGTGGTATAGCTATATCTTGGGGGATATTGATTCCCAATTTTCTAAGAAAGCGCCATATTGATTTCCAAAGTGGTTGTACAAGCTTGCATTCCCACCACCAGCAGTGGAGGAGAGTTCCCTTAGCTCCATATCCTCTCTAGCATAAAGTATCTTCAGTATTTTTGATCTTAGCCATTCTGACAGGTTTAAGGTGGTATCTCAGAGTTGGTTTGATTTGCATTTCCCTGATAATTAGGGATGTTGAGCAATTCCTTAAATGTCTTTCAGACATTTGAGTTTCCTCTGTTGAGAAATCTCTGTTTAGTTCTATAGCCCATTTATTAATTGGACTGTTGGGCATTTTGATGTTTAATTTCTTGAGTTCCTTATTTATTCTGGATATCAGTCCTCTGTCAGATGTGGGGTTGGTGAAGACCTTTTCCCATTCTGTAGGCTGTCACTTTGCCTTGTTGACCGTATCCTTTGCTCTACAAAAGCTTCTCAGTTTCAAGAGGTCCCATTGATTGTTTGTCTCATTGTCTGTGCTACTGTTGTTATATTTAGGAAGTGATCTCCTATGCCAATGCGTTCAAGACTACTTCCTACTTTCTCTTCTAGCAGGTTCAGAGTAGTTGGATTTATGTTGAGGTCTTTGATACACTTGGACTTAAATTTTGTGCACAGTCATAGATATGGATCTATTTGCAGCCTTCCACACGTTGATATCCAGTTATGCCAGCACCATTTGTTGAAGATGTTTTCTTTTTTCCATTGTACACTTTTGGCTTCTTTGTCAAAAATTATATGTTCATAGGTGTGTGGGTTAATGTCAGGGTCTTCAATTCGATTCCATTGGTCCACATGTTGGTTTTTATGCCAATACCAAGCTGTTTTTATTACTGTAGCTCTATAGTAGAGCTTGAAGTCAGGGATTGTGATGCCTCCAGAGGTTGTTTAATTGCACAGGATTCTTTTGGCTATCCTGGGTTTTTTGTTTTTCCATATGAATTGAGTATTATTCTTTCCAGGTCTGTGAAGAATTGTGTTGGTATTTTGATGGGGATTGCATTGAATTTGTAGATTGCCTTTGGTAAAATTGCCATTTTTACTATGTTAGTCATGCCTATCCATGAGTATGGGAGATCTTTCCATTTTCTGACATCTTCTTCAATTTCTTTTTTCAGGGACTTAAAGTTCTTATCATATAGGTCTTTCTCTTGCTTGGTTAGTGTTACCCCAAGGTATTTTATATCATTTGTGGCTATTGTAAAGGGTAATGTATCTCTGATTTCCTTCTCAGCCTGTTTGTCAATTGTATATAGGAGGGCTACTGATTTTTTTGAGTTGATCTTGTATCCTGCTGTGTTGCTGAAGGTGTTTATAAGCTGTATCAGTTCCTTGGTTGAATCTTTGGGGTCAGTCAAGTATACTATCATGTCATCTGCAAATAGGGAAAGCTTAACTTCGTCCTTTCCAATTTATATCCTCTTAATCTTGTTATGTTGTCTTATTGCTCTGGATAGAACTTCAAGTACTATATTGAATAAGTATGGGGCAAGCAGACAGCCTTGCTTCATTCCTGATTTTAGTGGAATCGCTTTGAGTTTCTGTAGATGTTACCAACAGTCTTATTAAATAATAAACATAGAACCAATGTAAAAAAAGCCAAGAGCTCAGAGCTCAGAGCTAAAAACTTACCCTTCCTGCGGTGGTCCTACCTCTCCGAAAGAGACCTACTTCTGTGTGTTTGTCTTTATATAGTCTTTCTGTTCTGCCTTCTCATTGGTTGTAAACCCAAACACGTGACTGCCTTGTCACTGCCTGTAAGTACAGCCCTCCAGGTCTTAAAGGCTTGTGTCTCCAATGCTGGCTGTATCCTTGAACACACAGAGACTTTCCTAGCTCTGCCTACCAAGTGCTGGGATTATAAGCTTATGCCACCACCACCCTGCTTTCCTATGGCTTGCTAATAGCTCTGACCCCTGGGCAACTTTATTTATTAACATACAATTAAAATCACATTTCAGTACAAATAAAATACCACCATAAGTTTCTCTCCATTTAATTTGATGTTGGCTCTTGGCTTGCTGTAAATTGCCTTTATTATGTTTAGTTATGTTCCCTGTATTCCTGATCGCTCCAAGACCTTTATCATGAAGGGGTGTTGGATTTTGTCAAATGCCTTTTCTGCATCTAGTGAAATGATCATGTGGTTTTTTCTTTGAGTTTGTTTATATGGTGTATTACATTGACGGACTTGCATATGTTGAACCACCCTTCCATCCCTGGGATGAAGTCTGCTTGATCATGGTGGATAATTGTTTTGATGTGTTCTTAGAGTCTGTTTGCAAGTATTTTATTGAGTATTTTTGCATCAATGTTCATGAGGGAGATCGGTCTGTAGTTCTCCTTCTTTGCTGTATCTTTGTTTGGTTTAGGAATCAGGGTAATTGTAGCCCCATAGAAGGAGTTTGGTAATGTTCCTTCTGTTTCTATTGTGTGGAACAATTTAGAGAATATTGGTATTAACTCTTCTTTGAAGATCTGGTAGAATTCAGTGCTGAAACCATCTGGTCCTGAGCTTTTTTTTTTTTTTTTTTTTTGGTTGGGAGACTTTTAATGACTGTTCCTATTTCCTTAGGGGTTATTGGACTATTTAAATAGTTTATCTGGTCTTGATTTAACTTAGGTATGGGGTACCTATCCAGAAAATTGTCCATTTCTGTAGATGTAACCAACAGTCTTATTAAATAGGAAACACAGAACCAATGTAAAAGAGAAAGCCGAGAGGGAGGTCAGAGCTCAGAGCTAAAATCTCACCCTTCCTCCTGCGGTGTCCCAGCTTCCCGAAAGAGAGCTATATCCTGTCTGTCCGTCTTTTTATAGTATATTGTTCTGCCTTCTCATTGGTTGTAAACCCAAACACGTGATTGCCTCGTCACTGTCTGTATGTACGGCCCCCCAGGTCTTAAAGGCATATGTCTCCAATGCTGGCTGTATCCCTGAACACACAGAGATCTATGGGATTAAAGGCGTATGCCACCACCGCCACACTCTTGTTATGGCTCTAATAGCTCTGACCCCTGGGTAACTTTATTTATTAACATACAATCAAAGTCACATTTCAGTACAATTAGAATACCACCACACTTTTATTTTAGGTTTTCCAGTTTTGTGGAGTAGAGGTTTTTGAAGTATGACCTGATGATTCTCTGGATTTCCTCAATGTCTGTTGTTATATCCCCCTTTTCATTTCTGATTTTGTTAATTTGGATGCTCTCTCTATGTTTTGGTTAGTTTGGATAAAGGCTTATCTATCTTATTGATTTTCTCAAAGAACCAACTCTTTGTTTCACTATGTTTTTTGTATTGTTCTCTTTGTTTCTATTTTATTGATTTCACCTCTCACTTTGATAATTTCCTGGCGTCTATTCTTCCTGGGAGATTTTGCTTCTTCTTGTTCTAGAGCTTTCAGGTATGCTGTTAAGTTACTAGTGTGAGATTTCTCCAACTTCTTTATGTGGGCATTTAGTACTATGAATTTTCGTCTCAGCGCTGCTTTCATAGTGTCCCATAAGTTTGGGTATATGGTGTCTTCATTTTCGTTGATCTCTAGGAAGTCTTTAATTTCTTTCTTTATTTCTTCCTTAACCCATTGGTGATTCAGTTGAGCATTATTCAGTTTCCATGAGAGTGTAGGTTTTCTGTAGTTTTTGTTGTTGTTGAAATCTAGCTTTAAACCATGGTGGTCTGGTAGAACACAGGAGGTTATTCCAATTGTTTTATATCTGTTGAGATTTGCTTTGTGGCCAAGTATGTGGTCAATTTTAGAGAAGGTTCCATGGGGCACTGAGAAGAAGGTATATTCTTTCTTGTTAGGATGGAATGTTCTGTAGATATCAATTAAGTCCATTTGAGTCATGACATCAGTCAAGTCCTTTATTTCTCTGTTAAGTTTCAATTTGGACGATCTGTACAGTGGTGAAAGTGGGGTGTTGAAGTCTCCCACTGTTAATGTGTGGGGTTTTATATGTGGTTTAAGCTTTAGTAATGTTTCCTTTACATATGTGATTGCCCTTGTGTTTGGGGCATAAATGTTCAGAATTAAAACTTCATCTTGGTGGATCTTTCCTGTGATGAGTATGTAATGCCCTTTTTGATCTCTTTTGATTGATTTTAGTTTAAAGTCTATTTTGTTGGATATCAGGATGGCTACAAGCACTTGTTTCTTAAGACCGTTTGATTGGAAAGTCTTTTCCCAGCCTTTTATTCTTAGGTAGTGTCTATCTTTGAATTTGAGGTGTGTTTCTTGTATGCGGTAGAAAGGTGGGTCCTGCTTTCGTATCCATTCTGTAAGCCTATGTCTTTTTATAGGTGAATTAAGTCCATTGATATTAAGGGATATTAATGACCAGTGATTGTTTATTCCAGTTATTTTTTGGTGGTAGTATGTGTGTACTTCTCTTCTTTGGGGTTTACTGCTGTGGCTTTATCTATTGCCTGTGTTTTCGAGGGAGTATCTGACTTCCTTAGGTTGTAATTTTCCTTCTAGTGCTTTCTGTAGGGCTGGGTTTGTGGATAAGTATTGTTTATAATCTGGCTTTGTCTTGGAGTGTCTTATTCACTCTATGTCTATGATCACTGAAAGTTTTGCTGGATATGTTAGTCTAGGCTGGCATCCATGGTCTCTTAGTGTCTGCATTACATCTGTCCAGGTCTTTCTGGCTTTCAAAGTCTCTTGAGAAATTGGGTGTTATTCTGATGTGTTTGCCTTTATAAGTCACATGGCCTTTTTCCTTTGCTGCTCCTAATATTCTTTCTTTTCTTCTTCTTCTTCTTCTTCTTCTTCTTCTTCTTCTTCTTCTTCTTCTTCTTCTTCTTCTTCTTTTTTGTTTTTTTGAGACAGGGTTTCTCTGTGTAGCTTTGTGCTTTTCCTGGAACTCCCTTTGTAAACCAGGCTGACCTCAAACTCACAGAGATCCGCCTGGCTCTGCCTCCTGAGTGCTGGGATTAAAGGCGTGTGCCACCACCGCCCGGCCTAATATTCTTTCTTTATTCTGTATGTTTAGTCGTTTAATTATTATGTAGCGAGGGGACTTTTTTGGGAGGTCTAGTATGTTTGGTGTTCTATAGGCTTCTTTTATCTTCATAGGCATTTTCTTCTTTAAGTTGGGAAAGTTTTCTTCTATGATCTTGTTGAATATATTTTGTGTGCCTTTGAACTGGTATTGTTCTTATATCCCTATTATTCATAGGTTTGGTCTTTTCATGGTGTCCCAAATTTCATGGACATTTTGGGCCATGACTTTGTTGGCTTTCGTGTTTTCTTTGACTGATGAATCTATTTCTTCTACCGTATCTTCAACGCCAGAGATCCTCTCTTCCATCTCTTGCATTCTGTTGGTTATACTTGCATCTGAAGTTCCGGATCGTTTACTCAGATTTTCTATTTCCAGCATTCCCTCTGTTTGTGTCTTCTTCATTTTTTCTATTTCCCCTTTCAGGTCTTGGACTGTTTTCTTCTTCTGTTTCGTTGCTTTTTCATGATTTTCTTTCAGTGCTTTATTATTTTCTTCCTGGACTTTATTGTTTTCTTCTAATTTATTTGTCCCTTCCTCTAGTTTTTTATAGCATTCTTCCCATTTTTTGTTTGTCTTTTCCTGTATATAAGCCGCTACCTTCTTCATGATGTGATTCATTAGGCTGTTTTCATCTGCTTCTTCCAATTTTTGATGTTCAGGTCTAGATGTTGGAGGAGGGCTAGGTTCTGGTGATTCTGTATTGCTCTTCATTTTGTTGTATGTACTTCTACCTTGACATCTGCCCATCTCCTTGTGGTTCATTCTTGATATTATCAGTGCACTTGGTCCAGACAGAGCTGACAGATTCAGGAAGTCTCTCTCTCTCTTGTCCAGATAGGAGCTCTCTTGTCCAGATGGGAAGTCTGGGGCAGGATGGGCGCTGGGGGCTGGTCTCTAAGTCTCAGGAAGTGGCTGAGTTGGTTGATGATGAGCATGGGGGCAGGGCTTGGAGATTGCAGGGTCTGCAGGGGGTCTTGGAGATGGGGAGCCTTCCCAGTAGGGGTGGGGGTAGAAGGAATCCTGCCTGGTGGCCTGAACCTGGGGCCAAGTTGGGCAGGTCTTGCCCGGAGTGGCTGGTGCCCAGGGATGGGATCTAGGCTGAGCCCAGGCATCTACCTCTTGTCCAGAAGGGAAGTCTGGGGCAGGATCTCAAATTTCTTAATATCAGAGAAGTTAATTCTACTAGTAGTTTACTATTCACCCATGATTGAGACACTTTCTTATGCTTAAAGCATACAGAATCAATGTGATCATTAATTTAACAGATTTCTGCTTTACAGTTCCGATGATGGATTCAATTTCTTTAGAGACTGTCGGAGTTTGAATAAAAATGCCCACCACAGGCTCTTATAGCCAAATCGTAGTCATCGGAGATTGGCACTGCTTGAGAGGGATTTGGAAGTCTGGCTTGTTGGAGTAGATGTGGCCATGTTCGGGGAATTGTGTCACTCGGGGTGGAGCTCAGCATTTCAAAAGCCCAACCCAGTCCCAGCGTTTCTCTCCTTCTGCTGCCTGTCAGTCTGTGGGACTCTCAGGTACTTCTCTAGCTCTATGTCTGCCTGCATGCCACCGTGCACACCAACAAGCTCTGGTTTTGTTGGCAATGGACTAAACCTCTGCAAAGGTAAGCAAGGCCAAATTAAGGCTTTCTTTTATAAGAGTTTCCATGGTCATGGTGTCTCTTCACAGCAATAGAACACTAAGACAGAAGTTGGTATCAGAGAGAGTGGTGTATTGCTGGGACGGGCCTGATCATGCTGCATATTGGTGAAATACAAATTTGGGGACTTTGGATTAAGAAAGCAGATGAAGTTGTTTAGCTGGGCTTAATGAACCATCCTAGCAATAGGATTTTCAAAAGACCATGCTGAGGACAATTTAAAGTGTGAGGGTCTACCCAAGAAGCTTCAGTGGGGAAGAATATTAGTTAGTGTCCTAGAGACTGTAGTTGTGATATTTAGGCAAAGAATGTGGCTGCCAACTTGTGGAAAGAAATTAAAGAAATGCTTAAGTAGTAAAGGAAACCATTGGCAACAAAAGGCTGGTACAAATATATTTGAGTGAGGGGGCCAAGTTCCAGGCCCAGCAAGCAGCAAAATTTGGCAGCTTTGGGCACATGGTTCTGGCTTCATAGTCAAAGATACAAAAAATGGGTTATGAAATATCCCTCTGCAACAATGAAAAGCTGGTGAGGCCAGGCAAGTATCTGGGGTGCCTTCTGCATGGCATCCAAGAATGGCCATTTTCTGAAGCTGTGAAGATAAAACCTGTATTTTGCTGGATACCTAAAGATGTTGGAGATACCAGTATTTTGGGATACTTGCCAAAAGAACTGCAGACTTGATGTCAAACCAGCCTGGCAGAGAAATGTGTTACAGTCAACAAAGCTAAAAGTAGTTGGAGATCTCTAGAGTACTTTGACATTAGACATGGATTTGCAGAGTTTGATCATATGGTTTATGATTTGCTTTGGTCAAGTATTTCCTCACAATTTTCAGTTTTGATACTCATATTTTTTGTTTTTCATCATAAAAGCTAGGCATAGGTTTATCATTTAGTTTAGAATTTCTGGAACCTTCTGTTCTGAACTTTGATTCTCCTGTCTGTTTCCTTCAAATTATACTAGTTACTGAATCCTAAGTCTGACCTAGTAGTAATTATACTGTGAATGCTTTAAACCTGACAGAGGTGAAGGATATTGATAACAGATATGACACACCTCTTTCCGGAGGCTGGATATTGTTTGATTCCTTCAATTGAAAATATTGTAGGAAATCTATGAATTCGGGTATCAAATTCTAATTTCCTATTGCTGTTCCTTTCCTTCATTCTAAGTGGTAGCATTTGTAAGACTTGTCCATAGACTAGAGTAAGGAGTGGGGTGTGTTAAGGTAGCTCCAACAGTACAGATTGAAGATAGTATCGTATTGGGTTGATTTCAGGGAGGTGCCAAGGAGTGCTCAGAAATACCCTTTTCAGAAGATCCAGCCATGTATTACTTAGTTTGAAATTTTTGAATTGTAGTTGAATTCTCAACAATTTCTTCCATCCTCATGTTTAATTATACTCAGCCTGCCTCTAACTCTATATCTCTCTGCAAAACTCAGAGGGAATCAAAGGAAATAGGGGTTTTCTTCTTGGTGTCCTCCTAATGATTTGCTAAAAGAGAAGAAAATCGCACATTTCTCCTTTAATTATCTCAAGTCCTCACTTCTGGTCTGTAAACATTAGTGATACCTCTCTCTCTTCTGTGGTGCTTGCAACTGAAATGCAGTGGAAAAGGCAGAATCCCAGGTGACAGAGACTAGCCAGCGATGCCATGAATTCTCTCACAGTGCTGAGTGCTACCCAGTCATTGCCCACCTTGCGCCTGTGCACCTACCCAGAAGGTTTCTTCACCTAACCCTTCTCCCATTGTTGAGACCACAGCTAGTGCAGGTTACTCATCTCTGGGAATGCACCACTGAGATATTCACCCTCAGTTAATCCTGCTGTCCGGAGAGGTGAAGGAACATTTTGATTTGCATCATAATTTCAACATGACAGCAGTAACAGACCATGCTGATAGCAACTAGGACTTTCTTTTCTCCCAAGAAGAGCATCTGAAGGCCAGGATTCTGATAAGAATTTGAAACAATAAACAAAGCCACCATTCAGAGACTTATCTGTAAATGGAGGTAGAGTTTCTATTTGGACTGCCCACTCCCAAATAAACACACAGAAACTTATATTAATTATAATGCTTGGTCAATGGCTCAGGCTTATTACGAACTAGCTCTTACATTTAAATTAATCCATTTCTATTAATCTGTTTATTCCCACATGGTCCATGGCTTACCGGGTTCTTTGGCATCTCTGTTTCTTGGGTGGCTGGCTTTTGTTTCCTGACTCTGCCCCTCTTCCTCTGAGTCCTCAGTTTGACTGTTCTGCCTAACCTCATCTTGCCTTGCCACAGGCCAAAACAGCTTTATTATCAACCAATCAGAGTAATACATATTCACAACATACAGCGGGACCATCATACAGCATTTCCCACCTTTGAGACCTCAGCTAGTGCAGGTATCTCATCTCTGCGAATGACACACAGAGAAATTCATCCTCAGTTTATCCATCTGTCTGGAGAGGTGAAGGAGTATTTTGATTTGCATCATAATTTCAACAAGATAACAATAACAGACTATGCTGATAGCAAGTAGGACTTTCCTTTCTCCCAAGAAGAGTACCCAAAGACCAAGAATCTAATAAGAGTTTAAAACAATGAAGAATAGCCACATCCAGAGACTTATCTCTTCCCAAAGTATGACTGTTTTACTTCAAAGTTTTAAGTTTCAGAGTACAGGCTGCGTGTGTGTGTGTGTGTGTGTGTGTGTGTGTGTGTGTGTGTGTGTGTGTGTGTATGTGTACTTTTCTGGTTATTCATTTGGAGATTCAAATTAAATTAATATGTGCTTATAATTAACATTGAAATACATATGTAAACAAATCACCCACATGAATCTCATCCAGTGGCTTTTATATGCTTTCTTTATACCGATGAGCTCATTCTCTTACCAGGATGTTGCATGCTGCTTTCTCCCTGTTACCGCATCATCAGCATCAAGTAGACCTGTACACAACGTTCACAGAGACTGCATCATATGAGCACAGACTCCATGATCAGGCTGCCTGGACCCAGAAGTCTGGCAAACTTCCCTTTGTAGTGTCATAGCCTCCTTTCTCTAACTGATTGATTTTCAAACCCCTTTAATTTCCTAGCTGTGTAACTCCCCTCTACATTTATTATATCCTAAAATTCCCTGGGGAGCTATAATGATGCAGAGTGGTCTCCTCAGAGATCACCTAGATGTCCCAGGTGGTTTAATATGTACCTATTTAACAATCACTGCAACTATCCCAGTTCAAGGACAACAATTGCTCAGCTTTTAGTCTCAAAGCCAAGTTCTGATTTTGATCAGTTTTTTATGACAAGGATGCCTACAATCAGTAATATATCTGTAGTCAGCACATTTTGTTGACTACTTACCAGGTGCAACCACGGGGCACATAGATAAAATGATGCTACAAAGTTCTCCCTATAAGACCTATGGTGGGACACCTCACATAGCCTTGAGGCAGGAGGAAGGGCTTGGACCTGTCTCAACTGAATGTACCAGGCTCTGCTGACTCCCCATGGGAGGCCTTACCTTGTTGTAGGAGGGAATGGGGTTTGGGCTGTAGGGGGGGAAGCTGTAGGGACAGGAGGAGGGAAGAAGGGGATCTGTGACTGATGTTAAATGAATTTAAAAATTTCTTAATAAAAAAAAAGATCTGGGCTTTGGGTCATTTTGGAAAGGGTTTATGAAAGCAGTTCTTAACCTTGATAATAATGTGAGCCCTTTATTAGAGATTCTTATGTTGTAGTGAGCCCCCCCCCACCAGAAAATTATTTTTTCCTACTTCATAACTGTTATTTTGCTATTTTATTAATCATCATGTAAATATCTGATATTCAGATGTTCTTAGGTAACCCCAGTGAAAGGGTCACTCGATCCCCTAAGAGGACATGTCCCACAGGTTGAGAACTGCTGGTCTATGAGATGAGGCTTCCCTATAAAATGGGTGAATCCAGAACAGTTCTGTCACTGGGTCTCTCAATAAATCTTATCTAGAGGAAAAGCCAACCTAAGCAAATGATACCATAGCACATGAATCTCACAAGGATCTTATTTCTGCCCAAGTTTGTTCACTTTTTGTTTGTTTGTTTGTTTGTTTGTTTGTTGGAGACAGGGTCTCACTATTTAGCTCTAGCTGTTCTTGAACTCAGAAATCTCAGAAGCATTCCCAGGCTGTTTATCCTGACAGCTCCAAATAACAGGGACCATGAAATGGAATTATCTGCACAAGTCAACAGTGTAAATCCATTTTTGCAAGTCAAAGAAACCATGAAAGGATTTTTAAACTGATAAACTACTTATAAAGTTTTAATAAAATAAAAGTTAAGATTATCACTAATCATTTAGATGGAACTCACGAGGACTAAATGCCCATCTTATATTAGAGATAGAATTAGATTATTAAATAAAGTAGCCTCTTTATGCTTATAGGAATATTTTTGATATTGACAGATATTCATTATGTAGTTCTTATAAAGACAATTTCTTTTGAGTGGCCCATGTGATTGGACCATACTTGCCTCCCATAATCTCCACTTTGTCTTTCTTTTCCTGCTATCCTTTTAGCTTTTTACAATATTTACAGACTCCTGCTTTCATGTCATATACAGAGATGCATGTACATAGTTAACACATGCATAAAAATCTAGAATCCACAAATGAGAGAATACTTGACACTTCTCTTTCTGAGGCTGGCTTATTTTGATTATATGTTGAGGCCAGTTGCATCCATCTTTGAGAAAAGTTGTTCTTACTTTATTAATTTTTAATGTCAGTCTTTATGGATAAAAACATTCTATTTTGCATACGTTCTACATTTTCCTTATCCATTCATCTCTCAGTGGGCACCCAGGCTAATTCTATAGGTTGGTTTTGTAATGATGCTATAATGAACATGGATGTGCAAGTGTCTCTATGGGACATTGACTTAGAATCTTGTCTGTGGTGAATTCCACTGTGAATGTGCTAGATTATAGTCTACACTCTCTAAGGATACTGCATAATTTCCAGCATTTCTTATTATTGTCATTCCAACTGAGGTGAGATGCTGGGGATGTCTTTCTGTATGCTGTGAATGTGTTGCTCTGATTGATTGATAAATAAAATGCTGATTGACCAGTATCCAGGCAGGAAGTATAGTATAGGCAGGGTAAGGAGAGAGGAGAATGCTTGGAAGTGGAAGACTGAGTCAGAAGACGCTGCTAGCCGCCACCATGAGAAGTAAGATATAAAGATACCGGTAAGCCATGAGCCATGTTGCAAGGTATACAAATATAGAAATGGGTTAATTTAAGATATAAGAACTAGATAGCAAGAAGCCTGCCATGGCCATACAGTTTATAAGTAATATAAGTCTCTGTGTGTTTACTTGGGTCTGAGTGGCTGCATGAGCCGGGTAGACACAGAAAAACTCCAGCTACAGTGAGACGGAATCTCAATGTAATATTAGTTTTCTCTTCTCTGATGGCTAAGGATGTTGAGCAATAATTTTCATGTGTTTAAGGGTATTTGTACTTCATCTTTTAAGACTTTTTATTTGTTCTTTTGAAGTTTTAAACAACATGTTTTGATCATATTCACTATATCCCGATCTCCTACCAGGTCCAGCCCTCTCCCCTTGTGCACTTTTTGTGTTCTGTTTTTGTTGTTTGTTGTCTCTGTTGTTTGGTTGTTTGCTAGGTTGGTTGATTTGGGGATTGGAAGACTTGGTTTGGTTGTTGGTTTTTGTGGTGGTGGTTTATGTGGTTGCTTTGTCTGTTATTTACTATGGAGGAGAGTAGTGTGAATACATGTTTATGAAATGCAGGCTGACTAGAGACACCAACTGATAGCAGCCACGGCCCATTGCATTCTTCAGAGAACAGCACCATATCCTGGTCCAATGTCTGGGTTCTAGTTCCCCATCAATAGTTTATTGGGGTTGATAATAGCTACTTCTGTTTAAATAAAACAGAAATAAAGGGAGAAAGGTGGGGACATGGGACTTCCTCATTTTGGATTCTGGTTGGAGCCTCTCCCTAGCTCAGAATGAAGAGTTTCAGCACAATTTACAACATTTGCTATGAAGGTTACTAGCATAAAGACATGTATAGATATTTTGTTAAAGTAGTAATGAACCAGGCTTAAAAGCCCGGGCATATATGGCTTTGAACACAAGCTCATTCATTTTGGGGGAACACTTGCTGGGAATCACAGACAAGACTAACTTTTAAAAATCTTTCCTACCAGGATGTGTCTGAGCACAAATTCCCACAGTAGCAGAGGTGCTGGATGTTACCCTGCTGGTAATAGAATGAGTTATGGCAATAAGTGGACTAAGGGAACTGTTCCCTTAGATTATGCCTCAACAGAAATAAATGGGTTTGAGACTGTGGATCACATGTGTCCCAGCCACATGAAACAATATTTGTCATCTCTATGATGGCAGATGTTGTAGACTTTTCCTTTAATCTCTTAAACTGTTTACAGTAATGATATCAACCTTCCGGCCTCCCTGGTTCTATTACAGATAACTACCCTATGTCCGCATTAATAAGCAACCCATAAAATATATAACTTCAAAATTCAACCAAATCCTGTACCCACATTTAGGTATGTTTTGCTTTCTACAGTTTTTAAGAAACCTAGACCCATGTTCTGAGTAATATCTTTTCCTAACCCTCATGCTTAAGATACATATGAAAATATCTTATTTAAGCTCTAACTATGCTTTATAGCGATTTGTTTAAAAATTCTTTTTTTGTGTGCACAAAACACCAAAAAGGAATGTTTTCCTTCTTTATAAAATAGTTCTGAGGAGTTGATAAGAAGACAATGTTTTGAGTGGGTTTCATGTCAATTTAGTTTGTGTGTGTGTGTGTGTGTGTGTGTGTGTGTGTGTGTGTGTGTGTGTATGTGCACCTGAGTGTACTTGCCCATTGAGGACAGAAGATGGAGCTGGAGTTACAAACAGTTGTGAAACATTTGACATGGGCATTGAACTTGGATCATCGACAAAAGTACTCTCTCTCTCTTTCTCTCTCTCTCTCTCTCTCTCTCTCTCTCTCTCTCTCTCTCTCTCTCTGCCGCCCTCCTTTCATCCCTCATTCTCTTCTCTCTTTGTTCTGTTACTGAGAAGAAACACTATGACCAAGGTAACTCTTATAAAAGAAAGTATTTAATAAGGGCTTGCTTATAGTTTCATAAGTTGAGTTCTTTATCATCATGGTGGGAATCATGGTGGCACATAGGCAAAAATGATGGTAGGGAAGTAACTGAGACCTACATCCTGATCTTATGACTGAAAGAAACACTCTGGGCTTAGCATGAGCTTGAAAGTCCAATGCCCACACGAAATGACACACTTTCTCCATTAAGGCCATGCCTCCTAATCTTTGCAAATAGTGCCATTTCCTTGTAACCAAGCATTCAAATCTATGAGCCAATAGGGGCCATTTTATTCAAACTGCCTGAGTGTCTTAACCCCTGAGCTAGTTCCCCAGTTCCAACTTAATTGGTTTGTAATTCAAGGCTATTTAATGACTCCACACGAAAGTCAGATATTTCTACTTCAGTTCTTTGGGTATGGGGCATAGGGGTAGCAGAATAATGTATAGTTACTCATTGGAATTTAATGAGTCTTTTTGCTCACTCTAACTCTTCTGTGGTGTTGCTGTTGCTTGTGTGCACATATAATAGGACACATACTTTAGTGAAACTTATGAACACTCTCAATAGGACAGCTACTGGAATTTTCTTGCAATATAGCCCATGTATAAAGTATGTGATAGCTACAAAGAACAGGATAATAATGAGAAAAATGTCTCTATACCCTCAGAGACAAGCAATAGAGACAGCCTAGGGACTGCAAGGCACCTCCCTTGGGAAAAAAAATACTTTCTGCCCTTTCAAGTATTAGACAACACTCAAAACCTTCTTAAGCACAGTCTGTGCTCAGGCACATCCTGGTAGAAGGGGAAACTTGATTTCTATGTATGTGTACCTGTATATAATGTATATGTATAAGATGTATGTCTATATCTACCTATATTATCGATATCTATATTATCTGTTTCTATATCTATATCATCTATATTCATATCTATTTCTATACCTATATCTAGCTGTAGCTGGTAAGGTAGATGTTGTGAATAAGCCAACAAATGTCAATCTGTCCTTGAAGTAAATTCTTAAGAATCAAACCATTTCCCATCTCATGATGAGGCACTGTGCACTTAAATTAACAGTCCTTATGCTCATCAAGATAAGGATCCACTTCATCACTGCCCCTCAGCTCCTCACTCCATCCCGGAGTCCCGAAAAAGAGCTCATGGTTCTTGGATCACATGTGCTCTTGACCCGCTCTCTTTCTGTTGGTGTGCTCTGTGCTTTATTGTCACTTTAATAAATGGACACTTTTCTTGTTTAATAAATTGCTGCTTTTCTGAGTCTTGTTCAATTCTCTGCCCCAAGTACAAAGAACCTGGGAATTGTGTCATAGAAGAACCCCAACATCTCCTTTAGTAACATAAGTTTATGAAATTTCTGGAGGATAGGATAGCCAGGAAATTGAAAACGTTTGCAATGAAGTGTAATTTAAAATAATTTTTTGAATAAAATTATTTTCTGAGAATTTCATACATGAATACCGTGTCTGCATAATTTTCCCCTCCTTTTCCTCACTCCAGTTCCTCCTCTGTCCTCCTCCCGCCCTTCCTCACAAATTGAGTCACAGTGTCATTCAGAATATCTGAAACTCTTTATGGAGAGTTGTCTAGGCTGGTGTTAACTCACAGAGCTCTGCCTACCTCTGCTTCCTGAGTGCTGAGCTTAAAGATGTACTGGACCTTGCCTTGATAGAAAAAAAGGAGGAAGGAGGCATTTTAGTTAGGGTTACTATTCCTGTGATAAAACACCATGGACCAAAGCAATGGAGGAAAGGGCTTATTTTGCTGACAGTTCCTTTTAACAGTTCATCCT
Organism: Peromyscus maniculatus bairdii; assembly: GCF_049852395.1. Classification (NCBI taxonomy): domain Eukaryota; kingdom Metazoa; phylum Chordata; class Mammalia; order Rodentia; family Cricetidae; genus Peromyscus; species Peromyscus maniculatus. The sequence continues at coordinate 36,261,869 of NC_134863.1, read as the reverse complement.
CAAAAGCAGTGAGGGTAGGAACTCATGCAGGGTGGGAACTTAGAGGCATGAACTGATACACAGGCTGTGGAGGGAAGCTGGCTTGCTTTCTAGTGCTCACTCAGCCTGCTTTGTCATATACACCACAGACCAGGGATGGCACCACCACAATGCCAGGCTTCCCTCTCTTACTCAAATAAGCCATGATGACTTGCTGGTTAATGAATAACTCTGGTTGAGAACCTTCTGTTTTAGTGGAAGTACACTTCAGTCTCATTTGGAAGATCTGCTGAAAAAGAAAACAGCATGACTGATTGTGAGGACTTTCATCATTAGATACAATGGACTCTTCACTCCATTACATTCTCCATCTTTTAATGCTTCCTATCTGCATACAAGAATCAGGTAACTCTATTTTTCCATTTAGAGATCTTTAGCCAGAAGTCAATGGCAAATAAATATTACATTATGGGACATTCACTTTTACACCAGTAGGTAAAGGAAATATATGCTATGTTTTGTGTATTAATCATACACCTATATAATCATAATTATACAGCTAGAAAATCATTTAATGTGAGCATATTTGAAACAATACAAAATGGGATAAAGATGAGAATGAAGGCAAGCATACAGCCTCTGAGGTATGTACAACTTGCCCAAACTACATAGTTTCTTGTATGTCTGTTGCATGTAACTATAAAGATAGCAGAATGGCTAGATGCAAAGGACCTCCTTACAACATCTTTTATTTCCTCTGAATTATGTCCGTGTTCACAGTTAAACACCATACATACCTTTTAATGTTGAGATTGACTTGTTTTGAGGCCCTTCTTGGTCATTAAGACTTTTTTATTATGTGAGCAAGCACATAAATAATTTGTTTTATGGATTTGTCTATCTTTACAAGATAGTCTAATTTAAGAATTCAACAAATATTGTGTTATTATTTTCTTCTAATTCAGAATGACTGAATTAACAGCATTTAATCCATCAGTTTTCTTCAAGTTAAGGCAATAACTAATGTTTTTTAGAGTTCAGGTGAGTGGTCTAGGGAGATGGCTCTGCAGGTAAGAGTTAAGAACATCTTACTCTTTTGGAGGTTCCAAGAACCTACATCTGAAGGCTCACAAACACCTACAAATTCTACTCCAGATGATCCAAAGACCTCTTCCATCCTCTGTGGGTACATGCACTCAAGGACATGTACCCTATGTCACAAGCATAATTTAAAAAAAAACTAGAATAAATGTTTGTAATAAAGAATTCAGGTGAGGAAACAAAAACAAAAAGAGAGGCTTAGGTTTGATGATAAGGCTTCTGCTTAGCATGAGTGAATCCAAGATTCAATCCCTTGCACCAAGTATGAATAATGAATAAATAAATAAAATGTACAGTGAGGAAGACTTCTGTCATAAAATACCTCTGGCTAGAAAGGAGAAGATAACCTGGGAGCAAATAATGATGGGGGACAAAGCAGTACTGACACTCTTGTGCAATCAGTGATGGACAGCTTGGTTGTTACTTTTTTTGTGTGTTGCTACAATAGGTTTTCATGTGTATTGTTCAGTCCTTTGCTGAAGGCAGGGATCCAACTACCTGTGGAAACTAAGATGCTTATGGTGATGCTTATGCTTACCTGTCAGATGACCCAATGTTCTCATTTTATTCAACATTGTGAGTCACGTATTTCTGAGATGAAAATGCTGAGGTGCAGGAAAGTAAAATATTGCTAGAAGACCACAGTTCTGCAAATCAGCCCGGGTAACGCATGAGCACAGAACTGACTGATGAACACAGTGTTTCTCTAAACAACAAACTTGCCCCCCATATATTTGAGAGGTTCATGAGGCTTTTGTACACTTTAGATTCACTGCATTTATTTTGAAAAATATTTGATACAAAGTTGCTTGTAATTTGATCATGAAGATGAAATGAGTGAAAAGCTCATGTCATCATTTGAGTAAGGTGGATCAAAGTGTGCGGTTGGGTTTTTAACCTTTGCATTTAAAGGAAGTAGACTGGGGGAAATGGATAGTATTCCACAACAGTATTCGGACTTCTTTCCTTTTATCCTCCATATCCTAGCTCCTCACACTATGACGACTTAAAAATATAGATGACCACTTAGCATCTATCCATTTGTTTCCGGTTTCTTTAATTTATGGATAGATTTAATCACATATTTAAAGGAAATGTACTTCATTAAAGCTCTTCATTTCATGAATTCCTTTGTGTAATGCTGTTATTTATTTATATAATCTGTTCTTTTTAAATAAAATATTTGTATTATTTATTGGAGAATTTCATATAATGTAGTTTTTGGTTTTTTCTTTTTTCTTTTTCTTTTTTCAGATATTTTTAAATTTATAATTTAATTTAATTTTACATATCAGCCATGGATTCTGCTGTCCTCCTTCCTCCTGCTGTCCCCCCTCCTGGACCCTCCCCCCAGCCCATCCCCATTCCCATCTCCTCCAGGGCAAGGACTCCCCTGAGGATTAAGCTCAGCCAATAAAGGCTAGGCTCACAACCATATAATGTATTTTGATCCTATATACTCCCCTACTCCTGCTCCTCTCAGATCCATCCTCACCTCACCATGCCAAATTCATGTCCTTTTAAAAAAAAATCTAGATCCAAATTATCCTGCCCTTTTATCCACAAGCATGGTTCTACCTCCTCCAGTGTGTCATGAAATATATTCTTTTTTTTTCTTTTTTTTTTTTCGAGACAGGGTTTCTCTGTGTAGCTTTGCGCCTTTCCTGGGACTCAATGGTAGACCAGGCTGGCCTTGAACTCACAGAGATCCGCCTGCCTCTGCCTCCAGAGTGCTGGGATTAAAGGCGTGCGCCACCACCGCCTGGCTCATAAAATATATTCTTGACTTGCATTTGGGTTTAATCATAGCAAACAATGTTCCTATGAACATCTTCGTTCGTATTTTTGGACAACATATGCATGAGCTTCCATCGCTTCTATTAGGTGTATGTTAGGAGCAGACTTACTCCTTGTAGAGAATGTTTATGTTCAGTGATAAGATAAACCCAAGGGTTTCCACTTAGGACCCAACAAAATTTACTCTCCCTTCTGTGGTGTGGGTGAGGTGCATTGTTTCTCCATATACTCAATCAAACTTGACATTGTCTTTCATTTTAGACATCAGGTGCATATGTAGTCCTCAGTTTAACCTGTATTTTCTTGATAACCAAATTGAACACCTTATGTACACAAACTGTCCAGCCAGGTGTGGAATAATATATACTTTAGGGTTCATAGGTACATATATACCTTATGGTTAAATACAAATTTGGTCAAATATATATACTTTATCTTGTATTGGTTAATTCATAGTTCTTAATTTTAACCCTAATAAATATTTGTTAGGTAACATGTGCCAGAAATCATATTAAAAACTAGATATTCAATGTTGAAGAACATACTGTAGTTCACTGCCCCCTCCTAGTGCTGAAGATCTGATGAAGGGCTTCAATGTGCCCAGCAAGCATGTTGCCACCGATAGTGTACATAGACTCTCCAGCTATATTCCTTTTTATTGAGATAAGTCTCACTATGTACTGCAGGCTGGTCTTGAATGCATGATCTTCCTTCAGTCAGCAGTGTGTTATTTTCTATTGTGCAGAAGAGGCAAATAAAATGGTAATCATAAGGCAGAGAGATGGGTGCTATTTGAAAACCCCACTGTAATATGGAAATACATGTCTCTTAACACTGGCTCTCATTGTCAGAGTCTTCATGGAGGATAAGGCATGAGGATTATGAGACAGATGTTCTGGGAGGAAGCAGTTTTCTAAGTCCTGATTTGATTGACTGATGAAAACAGAATCCTATTCATGTATATTAACGTATTTAAAACTTGAAAGCTGTGTTTATTTAAAACATAAGAAACTGTGACAAGAAACACTAGAAATTGTATTATTTATGTACATGTAAGCTATGGCATAGTGAGTTTCTGGTAATGAACATAGACAATGTTTTCTCTGCTTTCAAGTAGGAGGAAGTTTCCTGGATAGCATGGAGTTGTGGATGTATTGAAATGAAAGAACTCCAGTTGAAGGGTTAGAAGCTGGAGTTGGAGTCTCAGTTCTGGGCACATAAAAGAATGCAGTCAAGACAGACAGGGAAGAAAAGCAGCTTCTCATTCTCTCTGGGACAAATGTGCAGATGGTTTCAGAAATAGTGGCATATTGTGTATTTTTTCAAAAATATATAAAGAATAATTTTACTGAAATTCTTTAGCAGCATTACTGTGGGATCAAGTTTTGTGCTCTTGTATGTTGTTTGTGTTAGTCAGTGATCTCTAGAGGAACAGTACCTGTACGATAAATATGCATATTCTAATTTGTGCCTGCTTGAGATTCAAACCAACCATCACACTATTCTAAGAAAATATTAGGGGAGAAATTTTGAAATGCTTTCAAAATCTAGGCCATATTTTTGCATGTGGGAGACCATTTTATATTCTGACTCACACAAAGACGAGGAGGAATGGACAGAGAAGGAAAGAGAACTTCAAGAGTATATGCAGAGGATTAACCATTACATAGTGCCCTTGGCTGTAGTGAGAAGCATTCTCAGACTTATACAGTCTGATAGCTCTGTAGTTTTTTGTTTGTTTCTTAGTTTTTTAAGTCTTTGCTCTTTGGGGGCCTGCCACCCAGCTCCAAAAATAAATACATGAAGACTTATTCTTTCTTATAAATGCTCAGCCTTAGCAGCTTGGCTTGTTTCTAGTCAGCTTTTCTTAAATTATCCCATCTACCTTTGGCCTCTGGGCTTTTACCTTTCTCTATTCTGTATACCTTCCTTTACTTCTTATTCCATGGCTTGCTGTGTAGCTGGGTGACTAACCTCTGGTGTCCTCTCTCCTTCTCCTTTTCTCGCACCCCAAACTTTTTTTTTTATTATTTTTTTCATTTTTACATATAAACCACTGTTCTCCTTTCATCCCCTTCTCCCGCTCTCTCCCACCTCCCCTCCATTCCACCCCAATCCACTCCTCATAGGGAGTAAGGCCTCTCTTTGGTAGTATTCGACATAGGCTGCCATATCAAGTTGGGGCAGGACCAAGCCCCACCTCCCTGAATCAAGGCTCAGTAAGGCATGACACCATAGGGAATGGGCTCTATAAAGCAAGTTCATGCACTCGGCATGAGTCCTGGTCCCATTGCTAGGGAACCCACAAAGAGATCAAGCCACACAACTATCACCCTCATTCAGAGGGCCTAGTGTGGTCCCATGCACACTCTCTAGCTGTCAATCCAGAGTCTGTGAACTCCCATTAGCTTGGGTCAGCTGTCTCTGTGGTTTTTCCCATCATGATCTTGACCCCCCTTGCTCCTATAATCCCTCCTCCCTCTTTTCAACCGAACTCCAGGAGCTTGGCCAAGTGCTTGGCTGTGGGTCTCTGCATCTGCTTCCATCAGACACTGGATGTAGGTTCTATGATGACAATTAGGGTAGTCACCAATCTGAGTACAGGGGAAGGCCAGTTCAGGCACATTCCCAACCATTGCTAGGAGTCTTAGCTGGGGACATCCTTGTGGGTTTCTGGGAATTTCCCTAGCACCAGATTTCTCCCTATCTCCATAATGGCTCACTCTGTCAAGCTATCTCTTTCATTGCTGTCCCTCTCTGTCCCTCCCCCAACTCAGCCATCTTTAACCCTCATGTTCCCACCCCATCCCTTCCCCTCTACTCCCCCTCCCAGTTTACCCAGGAGGTCTTAACCCTTTCCCCTTCTGGAGCGATCCATGTGATCCATGCGAGGCACTCTTATGGTCTTCCTCCTTACCTAGCTTCTCTGAGGTTGTCCTTTGCTTTATCTTTAATATTCACTTAAGAGTGAGTTCATACCATGTTTATCTTTCTGGGTTTGTGTTACCTCACTCAGGATGATCTTTTCTAGTTCCATCCATTTGCCTACAAATTTCATGATGACATTTTTTTTTTACAGCTGAGTAATACTCCATTGTGTAAATGTACCACATTTTCTTTATCCACTCTTTGGTTGAGGGGCATCTAGGTTGTTTCCAGGCTCTGGCTATTATGAATAGTGCTGCTATGAACATAGTTGAGCAGATGTTTTTGTGGTGTGGTTTAGCATCTTTTGTATTTATGCCTAAGAAAGGTATTGCTCAGTATTGAGGTAGGTTAATTTCAAATTTTCTGAAATTTCCAGAGTGGCTGTACAAGTTTGCACTCCCATCAACAGTGGAGGAGTGTTCCCCTTGCTCCATATCCTCTCCAACATAAGCTGTCTTCAGTGTTTATGATCTTAGCCATTCTGACAGGTGTAAGATGATATCTTAGAGTCATTTTACTGGCATTTCCCTGATGGCTAAGGATGTTGAACAATTCTTTAAAAGTCTCTTGGCCATTTGGTATTCTTCTGTTGAGAATTCTCTGTTTAGCTCTATAGCTCATTTTTAATTGGATTATTTGGTATTTTGACATCTAGTTTCTTGAGTTCTTTATATAGTTTAGAGATTAGCCCTCTGTCAGATGTAGGGTTGGTGAAGATCTTTTCCCATTCTGTAGGCTGTGGTTTTGTCTCCTTTACTATGTCCTTTGCCTTATAGAAACTTCTTAGTGACAGAAGGTCCCATTTATTAATTGTAGATCTCAGCATCTGTGGTATGGGTGTTATATTTAGGAAGTAGTCTCCTGTGTCAATATTTTCAAGGCTAATTCTCACTTACTTTTGTATCAGGTTTAGTGTTACTGGGTTTATGTTGAGGTCTTCGATCTATCTGGACTTGAGTTTTGTGCATGGCGATAGGTATGGATCTATTTGCATTCTTCTACATGTAGACATCCAGTTATGCCAGCAACCTCTTTTGAGGTTATCTATTGCCTATATTGGTGGTTGCAGCTGACTTCCTTCAGTTGGAGTTTTCCTTCCAGTATGTTCTGTAGAGCTGGATTTATGGATATGTAATGTTTAAATCTGGTTTTGTCATAGAATATCTTGTTTTCTCCATCTATAGTGATTGAAAGCTTTACTGGGTATAGTAGTCTGGGCTGGCATCTGTGATCTCTTAGTGTCTGCAGAACATCTCTCCAGGACCTTCTGGCTTTCAGAGTTTCCATTGAGAAGTCGAGTGTAATACTGATAAGTGTACCTTTATATGTTACTTGACCTTTATTCTTTGCTGCTTTTAATATTCTTTAGTTTGTATGTTTAGTGTTTTGATTTTCATGTGGTGAGGGGACTTTTTTTTGGTCCAATCTATTTGGTGTTTTGTGATCTTCTTGTACTTTCATAGGCATGTCTTTCTTAAGTTGGAAACGTTTTATTCTATGACTTTGTTGAATATATTTCCTATGCCTTTGAACTGGAATTCTTCCCCTTTTTCTCTCCCTATTATTCCTGTTTGGTTTTTTCATGGTGTCCCAGATGTTCTGGATATTTTGTGTTAAAAATTTGCTGGATTTAACATTTTTTTGACTGATTAATCTATTTCCTCTATGATATCCTCAACACCTGATATTCTCTCTTCCATCTCTTGTTTTCTGTTGGTTATGCTTGCCTCTGTAGTTTCTGTTCATTTACTCAGATTTTCCTTTTCCTGAATTCCCTCAGTTTGTGTTTTCTTTATTGCCTCTATTTCAGTATTGAACTTTTTCTTTCACTTGTTTGACCTTTTGTTCCCTTGGGGTTCTTGGCTTTCTTTATGGGATTTATTGATTTCTTCCAAAGTTTTATCTATTTTTATCTATTTTTTTCCTCCATTTCTTTAAGGAAATTTTCTTATTTTCTCTTTAAGGGCCTCTATTATATTCATAAAGTTATTTTAAAGGTCATTTTCTTCTATATAATCTACTTTGGGATGTTCAGGTCTTGCTGTTGTAGGATCACTAAGTTGTGGTGGTGCCATATTGCTCTGTATGTTGTTGAATGTGTTCTTTAACTGCTCTCTACCCATTTCTTCTTTCAATCAATACAGGTGGAGCTCCTGGTCCTCTTCTTCCAATCGGTGCAGATAGGGCCTGTGGTCACTGGGGCCACAGTGAATGGTTGGAAAGGGGGGTGAGGGAAGAGGCTGTTTTCTGGTCTCTGGGACTGTGATGGATGTGGGATGGGGGCACAGAATATGCTCCTGGGGCCTAGGGGCTAGAGAACTGGGCTGTCCAGTGGGAGATCAGGGTCTTATCTCTTCACTCCTCAAACTTTCTTCCCAGATTTCTCCTCCTATTTATTCTTTCTGCCTGCCAACCCTGCCTGTTCTTTCTCATGCCTAGCTATTGGCTGTTCAGCTCTTTATTAGGCCAATCAAGTATTTTAGACAGGCAAAGAAACACAGCTTCACAGAGTTAAACAAATGTAACACAAAAGAATGCAACACATCTTTGCATCATTAAACAAATGTCCCACAGCATAAACAAATGTAACACATCTTCAGTTAATATTCTACAACACAGTTCCAACCAACAGAGATCATGGAAAGGAATCACATCCACAAGTTAACAATATAAATCTGTTTTAGCAAATGGTCAAAAAAAACTGATGAACTAACATAAAGTTTTAATGAAATAAAAATTAAGATTATTTCAGACTAAACATTTAGATGAAAATTATCAAGAGTGAATGCATGCCTTATATTAGAGATGGAATTAGATAATTAAATAAAACAACCTTGTATATTTACACTTATAGAAAGATTATTGATATTGACAGATATTCATTGTGTGGTTTCACCAAGAGAATTATCTTTTGAGTGGACCATGTAGTTTGACCATATTCACTTCTGATAACCCCTCTTTTCACTCTTCCCCTATTCTCCCTTTGTCTTTTCACTATCACATTTCCTTTCCACAGACTCCTGCTTTCAATTCATAAATTAAATGCATACATATAGTTTACATATTTATACAATTTCTGGAATCCACCAATGAGAGAAAACTTGACATTTGTCTTTCTGAGGCTTGCTTATTTTGCTTACATGTCAATGGCCAGTTATATCCATTGTCTATCAAAGTCTTCTTTATTTTTAATGTCCTTCTTTATGAATCAACAAGACTTCATTATATATATGTACACACACACACACACACACACACACACACACACACACACACACATATATATATATATATATATATATATATATATATATATATATATATATTTTCCAAATTTTCCTCATTAATTCATCTGTTATTGGGTACTTATACTGATTCCATTGGTTGTTTTTGTTAATGATGCTATAATGAATGTGAGTGTGCAAGTATCTCTGTGGGATATTGACTTAGAATCCCTCCTGTGGTGAGTTGCACTGTGGATGTGCTAGTTACAGTTCACAAACAGTGTCAAAGGATACCCTTTCCCTGCATAATTGCCAGCATTTGTTGTTATTCCAAATGAGGTGAGATGGAATCTCAGTGTAGTTTTAATTTTCACTTTCCTCATGGCTAAGGATGTTGAGCATTATTTTTCATGTGTTTATGGATATTTGTACTTCACCTTTTCAAACTTTTTATTAGTTCTTTTGAAGTTTATACAACATAAATTGATCATATTCACCATATCCCTAACTCCTACCAGTTCCAGCCCTCTTCCCTACTCACTTTTTGTGTTCTATTTTTGTCGTTATTGTTTGATTGGTTGACTTGGGGGTTGGAAATTTTGGTTTGCTTTGGTTGTTTTGGTGGTTCATTCGATTGTCTGTCATTGATTACAGAGGAGCATTGTGTGAATATATATATGCAGGCCAATTACTAATACTGGTGCTGAGAAGACAAGGCCAATAGAATTCTTCAGAAAATAGCATTATCTCCTAGTTAAAGGTCTGGCTTCTGGTTCCTCATCAATAGTTTCCCAAGGTGATTATATTTGTTTTGTTTAGATAAGATAGAATACAGGAAGAATGATAGGAAGATGGGAAACAAAAAAGACTTCCTCATCCTGGAGTCAGGTCTGTTCGAGTACAATTTACCAACAATTGATATGATGGTTACTATCATAAAGATATGCTTCCTCTCATTTGTAGTCATTTGCTATTAAAATAGCGATGAATAAGATATAAGACCCCAAAATATATGGCTTTAAGTACAGTCTCATTTCCCTCTTCTGGACAGTTTCTGGGAATCTCAGACAATTTTAAATTCTTTCCTATCAGGATATGACTGAACACAAATTTCCCACTGGAGGGAGGTGCTGGATTTTGCCCTGTTGGGAATAGATTAGGTCTTGTGAACAAGTGGGTAAGGGAACTTCCCCCTTTTATTCTGCCTTAATGTAAATTCATTTCCCTAAGGTCACAGACCACATACACCTCAACCATATGAACAAATATTTGCCTTTCTATGACTGTAGATATTGGAACTTCTCCTTTAATCTCTAAATGGTTTACAGTAATGATATTGAAGTTTCCTGCTTTCCTGGAATCCTACTTCCCAGGTGCTTCTTGGATACCATTCTATAACCTTGTTAATGTTTATATGTAACCCATAAAATATATATCTTGAAAACCCACACAAATCCTATATAGGACTATTATAAAGACAAAGAAGTGTAATGTCCATTTGAGAAGGCCATACCCACATATAGGTGTGTGTTACTGTTTTCACTCTTTAAAAAAACCTATACCCATGCTCTGGGTAGTGTCTTTTGCTTAACTCTCATGCTTAAAATGTATATAAAAGTATCTTATTTAAACCTTTCCCAGTAGGATAACACTGAATACCTCCCTATACACAATTTGTGTCCAGGCATCTGAGGGGTAGGAGAATTTTATATACATATATGCACATGTATACAATGTATATGTATATGATGTATATTTATAGCTACATCATCTATATCTATATTATCAAATATGTGTATCTGTTTCTATATGTATTTCATCTTTATCTATATATCTGTATCTGTATTTCTATCTATATCTGTATCCATATTTAGCTATATCCAGTCAGATAGATTTTATGAGTAAGCCAATGAAGGCCAATCTGTCCTTGAATTCACCTGTTAATTAAAAAAAACCTGTTTCCCATCACATGATGAGGCACAAACACACTTAAGTTAACAGTCCATCTGCTCATTTAGACCATTTAGATAAGGGTCCACTTCATTCTGGCCCCTGGAGATTAGTTCCTCCCTCCACCTAGACTCATGATAGGAACCCCCAGAAAAGAACTCATGACTCACATGTGTGATCCTTTTGTGTGCAAAGCTTTTTAAACGGGGAAGTGAATTTCAGTCTCATTTGGAAGTTCAGCTAGAAAAGAAGAGATTTTGACAGTGAAGACTTTCACCCACAGATAAAATGAACTCTTCACTCCCTTTCCTTCTCCATCTCTTAATGCTTCATATTTGCACACAAGAGTCAGATAACACTCTTTCTTTTTTTTTGAATTTTTAGGATATTTAATTTCTTTTTTATGTCATATTTTTATTATTTTTGTATGTCTCCTTTTCCTTACTAAATAAACAAGGATTCCATGAAAGAGTTCTCACAGTAGCTTTCAAACGGATATTAATTACATAATTTATAAAAATCAGGAAGCTAAAAATAGTTTAGCTTTATATGCTTGAGAAATAATGCATAATAACATGTATAAATAAGAAAGGTGTTAATCCAGTGCATTTTCTTTTTTGTATAATCATTTTTTTATTAAGAAATTTTCTACTCACTCCTCATGCTATCCACAGACCCCCCTCCTTCCTACTCCCATCTCCCAGCCCTCCCTCCCAAGCCACTCACATCCCCACATCCCCCAAATCAAGGTCTCCCGTGGGGAGTCATCAGAGCCCAGCACACTGAGCCTAGGCAGGTCCAAGCCCCTTCTCACTGCACCTAGGCTGTGCAAGATGTCACACCACAGGCACTGGATTCCCAGAAGCCTGCCCATGCACCAGGGACAGATCCCGATCCTCCTGCCTGGGTTCCCCCCAAACAGTTCGAGCCAAGCAACCATGTTCCATGTCCAGAGTGCCTAGTCCAGTCCCATGGGGGCTCCACAGCCACCAGTCCACAGTTCATGGGTTTCCACTAGTGTGGCCACGTCTTCCCATCATGATCTCGACCTCCCTCACCTGGTATCTCTCCTCTCTCTCATCAGTTGGATTCCCGGAACTCAGACTGGTATCTGGCCTTGACCCTGTGAAGGAGAAGTGGTTGAGATCTACATGAGTGGACTGAGTGTGTGTGTGGGGGGGAGGTGGCAGAGGGCGAGGATTGGGGCATGAGAACAGAGGGAAATGGGAGCGTCAAGCTGGAACAGGGACATTTCTCCTGCCTTGTTATTGGTCATTTAGTTCTTTAATAGACCATCAGGTGTTTTAGACAGGCACAGTAACACAGCTTCACACACCTTAAAATAATATTCTACAACAAGTCCTGTTACAACATTATCCTCATCTCTGTTCCCTGGTACCTACTTCTGTCTTAGTCATTGTTCTATTGTTATGAAGAGACACCATGACCAAGGCAATTCTTATAAAAGAAAACATTTAATTGGGCGCTTGCTCACAGTTTTAGAGGTTTAGTACATTACCTTCATGGCAGGGAGCATGGTGGCATTCAAGCAGACACGGTAGCTGAGAATTCTACATCTGGATCCACAGGCAGCAGGAAGAGACAGACACTGGGCCTGGCTTGAACTTTTAATAGCTCAAACAGCACCTTCAGTGACACACTTACTCCAACAAGGCCACACCTACTCCGGAAGGCCACACCTCCTAATTTCTCTAAGTAATCTGACTCCCTGGGGACCACATGTTCAAATATAGAAGCGTATGGTGGCCATTTTTATTCAAACTCCCACACTGTCCTTATCCTAGCTCCTGATATCAAACATTATGGGTTTATTTTACCTGTTGATAACTTTACAAATAATACCCATGTCCATTTAACAACTATTTCTTTGTTTCTGGTTCTTTAAATATATTGGTAGGATTTATCCACAATATTAGAGGAAATTGTGGTGGTATTCTAATTGTACTGAAATGTGACTTTGATTGTATGTTAATAAATAAAGTTGCCTGGGGGTCAGAGCTATTAGAGCCATACACAGCATGTGGCAGTGGTGGCGCATGCCTTTAATCCCATAGATCTCTGTGTGTTCAGGGATATAGCCAGCATTGGAGACATATGCCTTTAAGACCTGCGGGGCTGTACGTACAGACAGTGATGAGGCAGTCACGTGCTTGGGTTTACAACCAATGAGAAGGCAGAATGACTATGAAACGACTTACACACAGGGAAATAGCTCTCTTTCGGGAAGCTAGGACCACTGCAGGAGGAAGGGTGAGATTTTAGCTCTGAGCTCTGAACTCTCGGCTTTCTCTTTTACATTGGTTCTGTGTTTCTTATTTAATAAGATGGTTGGTTACATCTACAGGAAATATAGTTTTTAAATCTCATTTTGAATGAGTTTCTTTGTGTAGTATTATAATTCGTGCAATCTATTATTTTTTAACATATTTTATTATTTATTTGAGAATTTCATATAATGCATTTTGATCATATTTAGCCCCTAATACTCAAACTCCTCTCAGACCCACCTTCACTTTCCCACTCCAGTTTCATGTCCCTTTAAAATAATAACCTACTGAGTCCAATGTGTCCTGTCCTGATACCCATAAGTATGAGCCCATTCACTGCAATATGGTTCAAAATATATTCTCAATTGGCAATTTTGTTTTGATCATGACAAATAATATTCATATGAACATCTTTATTTGTGTTTTGGAGAATATATTCATGCACTTCTATGAGGTTTATATTACGAGTAGACTTACTTCTTGTAGACAATGCTATGTTCAGTGATAACACCAAGGGTTTCCACTATGTACCCAGCAGAATTTACACTGCCTTCAGCAGTGAATATGAGATATATTGTTTCTCCACATTCTTAGACTTGACATCCTTTGCCTTCCATTTTAGACATCTAGTGCACACATAGTCCTCAGTTTAACCTATTTTCTTGATGAAAAAGTTGACCACTTTAAGTAAGTACATGAACAATCCAGCCAGGCATGGAATCATATATACTTTATGGAACATATATACTTACATGCATTAGTAATATGATACAGGCTTAGTCATATATATGTATAATAAGTATATAAACATATGCATATATTGCCTTACGTTTATTAATTTATAATTCTTAATTTTTACCATTAGTAAGTATGTATTAAGTAATATATGTGAGAAACCATTTTAGAAACAAGATATTCAAAGTGGAAGAACATATTGTAGTTCTCTTTCTTCTCTTTGTCTTTATCTTTGTCTCTGTGTCTCTGTGTTTGTCAGTCTGTCTCTCTCTCTCCTACCTCTGAGAGTCCAATACAGGGCCTTGGATGTGCCAGGCCCCACACATTCAATGTCTATCATTCTACCACTGATAATGTGCATAGAATCTCTAGAATTTTTCCTCTTTATTGAGACATAGTCTCAACTATGTATCATAGGTTGGTCTGGGATGCACAAACCTCCTTCCTCAGTCTGGAGTGTGTCATCACCCATGCCTCATTTTTTTTTTTTTTTTATTGAGCAGAAGAGGCAACAAAGTGGTAATCATAAGGCAGGTAGACGAGAGCTACTTGAATAGTCTGTAGAAGTATGGAAGTATATATCTCTTAACAACAAACCTCATTTTCAGAGTCTTCACAGAGGATAAAGCATAACAGTTACGAGACAGCTGTCCTAGGAAGAAACGTGACCATCTTCTGCAATGTGACAAGTCTGGCAACTGTTGAGCAAATCACCTGGCAGAAAGTTCAAGGCTCTTTGCTTCAAAATATCGGCACTTACAGCCATAAATATGGAGAAAATATTCTCCCCCCATATGTAAACAGGCTGCACTGCCAGATCCTGGAGCCCAATGCCTCCTTCATAACTATCCAAGGAGTGACATTTGAAGATGAAGCCTGCTACAAGTGTCTGTTCAACACCTTTCCACATGGTAGTCATGGAGAACAAACCTGCCTGAACATTCTAAGTATATAACCCTTTCTCTAGGGTCCTGCAATGGGGGTAGATAGTGTTGAGTTATAGTGTTTAAGGACATTGTCCAGAGAAAGAAAGTTAGATGTTGAAAAACTGATGTTGATGAGTCCAGGTAACTTAGAAGAGAAAATGATGGAGGCCAATGGAGATTGTGTGCTGAGGCAGAATCTTCTCCCACCTCATATCACTTCTTTACATTACACTGCACTGGCTTCCATTAAGTGGAAAAACCCCAGGAAGAGCATCAGAATTTTGTTACTAAAGCAAGGAGAGGATATGAGAGAAGAGACATCAGGGAAGAGAAAAGAAAGGTGAAGCCTGAGGGAATTAGGGTTCACCAATCTTCAAATAACCAATATGTCCTAGTAGTAGTTGCTTATTGTGCTGCTGTAAGTGTGAGGTGCTGGGGGTGTGTAATATAATTCATAGATGCATAGAAGTTGGGACAGCAGTCAAGTGAAGAGAGGAAGAGGTATTGGAAGTTTTATGACATGTGAGGGGAGGTATCCAAGAGGGATATGTTTTCAGCATTAATGTGTCATATGAAAAGTGGGGAAACACCATTCTTTAACAGCAGAGGATTTGGTACGACATACCATTGTATGAATTTTGTTTCTCACTCTTTGCCTCAGCTGTCTCTGAATTAGCAACTGAACTCAATCCTGTTCCTGGATCTGAAGATCTCCTCAACCTCCGTTGTTCAGCTGTGGGAAAGCCTGCTCCTGGCATCTCCATTTATCCTTCACAAGCCCTAGTGCCCACACAAGAAGAATACTTTACTAAGAACCCGAATACCACAGTGACTGTCACTAAAGTACACAACATCTCTTTGAAAACTGTGAGGTCCTTAAATCTTCAAGACCTAGTTGTATCCATGACTCACCCTCTAAGAAATGAAGACAAGATAGTTCCTCTGCCAGTAAATCAAGAAGGTAAGTGGAAGTGACAGCAAATCAAAAGGGACAGCTGGAACTGGGAAAACAGCTTAGTCTGCAAAATGCTTGCCATGAGACTATGGAAACTCAAGTTTTAACACAGCAACACCATAAAAAGCCAGGCATGTCTGTGTGTCCTTGTGATCACAGTGCTGGAGAGACAAGGAAGCCAACTCCCTGGGTCTCACTGGCCCAGCCAGCCTAGAGCAACCAGGGACTCCGGGGAGTGCCACAAATTGGACAGCACATCTTATTGATCTCTGGCTTCCATAGCACATATATTCTCTCTCTCTCTCTCTCTCTCTCTCTCTCTCTCTCTCTCTCTCTCTCTCTCTCTCTCCCTCCCTCCCTCCCTCTCTCATACACAGACATGGATGTATATATGCACAGACATACTACACACATGTATACAGAAATGAAAGAGAGAAAATAGATATTTATCTTTTAAAGGAGGCCTGCATGTCCAGCTTTCAGACCTCTTCCCAAGGTAGCTAAAAGAATGCCTTCAGAGCATGGATGTTCAAGTGCTTCTATGGTAGAATCTGGAGTCCTTTGGAAGTATATAGCTGAATCATTTGGTAATTATCTTTTTAAATATTTGTGGTGCCTCCAAACCAATGTTCATAGTATCTGTATTAATTTGCAACCCAATTAGCAGTGAGTAAGCATTCCTCTTTTCCCCACATCTTCATAAACAGCTGCTGTCCTTTTTCTTCTTAATAGTCCTCTGACTGGGGTGAAGTGGTATCTCAAAGTAGTTTTATTTGTAATTCCCTGATGACTACAGACATTGAGTACTTTTAAAATTAGTTACTGAAGGGCTACAAAGATGACTCAGTGGTTCTGTGAATTGGCTGCCCTTCCAGAGGATGGAATTGGAGTCCTAGAATCTATAAGGCAGCTAAGAACTCTCTGCAATCCCAATTCTAAGTGATCTTATGCCATCTTTTGGCTTCTGTGGGCACTAGACACATACAGTGTACAAATACATGTTCAGGCAAACTACACATACATATAAACTAATCATAAATCTAATTTCTAGAAAAACTAATGTCTATGTCTTAGTTTTGATTTCTATTGCTGTGAAGAGACACCATGATCACAGCAACTTTTATAAAGGAAAACATTTAATTGGGGCTGGCTTACAGTCCAGAGGTTCAGTCCATTATCCTCATGGTGGAAAACACAGCAGAATTCAGGCAGACATAGTGCTGGAGAGGTTACTAAGAGTTCTATATCTTGATCTGCAGACAGCAGGAGACTGTGTCACACTAGGTGTATTGAGCATATGCGACCTGCCCCCACAATGACACATTTCCTCCAACAAGGCCACACCCTCTAATAGTGCCACTTACTATGGGCCAAGCATACAAACACATGAGTCTATGGGAGCTACACCTATTCAAACCACCACATTTCACTCCCTGGCCCCCATAAGCTTGTAGCCATAACTTAATATAGAAATGCACTGTCTAACTTCAAATATCCCCATAGTCTATAACAGTTACAAACTTGTTTCTAATTCCAAAGTCTCTTCTGAGACTCATGCAATCTCTTAACTGTAATGCCCTGTAAATTCAAAATAAAAAAGCAGACAACATACTTCCAACATATAATGCCACAGGATATATATTGCCATTCCAAAACCCAGGGAAAAGGAACATAGTGAGGAAATATTGGACCAAAGCAAGACCGAAAACCAGCTGCACAAACTCCAAACCCTGCATCTCCATGTCTGATGTCAAAATGCTCTTTAGATCTCCAACTTCTTTCAGCTTTGTTGACAGCAACACACTCTTTTCTCTTGGGCTGGTTCCACTCCATGTCAAGACAGAACATAACCATCAACAACAACAAAAAAAAAATGTCACGATTCCTGATTAGGATCATCCTTTGTTTACTACCAGTAAGAAAAATCCCACGTTGGACTATTTCACTCTCCGGCATTGGTCAAAGGACATGAGAGCTGGTTCTGGAGCATGCAGTTTCTCACACAGGTGTCCCCAGAGGAATACCAGGGACAAAGTCACGTGAGGCCTCTCCCGTACAGAGGCTGTCTCACAGGGGCAGCGAGGACACCCACTAGTTTGTGGAGATCCCTGAGAGAGTATGATTCTTAAAATCTGGACTGTACATAATTCACATCAGCCCTGTTCAGGTACTCACTGGAAGAAAGATGCAGCTGTTTGCCAGAACTCAGCACTCCACTCTAGATCAGCCATGTGGCCATGATGGCTTTCTCACAAGTGATATTCTCTAGTTTAAAGGATAATTATGTTGGGCTACAGATTTGCTATTTCCAAGGATGACTTGGAGTTCATCACTCATCACTTGATTTGAGTAACCATCCCAATATCAACCATCTATTGAAAAAAGAAACTCTTCAAAGAATGACTTCTCACTCTGTAAGAAATAAGCTAGAAACAGCAAAGTAAAAAAACTCTAATGGCTGATACTGAGATTAAATTGTGTTCAATATGGGATCTAGTGGCTTACTGCAAAAACCAGACCTGGAGAGCTGTAGAATTACACATATGCTCACCATCAAAATAACTTACATGAAACTGCTTCTGGCATAGATCAAGAGGTTAAGATTAAAAAAATAAAAACAATGGATTGAACCTGCATGTTTCATTGCTCATAAACTTGCACACACTATTGTTCTGCAAAAAGGACAACTGCAGCAAAGAAAAATGGCCCTTTTGCAAACAAGCCTAAAAGTACCCCCCCCAAAAAAATAACATGCATATATGTATAAAGTGTTACTATTAAACGCAATGCTATCTCTAGCGGGGGGAATTAACTGCATAGGTTAAAAAAGAAAAACAAAAAACCATGTGCAACATCTTAAGCCAGTAAAGCACCAAAATAAAAAAAAAAATTAAAAGCCCACCAAAAATCACTTTTCATAATGATTAACATAGAAGCACAAAATATCGACCATAAGTCAGGAAGCAATTACCTGGACAGATACAATGTCCACTGTTGAAAGAATTTTTCTTCAATTTAAATGTCTTTTCTCATCTCTAAAGAAACCTTAAAGTGCTAACTTTACTTATATAAAGCAGGCAAATTCTTCAAGTAATTTGCTACGCCAATTTTTATCAGCCTAAACAAGGAACTAAAAATAGCAAGTGAAGTGAAAAGGGCAGAGCACCTGACCGGTTCCACACAGGTAGACACCCCAGAGAACGTCACCTACCATCCCGCCTTTCTTCACTGCACTGCACAAGCTAACAGATTAAGTATCTGTTTTCTTACATTAACTCCCTAGGATTTGCTAAGGTTTTTGCAAGTCACTAGGTAACACATACAGTCCTAAGGAAATAATGTCACTTAAAAATCAGCACTGGACACTAAAGCGAGCTTGTGTGTGTCTACTGCCTTAAACTAAAAGTGAGGCATTGCTTACAAACTGTGACGAGCTGTCCTTCACCGGCCGGCTCACTACTCCTGCCCCTCGGCTGCTTTTTCAAGGAAGTATTCATTAACCAGATGGCAATTGAGGTGCTTGCTGTAATCCTTTTCCTTTCTGAAAGACCGATCACAGAAAATACAAACAAACTCTCTCTCGGTTATTTTAACTGCCAACCCCTCCTTCCCACTTTTTGAACTTGTTTCTTGTGGCACTGGCCGAGCCCCATGCAGCCCAGAATCATCACTTCCCTCGGACATATTATCACTCAGGTCACTTCCATCATGGCTGTGGATGCCTTCGTCTTCATCAATGTCCGGTGACTCATTTTCAGCCAAAGTGATAGGAGGCAAGGCCGTTACGGTTGGTGATGGGACAGGAGGCAATGGTGACGCCGGTTCAGGTGCTGAGGCTTTCACAGGGACACTCTCTGGGTTCTGCTCAGTGTCCACTTCCATTTCACAAAGCCCAGCTGAACCAGTCTGACACTTAGCATGTAACGTTTCACCACCTGACCCATTTGAGTTTTGTTCCGAGGATAAGACACTGGTAGATTCCTTGGGAGCAGCAAGTGTAGCTAGACTCTTGCCAGCTTCCTCCGTTCCCACTTTCTTGAGAGGGGCCATTTTATTTCCTTCCCCATCAGAGCCAATTTCTTGGTCCTTGGGTGTCTCGTCTCTTCTTGAGTTTCCCTTTGGAAGATCCTGTGCACGCCTGCTTCCCTTCAGAAGCTGGCTATCTCTAACAGGCACTAAGCCAACTTCAATAAGGACTTGCTCCTGCCGCACCACCTCACTCCGCATGCCCGACTTCTCCTTGGTACTCTCTTTTCGGGGAGAAGACCTTTTGGTGACTAGTTTCACTTG
Source organism: Peromyscus maniculatus bairdii (assembly GCF_049852395.1). Classification (NCBI taxonomy): domain Eukaryota; kingdom Metazoa; phylum Chordata; class Mammalia; order Rodentia; family Cricetidae; genus Peromyscus; species Peromyscus maniculatus. The sequence goes on along the minus strand of NC_134863.1, from coordinate 36,241,696 downwards.
AAGAGGTGGCTCCATGACAGCAGGAGGCTCTTTCTGAACAGATCCCATGTGAGGAGGCCCTGTCTGAGCAACCTCCACCTGAGCATGGTCCAAAGGACAAAGCAGCTTCTTCTGACAATGTCCCCACTGAGACTCCATGGGAGGAGGCGGCTCCATCTGATCAGGCTCCATGGGAGGAGGAGGCTCCATCTGATCAGGCTCCATGGGAGGAGGCTCTTCCATCTGAGTAAGCTCCATGGGAAGAGGTTGCTCCATCTTTGAAGACTCCGTGGGAGGAGGCGGCTCCCTCTGAGGAAGCTCCAGGGGAGAAGGCAGCTCCCTCTGAGCAGGCTCCAGGGGAGGAGGCGGCTCCCTCCGAGGAGGCTCCAGGGGAGAAGATAGCTCCATCTGAGCAGGCCCAGTCTGAGCAATATCCATGGGAGAAGGAAACCCGGGCTGAGTAGAGCCTGTAGGGGTGACCACCACCTGAGTGAGCGCAGGACCGGAAGAGACCTCCTCCTGAGCCAGCTCCATGGAAGGTGGCTCTGCCGGAGCCGTCTCCTTCTGCATCTCCTGAGCAGGTCTGCTGCCTTTCTTACTTGATTTACCTTTTTGAGGTTTCTTCTTTGCACCTTTTTTAATGGAAGTATTTTGCTTTTATTTGTCCCCCTTAGTCTCCTCCGTCTTGCTGTCATCCTTTGGCACCTCGGTACTATTTTTGGATTTGCTTTCCATCTTTTTTTTTCTTTTTTGTCACTGGTTCCTCGTTCACAGGCTCATCTGACGGATGGGCTTCAGCATCCACCTTTCTTTTGTTCTTCTTGGCTTTACTGACTTTTTCTTTATCATTTCCTGTATGTACATCTATGTGTTTCGTCTCTGCTGCCTTAGTCTCCATCACGGATTTCCGAGTTCTGGTAGTTACCTGGACCACTGAGGCATTGCCACAAGACTTCTTCTCTTTTGAAACATCCTTTTTCTCTAGATATTAGGATAGCTACATCAGCTTGTTTCTTAGGTCCATTTGCTTGGAAAGCCTTTTCCCAGCTCTTTACTCAGAGGTAGTGTGTCTTTGAAGTTAAGGTGTGTTTCTTGTATGCAGCAGATGGATGGGTTCTGTTTTCTTATCCATTCTGTTAGCCTGTGTCTTTTTATAGGTGAGTTGAGACTATTGATATTGATGGATATTAATGACCAGTGATTGTTAATTCCTGTTATTTTTTGTGGTTGTGTTGTGTTGATCTTCTGTGGTGTATGTTGGTGTGGGATTATCTATTGCTTGATTTTTCATGGATGTGTTTAGCTTCTTTGGGTTGAATTTTCCCTTCTAGTGCTTTCTGTAGGGCTGGGTTTGTGGACAGGTATTGATTAAATCTGGTTTTATCCTGGAATATTTTGTTTACTCCGCCTATGGTGATTGAGAGTTCTGCTGGGTATAATAGTCTGGGCTGGCATCCGTGGTCTCTTAGTGTCTGCATGAGATTTGTCCATGATCTTCTAGCTTTCATAGTCTCTATTGAGTAGTCTGGTGTTATTCTGATGGGTTTGCCTTTATATGTTACTTGGTCTTTTTCCTTTGCGGCTCTTAATATTTTTTCTTTGTTCTGTGTGTTTAGTGTTTTGATTATTATGTGGCGAGGGGACTTTTTTTTGGATCCAGCCTATTCGGTGTTCTGTAAGATTCTTGTATCTTCATAGGTATTTCTTTCTTTAGGTTAGGAAAGTTTTTTTCTATGATTTTGTTGAATATGTTTTCTGTGCCTTTGAGTTGGTATTCTTCTCCTTTTTCTATCCCTATTATTCTTAGGTTTGGTCTTTTCATGGTGTCCCAAATTTCCTGGACATTTTGTGTTACGACTTTTTTGTCTTTAGTGTTTTCTTTGACTGACGAATCTATTTTCTCTATTGTGTCTTCAGTGTCAGAGATTCTCTGTTCCATCTCTTGCAATCGGTGGTTATGCTTGTTTCTGTAGTTCCTGTTTGTTTAGTCAGGATTTCTATTTCCAGCATTCCCTCAGCATGTGTTTTCTTTATTGTCTCAAATTCATTTTTCAGATCTTGGAATGTTTCTTTCATCTGTTTAATTGCTTTTTCTTGGCTTGATTTGATTTCTTCCCATTTTTTGTTCGTTTTTTCTTCCATTTCTTTAAGGGAAGTTTTTATTTCCTCTTTAAGGTAGTTTTTCATTTCCTCTTTAAGGAAAGTTTTTATTTCCTCTTTAAGGTAGTTTTTCATTTCCTCTTTAAGGAAAGTTTTTATTTCCTCTTTGAAGGAATGTTTTATTTCTTCTTTAAGGGCCTCTATCATCTTCTTAAAGTCATTTTTAGGGTTGATTTCTTCTGTTTCTTCTGTCATGGTATGTTTAGGTCTTGCAGGTGTAGAATCACTAGATTCTGATGTTGCCATATAGGTCTTTATGTTGTTGCCTGTATTTTTGCACTGGTGTCTACTCATCTCTTCCTCTGTGCGGTGCAGGTGGTGTCTGTGTCTGAGAGTACCTCTCTTGTTCTAATTTTTAGTCTTGGTTTAGTAGGGGTTCTTGGTTAAATTGGTGCTATTGGGCTGTTTCTTCAGGGACAGCTGATTTCAGTCGGTGAATTATATACTTATGATTCTGGTGATCTGGTTTGGTGGCTGGGTAGCGCCTTCTTCTGTGTTCCCAGGTCACGTTTTGTTCATTTGTCAACTCCTCAGCTGATCTTGTTTCTTCAGACTTCAAACTGTAGGCATCTGAATCTTCTCCCAGATGGGTTTCACCTGAGCAGGGTAGTCGCACCAAAACCTCCAAGTTGATGGGTTTCACAGGATCAGCAGCTGGGCCCCGGGTTGTCCTCAGATGGAGCGTCCAGATTCGTTCTGGCTCCGACCCACGGAGACAGCCTCTTCCCCAGGTGCTGGGGTTAGGGGCGTCCCTGTTCCAAACTGCGTCCGCTTGTCTCCGTCCCTGGGCCTGTCCACTTCTGCGGTCTGCTGCCATAGGCCTACCTGCGTCTGCTTGTCTCCGCCGCTGGGTCTGTCTGCCTCTGCGGGCCACCGCTGTGCCCATCTACCTCTGTGGGCCGCTGCGGGCCTACCTGCGTCTGCTTGTCTCTGCTGCCGGGCCTGTCTCTGGCTTACACTTTCATACCGTAGTTCATCACAGAAGGAAGTCAGGACAGAAACTCAAGCAGGGCAGGAACCTGGAGGCAGGAGCTGATGCAGAGGCCATGGAGGGGTGCTGCTTACTAGTTTGCTCCATCTTTATGAGTTTTTCACTGAAAAGACCCATAGACTTTTTTCCCTTGACACTTCGTTTTTAATAAGATAGGATTTACCCCATTATAGTGTATAACTTGAAGGTTGTTGGTATTTTCTAAGTACTTTGCAACAACCACTGATGTCTAATTACAGAACATTTCCACAACTCCCTGAAGAAACCAAACACCTTCTAACAGTGGCAAAATTTCCAGTAACTGACGTGAGTGGCCTTCCCATTGCCTGGTAGTTACCAACTTATTATTATTATTATTATTATTATTATTATTATTATTATTATTATTATTTGGTTTTTTGAGACTTTCAGGGATCATTTCTATAGTTGGTAACCAGCTTATTTTTATGATGCTGGATTCATCTACTGTGGTTACTTTGTGTAAATGCAATAATATACATGTTTCTATTTGGCTGTAATTTCTTTCATGTAGCAGAGTTTTCAAAGGTTCATCCATGTGGTAACATGTATCAACACTTCAATTTTTATATGAGTAAGAAGTATTCTATAGTTTAGATATACCACACTTGATTTATCTTGGACTCAGTTCATAGATGTTTGGATTATTTATAGTTATGGCTGATGTAAATAAATCTTCAAGCATTTGTGTACGAGGTTTTACATAAGCATATACTTCAGTTCCCTGGCAATAATACACCCAGAACTGGATTTGGGGTTATATGATAGATTAAATTTTTCATGTTTTCAAGAGCTGCCAGTAGTCAAACTATTTTAAGTTTCCAGCAGCCAGCCATGTAAGACTGTTTTTTGTCTGAATCCTACCAATACTTGTTACTCTATTTTCAAAAATGATCATACTTACCGTAGTAATGGGTATGAATAATCAGTATCTCATTTTAGCACTCCATACTTTTTAACCATAACTATTAAGTCCTCATTCTCCACTTCAAGGAAGCTAAGAAACTAATGTATGTCTCATATGTATATTTCATATGAGTGAAACTGCACATATGGTCTTTGTAGTAAATGGTTTTATAGCTTCCCCAAAAGGATATTTACTTTTACTGTGCTTAGAGTTATGGTAGGCACAGTTTCCTTAAACGAGTTAAAATACATAGGAAAGGGCTGGGGCTAATTGCTCAGGGTAGAGTGCTTGCTTGCCATGGAGAAGGCTCTGAGTTTGATCTCTAGCACTGGAAAAAAATGGAAAGAATAAAAACAGTTTAAAATGTGCCCCGTCTGAAGCTAAAGCTCTTCCTGCTTTTTACTCTTGTCTCCTGGAGGGTAACTATGAAGATTTAAGCCTGAGGTAAATACATAGCTCTTTGCCCTTGCAAATATTTACCTCATTTTTTTTTATTACTGTGCTAGATTGCTGCCATCTGCTCAGCTTTCAACAGCTCAGTTTTTTTATTAAAAAAATTTTTATTCATTTTACATACCAACCACAAATCTCCATCTCATCCCTCTTCCCACTGCCCCCCCCAGTCTCCCCACCCCATCATCCCCTCCTCCAAAAGGGGACAGACTTCAGTGGGGAGTCAGCAAAGCCTGGTGTACTCAGTCGAGGCAGGAACAAGCCCCTCCCTCTTGCATCAAGGCTGAGCAAATTGTCCAACCATAGGTAATGGGTTCCACAAAGCCAGCTTATGCACCTGGGATATATCCTGATCCCACGGCCAGGGGCCCCTCAAACAGACCAAGCTACACAACTGTCTCCTGTTTGCGGAGGGTCTAGTCTGGTCCCATGCAGGCTCCACAGCTGTTGGTCTAAAGTTAGTGAGTTCCTATGAGCTTGATTTAGTTGTCTCTGTAGATTTCCTCATCATGATCTTGACCAACGCCCTTGCTTATATAATCCTTTCCTCTCTTTGACTGAACTCCCAGAGCTCAGCCTGGTATTTGGCTATGGATCTCTGCATCTGTTTTCATCAGTTACTGATGAAGGCTCTATGATGACAGTTAGGGTATTCACCAACCTGATTACAAGGGTAGGGCAGTTCTGGCAACCTCTCCACTTTTGCTAGTAGTCTAATCTGGGGTCATCCTTGTGGATTCCTGGTAATTTTCCTAGGACTAGGTTTCTCCTTTATCCTATAATGTCTCCTTCTATCAAGATATCTCTTTCCTTGCTCTTGCACTCCATCCCTTCCCCAGCTTGACCATCCCGTTACCTCATGTTCTCATCCCCCATCCCCCCCCCCTTATGAAGATGTAATTTTTTTCTCCTTCCCAAGGTGATCCATGTGACCCTCGTAAGTCCTCCTTTTTTTCTTTGCTTCTCTGAGCTGTGGGTTGTAGTCTGATTATCCTTTGTTTTACATCTAGGATCTATCCACTTATGAGTGAGTACATACCATATTTGTCTTTCTGGGTCTGAGTTACCTCACTCAGGAAGATGTTTTCTAGTTCCATCCATTTGCAAGCAAATTTCATGATGTCATTGTTTTTACAGCTGAGTAATACTCCATTGTGTGCATGTACCACATTTTCTTTATCCATTCCTCGGTTGAGGGGCATCCAGGTTGTTTCCAGGTTTTGACTATTATGAATAGTAGTGCTATGAATATAGTTGAACAAGTGTTCTTGTGGTATGATTGAGCATTCCTTGGGTATATGAGCAAGACTGATATCATTGGGTCTTGAGGTAGACTGATTCCCAATTTTCAGAAAAGTCACCATAATGATTTCCAAAGTGGCTGTACAAGTTTGCACTGCCACCAACAGTGGAGGAGTGTTCCCCTTGTTCTACATCCTCTCCAGCATAAGCTCTCATCAGTGTTTTTGATCTTAGCCATTCTGACAGGTGTAAGATGGTATGTCAGAGTTGTTTTGATTTGCACTTTCCTGATGATTAAGGATGTTGAGCAACTCTTTAAATGTCTTTTGTCCATTTGAGATTCTTCTGTTGAGAATTCTGTTTAGACCTGTAGCCTATTTTGGATCATTTGTTATCTTGATGTCTGGTTTCTTGAGTTCTTTATATATTTTGGAGACCAGCCCTGTGGTGATATTTTATTTGTGCTCTAACAAATAAAGCTTGCCTGGGGATCAAAGGAAAAACCCAGCCACGATATTAAAAATAGAGTCAGGCAGTGGTAGCACACATCTTTAATCCTAGCATTCAGGACGCATAGATTCATATGGATCTCTATGAGTTCAAGGCCACACTGGGAACAGAGCTAGACATGGTGGCACATGCCTTTAATCCCAGCATTAGTTGACCATAGAGGTCTGGAGGTCTGTACAGATAGACAGAAAGTGATAGAGCTGAGTGGAAAGAGGAAGTGATGTAGCTGGGTGGAGAGAGGAAGTAAGATGACAGGGCACATAAAGCTATATAAGCGTGAGTATACAGGAAGTAGCTCTCTTGAGCTGAGGATTTCCTAGCAGTAAGAACTTGTGGCTTGGTCTGTTCTCTTCCTCTGATCTCTCAGTTTTCATGCCAATATCTGGTTCCAGGTTTCTTATTAATAAGACCTTTTAAGATTCGTGTTACACAGTCCTGTGCCAGATTGGGGTTGGTGAAGATCTTTTCCCATTCTGTAGGCTGTTGTTTTGTCTTATTGACTGCGTCCTTTGCCTTACAGAAGTTTCTCAGTTTCAGAAGGTCCCATTTATTAATTGTTGCTCTCAGTGTCTGTGCTACTGGTGTTATATTTAGGAAGTGGTCTCCTGTGCCAATGCATTCTAGGCTACCTCCCACTTTCTCTTCTATCAGGTTTAGTGTAGCTGGATTTATGTTGAGGTCTTTGATCCACTTAGACTTCTGTTTTGTACATGGCGATAGATATGGATCTATTTGCAATTGTCTACATGTTGACATCCAGTTATGCCAGCAACCTTTTTCGAAGATACTTTCTTTTTTCTTATGCACACTTTTGGCTTCTTTGTCAAACATCAATTGCTCATAGGTGTATGGAGTAATGTCAGGGTTTTTAATTCAATTCCATTGGTCTATGCTGGTTTTTATGCTCATATGAAGCTATTTTTATTACTATCAGTCTATAGTAGAGCTTGAAGTCAGGGATGGTAATGCCTCTATAAGCTGCTTTATTGTAAAGGATTATTTTGGCTATCCTAGGTTTTTTGTTTTTCCATATGAAGTTGAGTATTGTTCTTCTGAGGTCTGTGAAGAATTGTGTTGGGATTATGATGGGGATTGCATTGAATTTGTAGATTGCTTTTGGTAAGATTATCATTTTTATTATGTTGGTTCTACCTATCCATGATCATGGGAGATCTTTCCATTTTCCAATATCTTCAATTTCTTTTTTCAGAGACTTAAAGTTCTTGTCAAATAGGCCTTTCACTTGCTTGGTTAGACTTACCCCAAGGTATTTTATATTATTTGTGGCTATTGTAAAGGGTGGTGTTTCTATAATTTCTTTCTCAGCTCGTTTATCATTTGTATATAGAAGGACTATTGACTTTTTTTAGTTAATCATTTATCCTGCCACATTACTGAAAGTGTTTATCAGCTGTAGGCGTTCCCTGGGAGACTTTTGGGGATCACTTCTGTATACTATCATATCATCTGCAAATAGCAAAAGTTTGACTTCTTCCTTTCCACTTGATCCCCTTTTGTTGACTTATTGCTCTAGCTAGAACTTCAAGTACTATATTGGATAGATATGGGGAGAGTGGACAGCCTTGTCTTGTTCCTGATTTTAGTGGAATTGCTTTTACTTTCTCTCCATTTAATTTGATGCTGGCTATTGGTTTGCCAAAATTGCCTTTATTATGTTTAGGTATGTTCCTTGTATTCCTGATCTCTCTAACACCTTTATCATGAAGGAGTGTTGGATTTTGTCAAAGGCTTTTTCAGCATCTAATGAGTTGATCATGTGTTGTTCTTTTTTCTTTCAGTTTCTTTATATGATAGATTACATTGACAGATTTTTGTATGTTGAATCATCTCTGGATCTCTGGGATGAAGTCTACTTGATCATGGTGGATAATTTTTTATGTGTTCTTGGATTCAGTTTGCCAGTATTTTATTGAGTATTTTTGCATCGATGTTCATGAGGAAGATTAATCTGTAATTCTCTTTTGTTGATGCATCTTTGTGTGGTTTGGATATCAAGGTAACTGTTGCCTGATAGAGTTTGTCAGTGTCCCTTCTGTTTCTGTTGTGTGGAACAATGTGAGTTTTTTTGGTTGGGAGACTTTTAAGGACTCCTATTTCCATAGGAGTTATAGTTCTATTTAAATTGTTTATCTGGTCTTGATTTAATTTGTGTATGTGGTATCTAGAAAATTGTCTGTATCTTTTAGACTTTCCAGTTTTATGGAACACAGTTTTTTGAATTGTGATCTGATGATTCTCTGGATTTCCTCATTGTCTGTTGTTATGACTCCCTTTTCCTTTCCGATTTTGTTAATTTGGACATTCTCTCTGCATTTTGATTAGTTTGGATAAGGTTTTGTCTATCTTGTTGATTTTCTCAAGTAGCCAACTGTTTCTTCATTAATTTTTTTGTCCTGTTCTCTTGGTTTCTATTTTATTGATTTCAGTCTCAGTTTGATTACTTCCTGGAATTTACTCCTCCTGGGTGTGCTGTTAAGTTGCTAGTGTGAGATTTCTCCAACCTCTTTATGTAGGCATTTAGAGTTATGAACATTCCTTAGTACTGCTTTCATAGAGTCCTATAAGTTTGGGTATGTTGTACATTCATTTTCATTGAAGTCTAGAAGGTCTTTCATTTCTTTCTTTATTTCTTTCTTGACCCAGTGGTGATTCAGTTGAGCATTATTCAGATTCCATGAGTTTGCAGGCTATCTGTATTTGTGTTGTTTCTGAAGTCTAACTTTAAGCCATGGATGGTCTGATAAAATACAGGAGGTTATTCCAATTTTTTTGTAATTACTGAGATTTGCTATGTGATCAAGTATGTGGTCAATTTTAGGGAAGGTTCCATGAGGTGCTGAGAAGTTGTTATGTGTTAGAGTGGAATGTTCTGTAGATACCTATTAAGTCCATTTGAGTCATAACATCTGTGAGATCCCTTATTTCTCTGTTAAGTTTCTGTTTGGCAGACCTGTCCATTGGTGAGTTTGGGGTGTTGAAGTTTCCCAATATTAGTGTGTCGGGTTTGGTGTGTGACTTAAGCTTTAGAAATGTTTCTTATACATATGTGAATGCCATTGTATTTGGGGCATAAATGCTCAGAATTGAGACTTCATCTTGAAAGATTTTTCCTATGATGAATATGTAATGCTCTTCCTTTTCTCTTTTGATTAATTTTAGTTTGAAGTTTATTTTGTTAGATATTAGGATAGCTACACCAGCTTGCTTCTTAAGCCCATTTGATTGGAAAGTCTTTTTTGACCTTTTATTCTGAGGTAGTGTCTGTCTTTGAAGTTGAGGTGTGTTTCTTGTATGCAGTAGAAGGATGGATCCTGTTTTCATATCTATTCTGTTAGCCTGTGTCTTTTTATAGGTGAGTTTAGTCCACTGATACTAAGGGATATTAATGAACAGTGATGATTAATTCTTGTTCTTTTTGGTGGTAGTGTATGTGTATTTCTCTTCTTTTAGATTTGTTGGTGTGAGCTTATGTATTGCTTATGTTCTTCTGGGTGCATCTAACTTCGTTAGGGTTGGATTTTTCCTTCTAGTGCTTTCTGTAAGGCTGGATTTGTGAATAGGTATTGTTTAAATCTGGTTTTGTCATGAAATATCTTGTTTACTTTGTCTAAGGTGATTGCGAGTTTTGCTAGGTATAATAGTCAGGGCTGGCATCCATGGTCTCTTAGTGTCTGTGTGACATCTACCCAGTACCTTCTGGCTTTCAGAGTCTCCATTGAGTCGAGTGTTATTTTGATGGGTCTGCCTTTATGTATTACTTGGCCTTTTTCCTTTGCAGTTCTTAAGATTCTTTCTTCATTCTGTATGCTTAGTGGTTTGATTATTATGTAGCAAGGGGACTTTGTGTGTGTGTGTGTGTGTGTGTGTGTGTGTGTGTGTGTGTGTGTGTGTGTGTACAGTCTATTTGGTATTCTGTAAGCTTGTTGTATCTTCATAGGCATTTCCTTCTTTAGGTTGGGAAAGTTTTCTTCCATGATTTTGTTGAATATATTTTCTGTGCCTTTGAGCTTCTCCTTCTTCTATTCCTATTATTCTTAGGTTTGGTCTTTTCACGGTCTCTCAGATTTCTTGGATGTTTTGTGTTATGACTTAGTTGGCTTTAATGTTTTCTTTGATGGACAAATCTATTTCCTCAATTGTACCTTCAATGTCAGATATTCTGTCTTCCATTTTTTGCATTCTGTTGGTTATGCTTGCATCTGTAGTTCCTGTTTGTTTACTCACTCAAATTTTCTGTTTCCTGCAATCCATCAGTTTGTATCTTCTTTATTGCCTCTATTTCAATTTTCAAGTCTTGAACTGTTTCCTTCACCTGTTGGATTGCTTTTTCTTGGTTTTCTTGACTTTTTTAAAAAAGGGATTTATGGATTTCTTCCAATTTTTTGTTTGTCTTTTCCTTGATTTCTTTAAGGAAATTTTCATTTCCTCTTTAAAAGCCTCTATTATCTTCACAAAGTCTTTTTTGTGATTGTTTTCTTCTGTTTCTTCTATGTTGGGATGTTCAGGTCTTGTTGTAGCAGAATAACTAGGTTCTGGTGGTGCCATATTGCTCTTTATGTTTTTGAATGTATTCTTGCATTGGCATCTACCTATCTTTTTCTCCAATTGGTGCAAAGAGTGTCTGGGTCTCAGTTTGCTGGTCTTTGTCCAATCGGCACTCTTGGTCCAATAGGAGCTCGTGGAATCTGTATCTCATGGAGCAGCTGAGGTCTCAGGAGATAGGTGGGTTTGGGGGACAGAGTGGGGCTTTTAGATTATTGGGTCTGATGGGGGTGGTGATATTCAGGTCTGCCTGCAGTAGTCTTGCCTGCTGGCCTGCAACTGAGGGTCTTGGTCCAATTGGAGCCGGTAGAGTCTGTCTCAGGAAGCTGTTGTGGTCTTGGGGCATGGGTGGGTTTGGGGGATGGAATGGGACTTGTACATTACAGGGTCTGATGGAAGAAGTGAGTAGGCCTGGCTGCAACATTCTTGCCTGCTGGCCTGCAACTGGTGCTGCAATGTGTGGGAGTATGGGGACGTGGGTTATGCCACTGGGCCTAAGGCCTAGAGCCTGGGATGACTGACTTGGAGAGCACTCACCTATCTCTTGGTCCAATCAGAGCTGGTGGAGTCTATGTTTCAGGGAGCAGCTGCGGTCTGTGGGGATGGGTGTGTTTGCGGATGGATTGGGGCTTATAGATTACAGCGTCTGAAGAGGGGTGGTAGTCAAGCCTGCTTGCAGAAGATTTACATGCTGGCCTGCAACTGGGGCTCCAATGTGTGGGGGTATAGGGGCACAGGTTATGCCCCTCAAACAGCTCAGTTTTAACTATAAACTTAATAACTGGTACTTTTGTTTGGTGAAACATGTTTTTAAATGTCAAGCTTGTCACTTAGATACTTTCTCTTACTATGTCTAAGCCCTATGAACTCTTTTTGATTTGGGAAATCTTTGAAATTTTAAAAAGTTTTTAAAAGGTAATTTCTTCAGATTTTCTTAATAACTACAAAGGGAAGCTTGGGCTATTAACTAATAGGCTGAAACTAATTAGGTCTCTTGGTATTGAAGTAGCTTTTATTATACTATTTCACATCAACCACTTTCCATAGTTTTTTTGTTACCATGTTCATCATTAATGTGTTTTGAGCTTTCATTTCCAGCAGTATAAGACTGTCATTTTCCATCTTCATCAGGCCCTTAGATATTCTGTGGAAGTGGTAGAGATCCTGGCTTACCTATTACCTATTTTCCATCTTCCTTTTGACAAGTCTTGAAAAAACCTTCCCAGTCTAAAGTTTGGCTTTATTTTCCAAATCCCTTCATGTTAGGGTAAATATAATATGGATATTTATATGGTATCTGTCTTAGTCACTTTTTTGCTGTGAAGAGACACTATGACCACAGCAACTTTTTTGTTTCATTTTTTATTCAGATTTTTTTTATTTTATACACCAATCAGAGATCCCCCTCTTCCCTCCTCCTGCCCTCCCAGCCTTCCCCCTCAACCCCCCCCACACTTCCCCCACAAGAAGACAAGGCCTCTCAGAGGGAAGTACATCCAGTAGAGGCAAACCCAAGCCTTTTTCCCTGCCTCAAAGCTGCATGAGGTGTCCTGTCAGGTAGTGGGCTCCAAAAAGCCCTCTCATGCACTAGGAATGGATTCTCATTCTACCACCAGCCCCCTCCCCCAGCAAATCAAGCTACACAATTTTTTGCCATGCAGAGGGCCTAGTCCAGTCCAATGTAGTCTCCACAGCCACTGATGCAACTTTCATGAGTTCCCACTAGTGTGGTTTGATCATCTCTGCAGGTTTCCCCATCATGATCCTGATGCACTTGCTCATAGAGTCTTTTATAAAGAATGTATTTAACTTGGGGCTTGCTTATAGTTTCAAAGGTTTAGTGCGTTATTAGCATGGTTAGAAACATAGAGGCATCTAGACAAACGTGGTTCTGAAGAAGTGGCTGAGAGATCTATGTAAAGATTCACAGGTATCAGGAAGAGAGAGACAACAGGCCGAGTTTGGGCCTTTGAAACCTCAAAGCTCACCCCCAGTGATACACTTTTGCCAGAAAAGCCACACTGACTTCAACAAGGGTACACCTCCTATCCCTTCTTTAGTAATGCCACTTCCTGATGACTAAACATTCATATATATGAGCCTATAGATACTGAGCTAGACAGTATTATGTCAACTTGACACAAGCTAAAGTCATTTGAAAGGAGAGAACTTCAAGGAAGAAAATGCCTCTATAAAATTGGGCTGTAGGCAAATGTATAGGACATTTTCTTAATTAGTGATGGATGGTGGAGGGCCCAGCCCATTGTGGGTGGTACCATCCCTGGAATGGTGGTCCTTTTCCATAAGAAAGCAGGCTTAGCTATCCATGTAGAGCAAACCACTAAGCAGCATCCCTCCATGGCCTCTGCATCAGCTCCTGTCTCCAATCTCCTGCCCTGTTTGAGTTCCTGTCCTGAGTTCCTTTGATGATGAACAGTGCAATGGAAGACAAATAAATATGTTCCTACCCACCATGTTTTTTGTTCATGGTGTTACATTGCAGCAGTAGAAGACCTAACTAAGACAAGTTCATATAAGAATACTAGGTATTACTGTGACAGAACTGACCATGTTGTTTGTGGAGGATTGTAGAAGGACTTAGAAACTACAGGCTAGAAAAGCCGCTGGTATTGAGAGCTCAGTGGGATGTTCTCTGAGAGCTTGGAAGATCAGAATATTGATATCAGTGCAGATAATGCCCTGGCTCTTGAAGTTTCAGAGGGATGTTTAAAGATGCTAGCACGGCCTTCTGCTATTTTGGGTTAAGAGTATGTGGTTTTGGTTAGCTAAGGCTGATGAACCAGCTTTGTTTACTGGGACAATAGATACTGGTCAGCTGTGACTAAGAAGAGACCAGCATCATTGAGGTGAAATCTTCTGGGAAATGTTTCCTCAGATTCTATACACAGAAGCTATGTTCCATATATGGCCAAGGTTGTTCCTGGCACAGGCAACTTTGCATACTTTGGTCATAATAACTCAGGAACCAAGGAGAATCACTAACCATCAGTAAATTCTGAATGTTTTCTCATTTCATGGAGAATTTCCTCCTTTTAATTCAACGGGTTCATTTTAGAAATCTCTCTTAGGCCGGGCGTTGGTGGCACACGCCTTTAATCCCAGCACTCGGGAGGCAGAGGCAGGCGGATCTCTGTGAGTTCGAGGCCAGCCTGGGCTACCAAGTGAGTTCCAGGAAAGGCGCAAGCTACATAGAGAAACCCTGTCTCGAAAAAAAAAAAAAAAAAAACCTGAAAGAAATCTCTCATTAAAATTATGTTAAACCATCTGAGGTAGCTTGTATTTCATTTTAATATCCATAACCTTTCCTTTTCTTCATACTATCTGGGAGATTGTATAAATATTTCCTCTAAGTTCTCTCATGAATTTTTTCCTTCGTTGAGAAGCAAGTTTTTAATTTAAAATTTCCTTGTCAACTTAAAATGAAAATTGTTCATTTTTGTTAATTAAATTATATTTTTGACTATTCATACACATATATAATGCATTCTGATTCCTTTCTGTTCTCTTCCCTTTTCTTATATCCCTCCCATTCCAATCATCCCACCCCCACACCTCTTCTCCCCACTACTCACTCTCCCATCAAAAGGCTCATGACTTTTGATCTTACCTTGTGACCCACTAGGTTTAACCAAGGCCATCAGTGGTCATATCAATTGAAGGCTGGGGGTCACCAGTGGATGGATACACAACCGAAGACAAGCTTTTCCACTTTTCCTGAATATGCCAGTAGGAAATATTTAAGCATTGCCGCCCCTCCTCCACCCATGCTTGGCAGCTGATGGGCTAAAGTGTTCATTCTTTCAACAAACATTTCCTTGATACTTATGTTAAGAAAGCAGTATCTTTGTAAGTATATTTGGAAATAATAACTTGAAAGTCTCCAGTCATCTTCTGCTTCACTGATCGCCTCCTTCCTTCCCCCAGAAGCTGAGTCTTCTGTTACATGTTTTCTAAGTCTCTCTTTTCACAAGTTCTTGTCACTGAAGGCTGTGTTAATATTCTTGCTCTTTTTCATTTAATACTTTATATTTTAATGCTATTTTAAGGGGTCTCAAAAACGTTAGAGGTAAGTATTTGTGTTATGTTTGTTTCTTGAAACTGAAGTGGGCCAGTTCCTTTTCCTGGTCAATTTTCCCAATTCAAACCATTTGGTTATATGAATTAAATACTTTAAGTATCCTCTATAAATTTATTGGCTGTGTCATTATGGTTAGTTTCAGTTATTTATTAAAATTCAGGTGTCCATAAGAAATAATTTATCAATTCAGAAGATGGTTCTTTATCACTTAGTTATATGATAAGTTTTGGGGATGTAAATTCCTGATTCTGGTGAAATCCCTGTGCAGTTATTTTGCTTTCTTGGAATTGCCTTCAGAATATTTCATATTTCGGTGTCAAATTCTTTGTGTTCAATCTCTTCCACCCACATAAAATGGTTATGTGGTATCTGCCCAAAAAAGAATAGTGGGAAGTAGATAAAAACCACATCTATGCAGTCAAAGGCAAAGCTACAGTGCCTTGCTTAAAGACATGCATATTCCTAATTAAAATGAAGGAAAGAAGAAACTACTACCTAGGATTTTCCTTTTCTTTCCATGGTAATGAAAAGGCATCTTATAGAATAAATTTGAATGTCAATTAAGCTGTAACAAATAAAAAAAATAAACATTACAAATTAAAGGCTCTAAGAGAGCAATATAGTGTAACCAGAGAAAAAAATACATTCTGGTTTATGTTTTTCAGGTACCTTGAATTATTCTTTAAATTGGAAGGAAACTGCAGTTGTATTCATTAGTCTGTTTCTTATTTTATGTATCATCTTTGGGACCGCTCTCTATATCAGTTTCAAAAAGAAAAGGTAAACTATATGATAACTTGATGTGACAGAGAAACTAGACACAATGGCACTAGCTATGAATGTTACTTCTAAAATATTACAAGGGGTCTGGAAAAGTCCATCATGACGAGATATCGAAGAAAAACTTGTTTCCATAGGCTCAGCAGTGTCTGGCATCAAATAGCCAAGGAAGTAGAGACTGTTGGCAAGCATTTCTGTTTATGGTGAGTTTAGTATAAGGTTTATATATATATATATATATAAAGAAAAGATTTGTTTATTTTTATTTTATGTTTACAGGTATTTTGCCTGTGTGCATCTGGTGCCCCTGGAAGCCAGAAGAGGTTGTTAAAACTCAAGTTACAGGCAATTATGAAACCTTTGTATGGGTGCTGGGAACTGAACCAGAGTCCTCTGAACAAGCAAGAAATGCTCTTAACTGGGGCTGGAGAGATGGCTCAGAGGTTAAGAGCACTAGGTTCTCTTCCAGATCCTGCGTCCAGTTCCCTGCAACCACCTTGTGGCTCACAACCATCTATAAGAGATCTGGTACCCTCTTCTGGCATGCAGGCACACATGCAGAACACATAATAAATAGACAAATCTTTTTTAAAAATGCTCTTAGCTGCTGAGCCACTTCTCTGGCCTAGTTTTAAGATTCTTTATTGATCCTGGGGCAGTGGTGGTGCATGTCTTTAATCCCTTCAGTCAGGGCTACACAGAGAAACTCTGTCTTAAAAAACTAAAAAAAAAAATTCTTTATTGAGAACAAATTTTCACATAATACAGCACAGAACCCAGGACAATGGGTGGGGAAGAAGATGTGAAGACTGGAAGCTTGAGATATGTCCATCTGAGGCATAAGCTGAAAACAAGATCTTACTATATAGGATTAATACAGTTAAATTCCCACTCATTTGTTCAGCTCTCCTCATGGACAGCGATGCATGATGGGAGGATAAATGGAAATAAGTAACTAGGCAGTGACAGTAGAAACCATAAATATAATTGGTGGCATGTGATTTGCATTGCTGTCATTGTGTATTCATTAAATTAATCTGTGGGGTTTTGTTCTGCACCATCTCAATACAGGGGAATGTATAAACCAAAGAAGGGTGAGAATCTGATCTATAATCAAGAAGGCTCTCCCACTAAGAAGTGGAAGAGAAATCTCAGAAGACAAGAATGAAGGAGCATTTTGAAGAGATGGCTACAGCAATCAGGAGACAGATGGGAACTGTCTAGACTGAAGAGATAGAAAAGAGGAGGGGTTAAGGTTATATTTGGGATGGGAAGGTTTCCTGAGTGACAGGTATGGAGAAAGAGTAAGAATAAGAGTAAGAATTATCTTACTCAAGCTAAGTGTTTTAGCATTAAAGAAAACTTTTACAAATATGCCAGGAATAGACAGAGAGCAAGCTTTGGAGGGAGAATTAAGAATTTTTTTTTTAAACGTCATTTTTAAATGCCTATTTTATACTTGAGGGAGAGTGTTAATTAAGTATCTACAAGGATGAATCTAGGCTTTGTGGAGCAGAAGATAAGTTTTTGGAAAATAGAGGATAGGATCTCCACGGAGACAGATTATGAACTATTGCTCTTACTACATTAATGTAAAAACAATAGGCAAGTTATGGTAATTTGGTCAATTTCTCAAGAGAATTTGTGTATGAATCTCTCAAATTCTAATTGATACCCTTGTCTTACTATGTACTGCCATGGGGGGGGGTGTTTATTCAGTTTATTTCTATAACAGTGTCATGGTATCTCCAGGTCAAAGAACACACCTGAACCATCATCAACACAGATGACTAACCCATTATCAACATTGGTGCCCACACCCCCATCAACAGAGACTGAGAATTTAATGAGCCAACGTCGTAAGGCAAAGATATAATTTGTAGAATCCAATTTCTTTCTGTTACTATATTATTTAATTTTGGGAAGGAACCTTACAAATTTGATCATGCATTGGCTAGCAGCAATGGTCATTTTAGAAATAAGTGGTGACAAAGGTTTGTTTCAACATACGATTCTATTCCAAAATCAGTAAATTCAAGTGAGGTTTTACTTTTGTTAACATCTTTACATTCTGAAATTAAAATTAAATTTAACTGATACATAATAACTATAGATATTTTTGGAGTACCGTGTAAATTTTGATCATGTCATTCTTGTCTTTCTGTACCTGATTTTTTTTGCTTGACATGGATGAATTCCAAGTTCATCCATGTTGGTGCAAGTGACAGAATTTCCTTTTTATGGCTAATTAATATTCACATAGGTGTGTGTATCACATTTTCCCCATTCATCAGTTCCACAAGATAGTTGCTTCATTTTTCATCTGTTATAAATAGTGCTACAGAGAATATGGAAGCCCACACATCTCAACATTTTCAACATATTAATTTCTTTTCCTTTTAGATATGCATTCAGTAATGGGATAGCTTGATCATATAGTAGCATTGTTTTTAATTTTTTGAGAAGCCTTCATACTGTTTTTCATAATGACCATAAAATTTACATTTTATTTTCAGTATGCAAAGATTCCTATCTCCATATGCATACATCACTTTTCTTTGGTGTTTTTAATAGTAACTCTTCTTATGGAGTAGGCTGTTTGTTATCTTCTAGTGGTTTTGATTTGCATTTCCCTGATGATTAGTGACATTAAGCATTTTTTTCACATTAACCATTTTGTATGCTTCCCTGAGATGTGTCTATTTAGGTGTATTGCCCATAAAAAACCAAGTAGTTTTTTTTTTAAATTGGGTTCTTAAGTTCCTTATACGTCTTCAAATATCAAATCCCTTGCAGATGTGGAATTTGCAAATATTTTATTCTTTTCAGGAGATAGTCACTTTCATGCTATTGTTGACTGTTTTCCTTATTGACCAGAAATGTTTTAATATCATGGAATCCAGTTGTTTATTTTGGTTTTGTTGCCTGAGCTTTGAGAATCTTGTCTGAAATGTCCTTACTGACTCTACTTTCCTGAGTATTTTTCCTAAGATCTGTTCTAGTGGTTTTGTCATCATATATTTATGAGATTTTATATTTGATATTTATATTTTAAAATGTATATATAAAACCTACATATAATGTAGATATATATGTATAAAATATTTTATGTATTATACATATAAGTATAATATATATAAACCTACATGTCATATAGGTTTTCAAATCCTACATTTGAGCCTTCCTTCTAGTTGTATTTGATATTTGCAACTTGTGTAAGAGAAGGCTCTGCTTTCATCCTCTTGCAAATAAGTTATCCAATTCCCCTAACAATATTTATTGAAAACACTGTTTTTTTCCAGTATGTATGTGTGTTCTTAGCACCTTGGTTGAAAATTAGTTCTCTGTAGTTGTGTGGGTTTATTGAAGTGTCTCTGTTCTGTTCTGTTGGTCTATGTGTCTGTGTCTTGCAAATAAATATCATGCTGTTTTGATTACCTGTAGCTTCATGGCATATTTTGAAATTAGCAGGTCCAGTGTATTTAGGATTCTTTTGCTGGTTCCATGTAGAATGTCATAGAAATTTCACGAATTCTTTGGATCCCTTTGACTACTGCAGACCTTTGATGACTTGAATTCCTCCAATCTATGAATACAGGGTATCTTGTCAGTGTGTGTAACTTCTTTGATTTCTTTGTCTGACATTTTGTGATTTTTTTTTTCACCGTGGAAAGCTTTAGGAAGGCTGGTGGCCTTTTCAGTGTAATTTTTTCACCTCATCTTTGCTATATATTTATTCAAGTCTCTGTTTTTTAGGAAAGGTCACATTTTTCTCTGTATATCAGTTTTGTAATTTTCGCTGATCTAATGCCTTGGTTCTTTTTATTTATTCACTGTCATGAATGGCTCCTTGTTTGTATATAAAATCTTGGTGGCTCTTAGTGGCAAGAAATATTCCTTGGTAGTATGAAGTAGCTTGTGTTTGGAATGCTTGCTGGATTTATGTCAACTTGTCACAAACTAGAGCCACTGGAGAGGAAGGAACCTTAACTGAGAAAACACCTCAATAAGGTTGGGCTATAGGCAGGCCTGCAGGTTATATTCTTTATTAGTGATTGATGGGCCCAGCCCATTGTGGGTGGTACCACCCCTAAACTAGTGGCCTTGGGTTCTATAAGAAAGCAGGTTGAGCATTCCATAGAGAGCAAGCCAGTAAGCAGCACCCTTCCATGGCCTTTGGATCAGCCCCTGCCTCCAGGTTCCTGCTCTGTTTGAGTTTCTGTCCTGACTTCTTTTGATGATGAACAGTAATCCAAGGATAAGCCAAATAAACAATTTCTTCCCTAACTTGCTTTTGGTCATGGTGTTTCAATGAAGAAACAGAAACTCTAAGACAAGTTGATACCAGGATTGTAGGGTATTTCTGTGACAGACTTGACTGTGTTGTTTTGGGAAGAATTGTGGAAGGACTTTGAAACATTGTGCAAGAAAAGCCATTGAGTGTTCATTCAATGCTTGGTGAGTTGTTCTGTAGGAGAATGGGAGATAAGAATATTGGGGGCAATGCAAAAGATGGAGGCATGGCTTGTGAAGTTTCAGGGGTGATTTTAAAGACTCTATTGTAGCTATTTGCTATTTTAAATTAAGATTCTGTGTTTCTAGTTAGCTGGGGCTGAGGAATCAGCTGTGATCAACAAGATACCAGAAATACTAAAGTAAATCCTACTTTGCTGGGGTAATTGAAGCTAGTTTGCTGGAGCTGAGAAACTGGTGGTGATTAAGAGAAACATGCATCATTGAGGAGAAATCTTCTGGGAAGGGGTTTATGTGAGTTAGCACACAGAAGTTGTGTTCCATAGGTGTCCAAAGTTGTACATGATGCTAGCAGCTGGACTTGGTAGTGTTAGAATCACTCAGGTGGTACTGGTTTTGAATGAATGAAGAGATCATGGAGTGCAGCTGAGGCTTGGCACTGTGAGAGGCCAGGAGAAGACTTTGAAGATACAGAATTGAAGAGGTCATGGAGAGAAGTTAAGGCTTGTTACTATGAAGAGAGCCTAGGAGAGGTTATTGGTGAAATTACAGTCCAATTTCAGCAGAAGACCCCAGAATTTTGGAGATGCAAGAACCATGAGATGACCACCAAGAACAGCAGCAACAGAAGAGTGGAGTCAATGGGAGCCAAGAAAAACAGCTTTGCGTGCTGCAGAGGGCAGAGCCAGAGAAGTGACCCAAGGCCTTTAGAGGAGCACAGAAGATCGTAAGTAAATTGTGGACTTTAGATGCTGAGTTATTTATACTGTTGGAGTTTGGTTTTGCTTAGTTCAGATTGTGACTGTGCCCTGGTTCTTCCCTCTTGCAATAAGAAAATACTTCATTTATTTTTGATTTTACAGGAACATGGACTGCATTTGAAAAGAGACTTTAGGTTTTAAGAGACTTTGAGTTTTCTTAAAGAGACTAAATTTTAAAGTGTTTGAATTTATAAAGACGATGAGACTTTTAAAGTTATTTATGTTTTTAATGTGAGATGTTGGGGATGAATAAGAAAGGAAAGGTTATGGTGTAATAGTGATGTATTTGTGAGTTAAGTTGACAAGGGGTCAGTTGTCCTGATTAGTTTTGTGTCAACTTGACACAAGCTAGAGTCATTGCAGAAGAGGAAGCATCATTTGAGAAAATGCCTCCATGAAATTGGGGTGTAAGCAGCCCTATAGGATATTTTCTTAATTTGTTATTGATGTGGGAGGGTCCAGTCCATTGAGTGGGACCACCCCTGGCGAGGTGGCCATGGGTTCATAAGAAACAGACTGAGCAAGCCATAAAGAGCAAGTCAGTAAGCAATACCCAGCCATGGCTGTTGCATCAGCTCCTCCCTCCAGGTTCTGACCCTGCTTGAGCTCCTGTCCTGACTTCCTTTGATGATGAACAGTGATATGGAAGTATAAGCCAAATAAATGTTTTCTTCCCCAACTTGCTTTTGGTCATGGCATTTCATCGCAGCAATAGAAACCCTGACTAAGACAAGATTCAAAGTTTTTTGATTGATTCTGATAGTTCTCCATGCACATGATCATCTCACAAATAATAGTAATGTGGGATCTCTGAACATAATATTTAAGTATGGCATTTGATAAATGCTGGCTATTAAGAATCTTATTGTGGGTGACAAATGTCTTCTTATTCATATTTCTTAAAAATTACCATTAAAATGTGATTAATGACTGGGTAAATAACATTGTAAGTATAGTGCTTAGCTGGCAAGTATGAAGATGAGTTCTATCCACAGAAATGAGGCCATGCTGGGTACCCAGAGTCCCAGGTAAGATCAGCCAGCCCTAGAAATACAAAGCTTCCTCAGATCCCACCCAGCTTCTCCAACAGCATTCTTCACCTCATCTTCATATCCACACCTACAACCCTAGCAGAAACCTACCACTCTACTAGAGGCTATGCTGGTCTCTGGAGCCCCAGGTAAGACCTTCCCTCCTCATAGCCAGCCCAGTTTCCCCAACAGCATTTCCCTCATCTCCATATCCAGGCCAACAACTCCTGCAGAAGCTCACTGCTCTACCCACTGGTAACCAGAGCCCCAGAAGCCATGACAGTATCCAGAATCCCAGATGCCATACCAGCTCCCAGAAACCCAGAACTCCAGAGGCAACACTGGCACCCAAAACCCCAGAAGTCACACAGGCTGACAAAACACCAGTGGAGACATGCTACTAGACGAGAGGACACACCAGTAACCAGAACCAAAGGCCACTCAGGCTAGAAGACCAGCACAGAGGTAGAAACCAAAGGAAAAAGCATCCATCCAACAAAGATAAACTCAGAAATCAGCACCTAAACCTATAATTACCCCAAAGCCAGATGTCTAGATGCTAGTGTACGAACACAGTCAACACCAGAGCCCAGCTACCATACTACAGCAACTCCTGAATATTCCAATACAGTTGAAGCACAAGAAAACAGCCTTAAAACCAACTTTATGAAGATGATAGAGGTCCTTAAAGAGGAAATGAATGAATCCCTTGAAATCCAGGAAAATACAAACAATGGGAAGAAGTGAATAAACCCCTTAAAAAGCCAAATATAAACATATGGATAAAGGAAATGAATGAAAGATCTCAAAATGAAAACCAAAGCAACAAAGAAAACACAAACTGAGGAAATTCTGGAGATGGAAAATGTAGTTCGGCAAACTGGAACTACACATGAAAGCATGATCAACAGAATACAAGAGGTGGAAGAGGGGGTCTCAGGCTTAGAAGATAAGATAGAAGAAATTGATTCAGCAGTCAATGAAAATGTTAAGTCTAAAAAAATTACTGACATAAAACATCCAGGAAATCTAGGGCTCTGTAAAAAAAGACCAAACCTAAGAATAATAGGAATTGAAGAGGGTAAAGAATCCCAGCTCAAAAACCTAGAAGATATTTTTTAACAAAATCATAGAAGAAAATTTTCCTAAACTTAAGGACATGCCTAAAAAGTTACAAGAATCTTACAGAGCACCAAATAGATTGGACTAGAAAAGAAAGTCACTTCCTATTCCCCTGCCACATAATAATCAAAACCTTAAACATACAGAATAAAGAAAAAATATTAAAATATGCAAGGGGAAAAGGCCAAGTAACATATAAAGTCAAATCTATTAGAGTTGCAACTGACTTCTCAATGGAGACTCTAAAACCCAGAAGAGCATGGACAGATGTCTTGCCCAGATGCTAGCCTAGACTACTATCCAGCAAAACTTTCAGTCACTGTAGATGGAGAAAACAAGATATTGTATGTCAAATGAAATTTAAATAATATCTACCCACAAATCCAGCATTACAAAAGGTACTTAGAAGGAAAATTCCATCCCAAGGAGGCTAACTATACTCATGAAAATACAAGAAATAATCTCACACCACAAAACCAAAAGAAGGAAAGCATACACACATATACATGCACACACAAGCACACATGCACACACACAAGCACATGCTCTACCACCATTACCACCACCACCAAAAAAGCAATTAACAATAATTGATCATTAATATCTCTCAATATCAATGGACTCAATCCCCCCAATAAAAAGACACAAGGTAACAGAATGGATGTGAAAACAGAATCCATTCTTCGGTTGCATACAAGAAACATATTTCAACATCAAAGATAGACATTACCTCAGAGTAAAGGGTTGAAAGGGATTTTTGAAGCAAATGGACTCTAGAATCAAATTGGTATAGCTGTTCTTATATGTAACAAAGGAGACTTACAACCAAAATTAATCAAAAGAGATGGGGAATGACATTTCCTACTCATCAGAGAAAAAATTCACCAAGATGATGTTTCATATCTTAACATATAAGCCCCAAGTGCAAGGGTACCCACATTTGTAAAAGAAACACTAAAGCAGAAATCACATATAGAGCCCTAAACATAATATTGGGAGACTTCAACACCCTATTCTCACCAATGAACAGGTCATCCAGATGAAAACTAAACAGAGAAATAATGGAACCAACAGACACTATGAATCAAATGGACCTAACAGATATCTACAGAACATTTTACTTAAGCACAAAAGAATATACCTTCTTCTCAGCACCTCAAGAACTTTCTCCAAAATTGACCACATACGTGGTCTCAAAGCAAGTCTCAACAGATACAAGAAAATTGAAATAACCCCCTGTATCCTATTAGACAACCACAGATTAAAGTTGAATTTCAACAACAGAAGCAACAGAAAGCCTACAAACTCATGGATACTGAACAACTCTTACTGAATGACCACTGGGTCAAGGAAGAAATAAAGAAAGAAATTAAAGACTTTTTAAAATTCAATAAAGAAATGCACAATGTACTCAAACCTGTGGCACACAATGAAAGTGGTGATAAGAGGAAAGTTCATAGTACCAAGTGCCTACATAAAGAATTTGGAGAAATCTCATACTAGCAAGGTAATAACATACCTGAAAGCTCTAGAACAAAAAGAAGCAAACACACCCAAGAGGAATAATGGCAGGAAATAATCAATCTCAGGGCTGAAATCAATAAAACAGAAACAAAAAGAACAATATAAAAACATCAATGAAACAAAGAGTTGTTTTTTTTATGAAAATCAGCAAGATAGACTAACCTTTATCCAAACTAAAAGACACAGAGAGAACATCCTAATTAACAAAATCAGAAATGAAAGGAGGGACATAACAACAGACACTGAGCAAATCCAAACAATCACTACGTCATATTTCAAAAACCTGTATTCTACAAAATCAGAACATCTAAAATAAATGGGCAATTTCCTTGATAGATACCACTTACTAAAGTTAAATCAAGATCAGACAATTTAAACAGACTTATAACCCATAAAGAAATAAAAATAGTTATAAAAAGTCTCCCAACCAAAAACAGCCCAGGGCCAGATGGTTTTAATGTATAATTCTACCAGATATTCAAAGAAGAGCTAATATCAATTCCACAAAATAGAAATAAAAAGAGCATTGCAAAATTCATTTTATGAGGCCACAGTCACCCTGATACCCAAGCCCAAATACACAAAAAAGAAAGAAAATTACAGACCAATTTCCCTCATGAACATTGATGCAAAAATACTCAATAAAACTACCCTCAAACTGAATCCAAGAACACATCAAAAAGATCATTCTCCATGATCGAGTAGGCTTCATCTCAGAAATGCAAGGATGG
Source organism: Peromyscus maniculatus bairdii (assembly GCF_049852395.1). Taxonomy (NCBI): domain Eukaryota; kingdom Metazoa; phylum Chordata; class Mammalia; order Rodentia; family Cricetidae; genus Peromyscus; species Peromyscus maniculatus. Next base: position 36,216,352 of record NC_134863.1, on the reverse strand, counting down.
TTCAACATATGAAAATCTGTCAATGTAATTCACCATATAAACAAACTGAAAGAAAAAAAAAGAACACATTATCATCTTGTCAGATGATGAAAAAGCCTTTGACAAAATCCAACACCCCTTTATGATAAATATCTTGGAGAGATCAGGGATACAAGGGACATACCTAAACATAATAAAGGCAATATATAGCAAGCCAACATCAAATTATATGGAGAGAAACTCAAAGCAATTCCACAACAATGAGGAACAAGACAAGGTTGTCCATTCTTTATATCTATTCAATATAGTACTTGAAGCTTTAGATAGAGCATGAATACAACTAGAAGAGATCAAAAGAATACAAATTGGAAAGGAAGAAGTCAAATTATCGCTATTTGCAGATGATATGTTAATATACATAAATGATCACAAAAATTCCACCAGGGAACTCCTCCAGCTGATAAACACCACCAGCATAGTAGCTGGATACAAAATTAACTTAAAAAAACAGTAGCCCTTCTATATACAAATGATAAACAGACTAAGAAAGAAATCAGGGAGACAACATCTTGAACAATAGCCACAAATAACATAAAATATCCTTGGGTGACACTAACCAAGCAGATTAAAGAAATGTATGACAAATACTTCAAGTCTTTAAGAAAAAAATTGGAGAAGACATCAGAAGATGAAAAGATCTCCCATGCTCAGGGATCGGTAGGATTAACATAGTAAAAATAGCCACCTTACCAAAATCAATCTACAGATTCAATGCAATCCCTGTGAAAAGAATTCTTTATAGACCTTGAAAGAACAATACTTAACTTCACATGGATAAACAAAAAAACCCAGGATAGCTAAAGCAATCCTGTACAATAAAGGAATGTCCAGAGATATCACCATCCCTGATTTCAAGCTTTATTACAGGGCTATAGTAAAGAAAACCACATGACATTGGCATAAAACCAGACAGGTTGATCAGTGGAATTGAATCATAGGCTCAGACCTAAAACCACTCACCTATAGACAACTTACTTTTATTTTAAAAAAAAAAACAACTATACTATGGAAAAAAGAAAACATCTTCAACAAACAGTTCTGGTACAACTGGATTTCGGCAGGTAGAAGGATGCAAATAGATCGATACATTTCAGCCTGTACAAAACACAAGTCCAAGTGGACCAAAGATGTCAACATAAAACCAGATGCACTGAACTTGATAGAAGAGAGAATGGGGAATAGCCTTGAATGCATTGGCACAGAAGACAACTTCCTGAACAGAACACCAATAGTGCAGGCACTAAAATCAACAATTAATAAATGGGGCCTCATGAAATTGAAAAGCTTTTGTAAGGCAAAGAAAACTATCAAAGGACAAAATGGCAGCCTACATATTGGGAAAGATCTTCACCAACTCCATATCTGACAGAGGGCTGATCTCCAAATATATATATAAAACTCAAGAAACAAGACATCAACAAACTAAATAATACAATTCAAAAATGTATATAGATCTAAATAAAGAATTCTGTCTGATGTGGGGTTGGTGAAGATCTTTTCCCATTCTGTAGGCTGTTGCTTTGCCTTGTTGACCGTATCCTTTGCTCTACAAAAGCTTCTCAGTTTCAAGAGGTCCCATTGATTGATTGTTTCTCTCAGTGTCTATGCTACTGGTGTTATATTTAGGAAGTGATCTCCTATGCCAATGCATTCAAGACTACTTCCTATTTTCTCTTCTAGCAGGTTCAGAGTAGCTGGATTTATGTCGAGGTCCTTGATCCACTTGGACTTAAGTTTTGTGCACGGTGACAGATATGGATCTATTTGCAGCCTTCTACACGTTGATATCCAGTTATGCCAGCACCATTTGTTGAAGATGCTTTCTTTTTTCCATTGTACATTTTTGGCTTCTTTGTCAAAAATTATATGTTCATAGGTGTGCGGGTTAATGTCAGGGTCTTCAATTCGATTCCATTGGTCCACAGCAAATGGATGGATCTAGAAAAAATCATCCTGAGTGAGGTAACCCAGACTCAGAAAGACAAATATGGTATGTACTCACTCATAGGAGGATACTAGAGGTGGAACAAGGATGACTGGACTGCTACTCACATCACCAGGGAGGCTACCTGGAAAACAGGACCCCAAGAAAGATACAAGGATTGCCCAATGATGGAGAAATGGCTGAGATCTACATGAACAGCCTGGACATGAGTGGGAGTAATGAAGGGTGAGGGTTGAGGGAAAGAGAGCCTGTGGGAGTGGGAGATCCCAGCTGGATCAAGAACAGAGAGGGAGAACAAGGAATAGGAGACCATGGTAAATGAAGACCACATGAGAAAAGGAAGAAACAAAGTGCTAGAGAGGCCCACAGAAATCCACAAAGATACCCCCACAATAGACTGCTGGCAATGTTCGAGAGACAGCCAGAACTGACCTACTCTGGTGATGGCCAAACACCCTAATAGTCGTGCCAGAAACCCCATCCAAGGACTGAGGATTCTGGATGCAGAGATCCATGGCTAGGCCCCAGGTGGAGCTCCAGGAGTCTAATTAGCGAGAAAGAGGAGGGTTTATATGAGCAAGAATTGTTGAAACCAAGGTTGGATAAAGCACAGGGACAAATAGCCAAACGAATGGAAACACATGAACCAAAGACTGAGGGGCCCCCAACTGGATCAGGCCCTCTGAATAGGTGAGACAGTTGATTGGCTTGATCTGTTTGGGAGGCATCTAGGCAGTGGTACTGGGTCCTGTGCTCATTGCATGAGTTGGCTGTTTGAAACCTGGGGCTTATGCAGGTTCATTTGGCTCAATCTGGGAGGAGGGGCCTGGACCAGCCTGGACTGAGTCTACCAGGTTGATCTAAGTCCTCAGGGGAGGCTTTGCCCTGGAGGAGGTGGGAATGGGGGATGGACTGGGAGGAAGGGGAGGGGGTAGGAGGGGGGAAAACAAGGGAATTTGTGGCTGATATGTAGAACTGAATGGTATTGTAAAATAAAATTTTTTAAAAAAGAATTCTCAACAGAGGAATTTCAAATGGGTGAGAAACACATAGAGAAATGTTCAACATCATTAGCCATTAGGGAAATGCAAATCAAAATGACTCTGAGATTCTATTTTATACCAGTCAGAATGACTAAGATAAAAAAAATGGCAGCTCATGCTGGTGAGATATGGAGGCAAGGGGAACACTCCTCCATATCGGATGGGAATGCAAACTTGTACACCTACAAGTGTGGCTGTTTCTCAGAGAAACTGGGAATCAATCTACCTCAAGATCCAGCTACACTACTCTTGGGCATATACCTGAAGGTCACTCCATCATGCCACACGGACACTTGCTCAACGCTGTTCATTAGCAGCTTTATTTGTAATAGCCAGAAACTGAAAACAACCTAGATATTATAACCTTTTCTTTTTAATTTTAGACAAAAAAAGGGGAAATATGGTGATATTTTGTTTGTGCTCTAACAAATAAAGCTTGCCTGGAGATCAGAGGGCAGAGATAAGCCACTACTTAACCATAGAGGCCAGGCATTGGAGGCAAACACTTTTAATCTCAGCACTTGAGATAGGAAGCCTTATCCTTAATGGGATGGTACTGTTCCATGGACTAGATCCCAAAATGAATCAAAAGAAGAAAGTCCTTTTGCTGAGTACCAACATTTACCTCTGTTTGCTTCCTCCCTGTAGATGCCTTGTGACCAGAGGCCCATGTTCCTGCTGTTATGCCTTCTTCACCATGATGGACTGTGTGTGCCCTAGAACTGTGAGTTCAGAAAACACCTTCCTTCCTTCAGTTGCTTCCATCATGTGCTGTGTCAGTGATGAGAAAAGTGACTCCTATAGCCTCTAAATTCAAAAGGCCAGGCACAGGCCTTCCCAGAATACCAATATTGACACATGCTTACCACTCTTCTCCACACACTCTGCTGTGCTACAAAGTCTGGGAGGGGCTATTACATTACAATCTTCACAGGAAGAAGTCAACTAGAATGGTGTTAACCAGAGGCTTGGGGGAGAAACCGGGAGGTATTTATAACTAAAGATGACACATTTCTGCATTGAAATTTGAGTAACTCTACAACACCTACAACTGTTAACAAATTTTGCTATGAGAGTTGATGTCCTAGCTAAGTTTGTCCGATTGATACATCTGAGGGGAGTCATCTGAGGGAGAGCCTCTGCTGAGAAATTGACTAGATCACATTGGCCCATGGGAATGTCTGTGTGGTATTATCTTGATTGTTAATTGAAGTAGAAGGGCCCACTGTGGACGGCACCATTCCCTGGGAAGATGGGTCTAGCATGTATAAGAAAGCTAGCTAAACATGCCTCAGTGTGGTGGTTAGAAAAGTCTCCCATAAGCCTGGTGTTTAAACCCTTGTTCCCCAGTTGATGGCATTGTTTGGGGGAATGTTGTGAAATCTTTAGGAAGTGAGGCGGTGGTGGAGGGAGGAGGTAACTGGCATGAGGCTTTGAGAGTTGTTAGCCTTGCATGCCTGCCAGGTAGCTCGACTTTGTCCTTGTGGTTAAAGATGTGATCTTTCTGGCTGCCTGCTGCCACACCTCTTGGTCACTCAGGGACAGCCCACCCCCAATCCCAGCAATAAGTCAAATAAACCTTTTTCCGTATGCTGCTCTTGATAATGGTGTTTTTCACAGCATCAGAAACGTAACCAATATGGTCAATGTTCCACCATATTTTCTGTTGCTATGCAGATGGCCTGTAAAGCTGTCATCAAGGGTAAGCTGTGACTCAGTTGATCTACCCCTTGGTTTCATTCCTCTCTGAAGAACACCGCAGGCAATACTGATAACCCGAAAGAAAGTGCCTTTAGGTGCCCTTTGGAGGAAGTGTGTTCACAGGTAGCTCTGAGCCCTTATGACCTCTAAAGCTCTACATAAGGCGTCATGCCTGGTGACCATACAGACAAGCACGCATGAACACGCGCGCGCGCGCGCGCGCGCGCGCACACACACACACACACACACACACACACACACACACCCGCGGGCACGTACACACGTAGGTCTTTAATATACCAAACTGTTAAAAAAAAAAAAGTTCTCTTTCCCAGAGTGTCTATATGAATTCCCTCACCCCTTCCAGACCATTTCTCTTCTCTCTTAAGATTTATCTTTTGCTGTTCGGGACCTCTGGATGCAGCAGGTCTGCATTCCAGCTATGACTCCTCTGTGTTCTGGCACCCTCTACTGGCTGCTGCCGGCACCAGAGAGGCAAATGATGAGCAGATGTGCGTGGAGACAAAGCATTCACGTACAAAAAATAAAATCAATAAATCGAAAACGAAAACAATATACATATACAGTCATCTTTCCACCTTTTTGCTCAATTGCTCTAAGCAAGGGCGAGAACCTGGGTCTGTGCGTGGCGGGGGTGGGGACAGGATGGGGGGGGCGGAGGGCGTGTCCTTGAGGAGCTTTAGAGTCTGCGTGCGGCGGTGGTGGGGCTCTGCGCTGAACTGCTGAATGGTGGTACCACTGCTGACAGGTGTTGCTGCGATACCTTCCACAGTGGAGGAGCTCAGACCCCAAGAAGCTGGTGTCTAGCTGCCGCCCAAAGCAACGATGGGCAGTCTGGTGAGTGGAATCTGGGATGAGAAGGAGGGCGGAATGGGCTATCTGAAACCCATGGCTCTCGGGAGAGCCCGCGGAGCCAGAGAGGGAGGCGCAAGAATCTGTTCCTTGGAGAAAAGATGTCCGGGACTTGGGACTGCCTTAAGTGGACATGGGCCGGGAGAAAGCCCAGGATCGCGGATCCCACGGGGTGGGCGGCTTTGCTCCTAGCTGCAGATTCCACTGCGAAGAAAAACATGGCCAGTGCTCCATGGCTCCCAGAGGGGAGGGGGTAGCACTGGGTATTGCCTGTGTTGGTCCTTAATCTGCATCAGGGGTAACAACCTAGTGATATTGCTTCTTGCTGCATTCTTGGCCCTTGCCTGGGAAGCCATGAAGCATCCAATAATTCTGCACTAACCTTCCATAAGGGTTGTCAGCTCCGTGATTATATTAAAAGCCAGGGTATTTAGAGGGGGCCGACATTTTGAGTCTTCAGTACTGTTTACAAGACAGAAAATTTTAAAAAAGGATGGATGGGCATATGCCCTATTCTTTATACACGCGAAACTGGTAGAATTGGGTGAAAATCTAAACGCAACTAAAACCCCGAGGTACTGTTTTTCATAGGGCTGGCAAGACCACAGGCCGGTTTTTGCTTTACCTTCCTTAACAAAGGAGAATGGTGGTGTGAGAGCTGTTGTCTCCCGCCCGGCAGATGCTTATGATCTTTAAACAAGGAATCGCTTTCCTGTTTTACAAATAAATGGGCAGGAAGGTTCATTTTTTTTCCCCCAAGTTCCTATGGCTGTAATGAAGATACAAATTGAGACCTAGAAAGAATAGGGAAATACAATCTATATACCTAGCAGGTGCGTAGGTGACAGGTAAGACCCAGGCTGTAATGAGCATCCACCTTCCAGGGTAAGAATTATAAGAGGATTTCTTTGTCTTCATAATTGGACTCTCTAGCCAATTCATGATTGGTTAATCTTTTAACATCTGTTAAAAGATTCTGGGCACTGTACTGGTGTTTTAACTGTGGAATTGTTATCATAACCCTGCGATATGAGAGCAGCATTGATTTGCTCTTTTTGCAGCAGACAGGCTCCTGGGATCTTTACCATTCAGAATGCTGTTTTAGATTTTTGTAATATTTGCATCTGCACAATGAGATCTCCTGGGAGTGGGACCCAAGACTCATCATATTTCATGTAGATCTTATATACAGACCCTCAGATAATGTCATGATTATACAGTTCCTTTTGGTGACTATGACCATCACATGATGTCAGGTGTGGAATTTTCCACAGTAATATGTGTCAGCACTGAGAAGTTTCAGATACTGAAACATTGTGATTTTTCAATTTCTTACCTATGCTCCATTTAACCCTGAGATTAGTACTGTCATCTTCCCCCAGGCTCCAGAGAGGTTAAATAATGTGTCTTACCTAATATATCTAGCATTCACTTTAGGCTGGGGTCTGCCCTGGTTACCATGCAGCAATTTATGTTCCCTCTCTGAGAAACAGAAAGGCTGCCATTATCCTGCATGAACCAGAGAAGAATATAAATAAATTCGATGTGGATTTCTAACAGAGAAGCCTCACTCTTAACTCCTTACCCCCAGGATCTGTGTTTTTGTTTTACACCGTACCCAGGACCCACTCCTTAGTCTTACATGTACATTTGCTTTCTCTCTTATCCTAAAACACAGCTATTTTTCACTACAAAAGCCAGATAATAATTTTCTTATTTCAGCCTTTGCTAGGGCCTGGGTTTCTTTGTGAGAGTAAGGTATAATAGGTAAAAACAATGCTGTGGAATTAGCACACCATAATCTGTCCCTGTGATTTCCTTAAGGGAAAGTAAAATGTATTGACCCCTTTGGTGCAGAGCTTTCCTGCACAAGAAGGAAGGATGGAGAACAGTCTCAGCAGTATAAAGAAAAATTTCCAGAAGTCCCTAAGGCACTTCAGAGCTAAAGCCCTTTTGAAGGTGGTGTCTGTGAGCATGAAAAGGGGGAGGCGGAGCAGGTATTGTAGAGGCTGCATCCTTTTAAGAAGCTCATCACTTTTAACTTCCCAAGGGGTAGTGACTTTGTTGTAAACCTTAAGCCAATGAAGTCAAGAGGAGTCACAAGGTGGTAGTCATGGCATATTCATGGTACACTTGAATATCCCAAAACAAATTGTCCATGCAAGTAATAATTTGCAAACAATAGTCATCACTCAGATGACGGGATTTTTAATTTCCTGTAGCCTTAAGAATGCTAGGAAACCCAACTATGCCATATAGATGGATATCAGTGCACACACCTTCATGCCTCTCTGTGGGGTCTAAGAGACTAGGGTGATAGTAAAGCACTCTGGTATGGGGTGGCATTGGAGATGGCCACAAGGATGAGACCTCATCTCTTCCAGGGCATACATCCTGAAAGATCACCAGGAATATGAGGAGAAGAACTGTGATGGAGGTTTAGGGCCCATGGCACTTTCAGTGGGTGCTGGCACAGCCATGTCTCCCTGACTGTAATGTCACAATTCTCTTTCTCTCTTCCTCCTCCTATCACTCCCCCCAACACACACACACACACACACACACACACACACACACACAACTACCTACAGGGTACAGTTGGCCTTAAGAAAGCTAGACATACTTCGTTCATCTTCTATGATCCCAGACCACAGACCCTGGCCAGGACAGCTAGGTTTCTTTTGCTATCTGGGTTTAGGAAGGAAGACAGTATTGATCTTTCCCAGTTAATTTACTGCCTCTACTTGTGAAGGCACTTGATTAGGAAAACTCAAGTTTACATAATGATATTAATGCTTATGACATGCCAGATGTCCTGACTTGGTGTGTCACTTCTCCCAGTAACACTTTCTCCACTAAGCCATTGAGTTTTAGGTCATGGGTATTTTGTAAGAGGGAATACATGACCCAAAACAACAATTCCATATAGTGGACAGTAAGAGAACATTAAAATTAGGGTGTTCCCACTGAGCAGTGAAGGGAAAAGAAATCCTTGTGGCAAATTGAAATTATTTTCAGATCTTCAAACACATGTTTCCTAGGGCTGGGTGTGGCAGCACATATCAGTAATTCCAGTACTCAGGAGACAGAGACTGGAGCATTCACAGTTCAAGGTTATCTTTGCTACATAGCAAATTCAAGGCCGGCCTAAGCTACATGGTATTCTATCTCACCCCACCCAACCATGGCTCATTTTTTAAAAGACTCTACTCTGTTCCTCTACCATCTGACCTGAAGCACACAGGAAAAGACATGTCATAAGACAACGAGACATTTTATGGCAACGAGAATGACCCACTTTAGAGGTGGTGTGGAAAAATGAACTCTTGAAGTCACTGTATCTAAGAGACGTGGCAAAAGCTGGACTTAATTCAGGCACACATAGAGAATGAAGAGAAGAGAATCCCTCAAATGATAAACCATCCTTCGACAGCCACCCTGATCCAAAACCCCAAATTAAGGCTATTCAAGTGGTTTTGGTCCAATGGTTTAGAAACAAGCTTCAGTTTGCCATGGTAGCAGAAGCTATGGCTAAGCAAGGACTAATAATATATAAATTCAGAATAGGATTCCATTCTGGCTTTGTTGTAGCAATAGGCTGCAGCAAGGATAATGTGGTCAAAATATCCTGTTTAAACAACTGGATTTGGTGAATTTTGACATTCCTGTGGGTCCAGAGGAAAAAAAGAGTCAAATGACAGACGGACTCTATGTACAAAGTCTATGTCCCAAATCCAGGAACCCAATGCCCTCTGTGAGAGATAGTTTTAAAACTGGCAAACCATACTGCAGTATTAGATTTTCCCATTCACAAAGAAGAAGGAAGAGATTGACAGTCTTTGGAAGGGTTGAGGGAAATGCTAGACAGGTAACCAAAATATTGGGGAAAAGTCTAGGGATATCTATACATATATTCCTATATAGAGAATATATATATATATATAATATTCTTTCTCTCTATATATATATATATCTATATCTATATCTATATCTATATCTATATCTATATATATATATAGAGAGAGAGAGAGAGAAAAATCTCATAAATAAAAATGAAAAAAGAAAGTGGCAACTCATGTAAAGAAGAATTTAAGGAAGACTACTTTAATAACATATAAATATTTATAAATATGTAAAATGAATTAGTAGAGTAGGAAACTATCTACTTTATCTATCTCCAAAGCACCTGTCACAGTGCCTTGCATAAATCAAGCTCAATGTATGATGAAAAAAGTATTGGCAAAGTTTCAGTTAGAGATGCAGGATAGTTTCACAGTGAAACCTACCCTTCTGTACAAGTAATTATGTTAATAAAAAGAATTAAAAATACATTCAATTAGAACCAGGACAAAACACCCAGTGACATGAGATGAGGCCAGGGTATTCGAACAAGAAGCAAGGACTTCACATGGGGGAATTTATTGTGTGAAGTGACTAATTAAATGTCTGAGAAGGAGAAGAGTGTGACAGCCAGTGAAATTTTCTTGCCTGGAAGATAAAGTCCAGAAGAAACACTTCACGGGATGGGATGATGATTAATTTCCTGTCATTCATAAAGTTATTAACCATCTATTCCGTTGATTCTTTCAATTGAGAACATTTTAGGCAGAAGGAAGATGTACAAAAGAACTGGGCAATTTGAAAAGATTGAAGGGTTGGCAAGGCAAAGCTTGATATGCAAGGAGGAGACACAGCAATATGAGGTCTGAGAGTATGTGCGTAGGTGCTGAGCTCCCAGTAGTAGAACATGGACATCTAGGACTCCGTGAGGCATCAGGTGGGAGCTTCTAGCCAGTTTCATAATGGCTGTCAGATTGCTTGGCTCTGGAAACACCATTAAACGTGATCATCTTATCCTGACAAATCAGCAGGAGCTTGACAATCCACACAATCATGGTTTTGAGACAGACAGTACAAAATAATTTTATATTGGTGCCTAATTTCTAAAATCAACAAGGCTTTGTACACAGGGCAGGCTATGTGGTGGTGTGGTTGTGATTGTGAATTTTGTAGCCAGTGCCTGGGTTCGAGTCTTGCCTCTACCACTTCCTAACTATGATACCTGAGGAAAGTCACTTAATAGCTCTCCTTCACATTCTTCATTGTGCAAGCATTGATATTAACAGTGCCTTCTTCATAGGCCCTTGAAGTGTTGGGCAAAGTAGTTGATCTCAAGTGCTCAGAACAGTGCCAGGTACATAATGTGTTCAATAAATGTTAGTTTTATGATCACTAGAAGTTCAGTCACCTAATGCAAAGTAAAAGTTGAAATAAATATTTTGATACATTTATCTCATATGTGTCTAATCTAGTCATTTATTCCTGTCCCCTGGTCTTTCAAATCAGTCATGTACCTACTACCTTAGAAGAAGAATGTTATCACAAAAAGGCAGAGAAGTTTCAGAAAACAAAGTTTCACAATAACAATGGCCTCGACATTCAAGCTTATAAAACCACACAGGCTGAAAGAGGAGGGGAAAGTTCATTCCACAAAGACTTGAGGAATTCCAGGGTGGTGGAAGAACCACCTTTTCTGACCCTGGGGAGATAAGTGTTTTCCAGACTGGAAGAAGGAAAGGGCTGACTAGAGACTATGGCCAGACACCAGCATGCGTGAAAGAAGGAGCATTATCCTCACCACCAGCAGTAGGGAATAACAAACAGAACCCGTGCAGAGGTCTTGAGATCCAAAAGAAGGCAGGGTACAGCATAGCAGAGTGCCTGCCACGGGCACTTAGAGAGAGCAGTAATGAATGTCCTTTGCCCAGCAACCTGGGATAGTGTACAAGGACCCAAGAGAACTGCAGTTTGCCTTTGAAGCAGTAGCTGTTCAATGATGACCTTGGGGACTGAGGCAATCATGGCTATCTGGCTGTCTGGATGTCTTAGTGAACACAAGGTAGAAAATGGTTGTAATGAAAACCTGGTAACCCCACGCTGTAGCTTGGTGTGCTGTAAGCCCCCACAAGTTCCAGGAGTGCAAATGTAACGCCAGAGACGGGGACATTTGTAGAGTGTTGGGGTGGTGGGAGGCTGAGTAGACAGAGAAGGTACAACATTTATTGAAATAAAGTTTCTGCCTCCAGCTGGAATGGCAATGTGAAATAAAAATAAAATTCTGTCCATGAAAATTACAGAGGAAATTGGCATGTCCTACATTCCTTCAGTGTAAAAAACACAGAATTATAGCCATCAAAATGGCTCAGTGTGTTGGGACACTTGCTGTACAAGAGTTCAGTCCCTGAAACTCACATAAAAGTAAAAGGAAGAAATCAAATCTATGGAGTTGTCCTCAACTCCTCTGACCTCCACACATATGGGATAACATGCAACCCCCCATACACACACACACACACACACACACACACACACACACACACACACATGCACACACGCACGCATGCACACACGCGCGCGCACACACACTGATAATGAATTAATTAAAAACATAGAAATATAGAAAAGCATCCATCTTCTGCTTGTATCCCTTATAATGAGCTTACTTTAGATACAGTGAAATGATTCTGAGGCAACCATAATGGACAGCTCATCTGTACGTTCTGTCTCTAGCAACGCAACGCCCAGAATAACATTCCCATATATAGTACTGGGGTATCCATCAAGTCAGGGGATTCCTGGCCAAATACAGAAAAGTAAATCAATGAAGGAATAAACAAAGTTAATATTAGTACTAGTTCCTAAGTATTTAAAATTTTGGTTACATTTTCAGGAGAGTCTCCCTCAGCAAAGTCCAAAGGCAATCATGTGTTTCTGAAAAGTGTTTTTCCTTTTGTGTTTTGTCCTTAATATTAACAGCAGCCGATTATTTGGGAAGGGTAAGTTGTCTGGCATCTGTATTTTATGTATTTTCTCTATAAACGTAAGGCAGATTGGCCCAGAGAGCTTGTGTGTTCAAGACTGTGCTCTTGACAGTGGTAGCTTTAAATGAAAGGCTCACACTGCCAGGGAGATGAAAGAGCCACCCTGTAGCTTTTTTCCTCCCCACATCCTGAGTACTCTGTTATTTATATAGTCCATTTATAGACTTGGGTTCTGTTTCCACACAACTCTGCTGGGTAAACACTTGGACCTCACCATTTCCTGAAATAGGTATGACAAGGACGCCTTCCCGCCTCTGCCCCAACGCAACCCCCATTTCTATCGTTTGCTTTCTGTCTTTAGGTGTTCAGGAGACCTATCTGCCATCTCTCCACCTACAGCCTGATTTGGGGCATGGCAGCCGTAGCGCTGTGCACAGCTCAAGGTAAAGATGCTCAGTTCTTCACCCAGAGACACTCTGGGGTGGAGGCTGGCCATTCCTGTGTGTGCTAGGCTAGCCCACTCATTTGCATGAACTCTGGAGCATGCCATCAACCTTGGGATAGTGAGAGTGGTTCTGCCCACTTCCCACACTCTTGTTTTCAAAGTAGTGGGACAATTGGAATTCAGAAGATGTTCCAGTAGATAAACCAGACCTAAGGAAAACATCCCCTCCCAAGTGAAATATGACGTCATTTTTTCACCCACAGAACTGAGTGGGAAGGGAACCTTGAAAAACAATTCCCTGAACTTGATTTTAAGGATCTTGGGATATTTGGAGTGAAGGAACAGATATATTCTTCCTGGAAGGCAAGCCCTAAAATTGAGTTTATCCACTTTTTACAGAAAGTAAAATGTAGAAAAATGCTAACTCTCAGGGGTGCATAAGCTTACATTATCTCCTGTTCAGAAAACATGCTTGTCCCACCTTCACTGAATTTCCTAATTTTGCTTGTTTAAGGGAGGTCACCGCTCAGTTTATGCTGGTTTTGTTGTTGTTTCTAATCACTTTGGGTGTGATGTCATTCATCATTAGCCCCCTGGGGAAGGCACTGCACACTGAGGACTGTAGGCTTCACACCCACCATATCCATGAGAGATTTCCTGACTGAGAAGCAGAATGGAAAAGGAATCTACACAAGCACCAAAGAATACTTTTCCACTCAGGGATATCCTCTGCAGTCAAGCATAGGCTTTCCCACATGTTCAACTCTAGTTTTGATCTCCATTCCATCCTGCATTCTAAAAGCAACACTTTTTGTTTTCCAATATGTAAAATCTCCAAAAGTTTTCAGGGCACCTCATCCTCATCTTTGGGTTTTGCATTGCAGAACATCCCTTACCTTTAAAGAGTTCCCATCATCAAATTACCAGCTAGATAACACTCATTGGTCCAGGGTATATTGACTGCCATGTCCTGTTGTTCTCTGAATCTCTAGGGGATGTTTGTATGGCCTTCTATTTCATGCTTATACTTGTTAGTATTTCTTTTCTTTGGTTACCCATAAAGAACAAATTTTATAGGTTTTGTGCAAGTCTATACATTGTCTATCATTTTATTATTTAATTCCCTGTTGTTGTTTGATGTGGGAAGGAGGAGGTTTGGAAAAGTAGGCATCTACTCATTTTCAATCTCTTTGGTTCCCAATAAATGTAGTTAGTATCAAATCTGTCCATCAGAGAAATACTTTATCAAGTTTTACAGACGCTTAGTGCGTTATGCTCTGGTTATCATTTGATTATGATAATTTGTGAGTCTTGCTATGAGTTCAACTTTAATTAGAGTTCAAAAGGATTGGGGGAATTTCTGGTTTTATTGTAGTATAGACAGTGTTCAGAAAGAGTCAATTTTTAAGGCCAATTGCAAGTTCAGTTTGGGGAAATATTTTATATGTGCTTTGAAAAGATTATACATTCTCTCACTTAGTAATGTACATATCTGAGCAATATATATCCATACATATAAAAACATATGATGGATGCCGGGCGTGGTGGCGCATGCCTTTAATCCCAGCACTTGGGAGGCAGAGGCAGGCGGATCTCTGTGAGTTCTAGGCCAGCCTGGACTACCAAGTGAGTTCCAGGAAAGGCACAAAGCTACACAGAGAAACCCTGTCTCGAAAAAAAAAAAAAAAAAAACATATGATGGATATATAAATCTAGTACTTTCAAATTAAATATGAAGCCATATGTAAACATATTTTTAAATTTTCTGTGTGATACTTGAATTTTTGCCTTAATGATTTAATATTATGGAATTAAAGATTCTGAGAGATGTATAGAAAACTCTAATATTATGACTATGGATTTATAAGGTGCTATTGTAATTGCAGAAGTGTTTGCTTTATACATCTCAGGATTAGGTTGTCAGGTACATGGGTTTTATTATTAATATGTTGTATCATGTTGGATTGCTCCCCTCATTTTATAGGTCTTTTGTTTTTCCACATGAAAAGTGCTATTGGTCTAATGTCAGAATGCTTCAGTCTTTTCTTTGAGTTTTTCTTTAATCTTTTGCCTATAAATACCCCAATTTGTGACATTCTGGGGGAATGCCATAGCCAGGCCTTCTGGCCTAGTAATTCCTCATTCAATGGCAGCCATTCTGCTAAGTTGAACAGTTGGTTGAGATTTTGTAGTTCCTGTTCTCCAGATCTCTAATTTCTACCATTTACATTGTTGTCTTTACTCACCCATATTCATGCCAGAATGCTTATTGATTTATGATGCCTGGATTCATTTGATATGAGTTATTGGGTATAGCATTTATTACTCCTCTTTTATTATATCCCCTTTCTCAAAGTTTGGTAATTTGCTGTTGGTTATTTCTTATTACATGGACTCTAATACATCAAGTCACCTGTCACGTATAAGTGGCCTGCATTTTAGAGAAGAAATAATTGCCATAACATCTAATAAAAATAGGGAACACGTAGATTATCAATTGAGTGTCAAAATCTCTTGATCATGTTGGGTACATCAAACCTCTCAGAGCATCATCCTTTCCATCACTCTCCTTGTGGGTCTGTGCTTAGTCTTGCTTTCCAGAGCCTGAGCCCTCTGTGGGGCTCTCTTTCTTTCTTTCTTTTTTTTTTAATTACATTTCCCTATTTTTAAGATTTTATTTATTTATTATGTATACAGTATTCTGCCTGCATGTATGCCTTCAGGCCAGAAGAGGGTGCCAGATCTCATTACAGATGGTTGTGAGCCACCATGTGGTTGCTGGGAATTGAACTCAGGACCTCTGGAAGAGCAGCCACTGCTCTTAACCTCTGAGCCATCTCTCCATCCCGGGGCTCTCTTTCTCTGTGGTGTGTGTGTGTGTGTGTGTGTGTAGAGCACCGAAACCATTGCTTAAACTGTCCACTCAGCCTGTTGCCCATTGGCCCTTCTTTGCTGCTGGCTCATACTTCACTAAGCATGAATTCACCAAATGATCTTATTCTGTCTGGCAGTTTTCATGCTCAATCATTCCCCTTAGTTTCCAACTCACAGGGATTCTTCACGATTTCTGGTTACTAAGCACTTTCTTGTTATTATACTCTACCTCTGCTTCTAAAAGTCAAACAAACGTATTTCTCTGCTAACATATGGGCACATACATACATTTTGGTTTCTCCTCTGCCTTTTTTCATTCTTTTCCATATTTGAGTTTCAGCATATATTATATCTGTGACCAGGAGTACATGTGGGGTATGTGTGTGTGTGTGTGTGTGTGTGTGTGTGTGTGTGTGTGTGTGTTTGTATGTAATAAGGTTCTAAAATAGAAATGTTCTTTTTTTGTTCCATAGTGGAAGTGGTGACCCAGGATGAAAGAAAGCTGCTGCACACACCTGCATCTTTACGATGTTCTCTGAAACTGTCCCAGGAACCCTTGATTGTGACATGGCAGAAAAAGAAAGCCGTAAGCCCAGAAAACATGGTCACTTACAGCAAAGCCCATGGGGTTGTAGTCCAACCTGCATACAAAGACAGGGTAAACATCACTGAGCTGGGACTCTGGAACACAAGCATCACCTTCTGGAACACAACACTGGATGATGAGGGCTGCTACATGTGTCTCTTCAATACTTTTCTTGCTGGGAAGATCTCAGGAACAGCCTGCCTCACCCTCTATGGTGAGAATCTTTGAGAATACATTCTCTCCTTTTCAGAAGTACTATTTCCAGTCACATTGGGAATGTGCTTGTAGTGCCCGGGTTTTCTGTGTCATAAGCATGGACAGGTTCACTAGAAGGCACTTAGCCGTTCATCTCTGCTGTAGCTGTTATCACAGAATTTGGAGAGCCCTGGGCACTGCAATAAAGTGTTTGCCTGGAACTATCTTCTCTCTGGGGTCTTGCTGTCACCAAAATTGAAGACAATGATGTGGGCAACAAGTCCTCCCCAGCAGTGATCTGATTTCTGACTGGATGTTTGGAAAGCCAATGTGCAATGTGTTATCTCTAGAGCCCTTGACAATTTCTGGACCTCATGACAGAGGCAGATTAGTCTAACCTGGGCTTGTTTTAGTTCAAGGAAGCTGTTTCAGGATTACTAAGGGCACAGCCAGCAGAGGGTTTTCGTGATGGACTGATGCCACTGAGACTATAACAGGGTACAAAGCATTCTTTAAGCATCCCCCAGGCTTAGTATCACCATATCATATGCATAGATTATTTCCTTGTTGCTGACTGGTGGCTGTGATGAAGCCTTAGGAAGTGGGACTAAGGATCACTTTGTAACATCGCACGTGAGGTGATAGTTTTAGGAGGGAGAAGAAAACCCTGTCAGAGTCATTACATGAAGCAAGGCCTTAAGTATGCTGAGAGACTTGGCCATGGGAAAGGAGGGGATTCACTAGGTAAGAGAAATGTGTGTGCAGGACTTCTACTTACTTTGTCTATGGTAGGCCTCTCAGTAGTAAGTCAGGCTTTCTTCTTGATCTCCACTTCTCTGCCTGTATGTTTCTCATTCCCTTTCTTCATTCTCCTCCTCACCCTTTCCTCACTCCCTCCTTCCTGTCTTCTTTTCCTTCCTTTTGGCTTCTCATATTTTCTCTCTTCTGCATCTTTTTATTTTCCATAGTGTTTTTTTTTCTCCTTCTCATTTTTTCTCTCTAACCTCCAAACTGGAAGTCCTGTTCTCACCCACAATGAATGGCCCTTTCTATCATATTCATAATTATCACATTCATTTTTCCTGACTTTTCTCTCTCCCAGCACTTACTGCTGCTTGGAATTTGGGCACTCTTCTCCAGTTCCACTCCCCCAGCTACTGTGATCTAAACTGTCTCTTGAACACTCACACACACACACACACACACACACACACACACACACACACACTCACAAACAAGCTTTCACTTACCACTGGCTTCTAATTAACTTGTGGGCTTTGAAGCCAAGTATAAAAGGTTTGGTTTGTACAGGTTGGCAAAAATAAGGTCTGCATTCCTGCAGAAATGAAGTTGTGAGCTTGGGAGGCCTTTACAAAGAGAACAAGTTGAAACTGGTGAGAATATTATATCTTCCTCTTTCAAACGATTTCCCCTACTTTGTCAGATGTTCCCGAGGCCTTTCCAACAGTTACTCTCTGATTTTCCTTGTTATGAACTCTGAGTTTCTAGTTTGCATTTTAAGTATGTCTTGCATCCAAACCTTTTTATTTTTTTCAGTCATTTTCCTCTCTGTCTCATTCAGCTTTTTGCCGAATATGGCCTTTTCTCTAAACACCAGGCTCTGGAAGCTGTGCCCTGACTGGTGCTCCTGATAGGTGCAGAGTACACACATACAGAGGTGCTGTTTAGGGGATAGTGTCAAGTCATCCCTGAGAAACACCTACTAGAAGATATTGTGCACATATAAGATACAGACTGATTAGACTTACACTGTCTGGAGGAGAAAAATACTGTTTCATGTCTTCATCTCTCTCTCTAACCAGTCATGTTAGAGACAAACTACAGACATGGCGTTTCTCATGAAAGGTTTGGACTCTGCTGCTGTCATCTTGTCTGTCTAGCTTCTACTGTCTTTCTGGAAGGATCTTTCCCTCATCCCTGTGAGAAAACGCAGAACCCAGGCGAGGTGCGTAACTGACGGCAGGCCTTGTGTTCTTTCTTTTGTCCCAGTACAGCCCATAGTATTCCTTCACTACAACTATTTTGAAGACCACCTAAACATCACTTGCTCTGCGACTGCCCGCCCAGCCCCTGCCATCGCCTGGAAGGGCACTGGTACAGGAATTGAGAATAGTACCGAGAGTCACGTCCATTCAAATGGGACCACATCTGTCACCAGCATCCTCCGGGTCAAAGACCCCAAGAATCAGGTTGGGAAGGAAGTGATCTGTCAGGTTTTATACCTGGGGACTGTGATTGACTACAAGCAGTCTCTGGACAAAGGTAAGCAAAAGGTGGGCAAGGGAGACTGGTACTTCTGTGTTTGTGCACCTGGAAGATGGTGGTGTTCTTCAGAGGCTTTCAACTGCTCAGCAAAGACCACAGTTAGAGAGAGAATGAGGCAAGTGTAGTAAGAACTGAAGGAGGAAGTAAAGCAAGTTTTTCTGTAGTCTCCCCATCCACAGAGGTGACATGTTATAACCTCCAGTAGTCGCTTGAAGCTACAGAGAGTGTTGAACTATATGCTTTACATACACACACACACACACATACACACACACACACACACACACACACACACACACACCTATAATTAAGTTGACTCTCTCTAATTAGGCATGTTAAAAGATCAACAAACACCAATTAAGAAAACACAATTACAGCAATCTGCTTTAATAAACAGTTGTATTTAGAATCCCTTTAAGAAAAAAAAGCATTAAATATGAGCATGGGGTGAAAAAAACAATTGATCTGAAAATCAAGGCAGCTACTCCATGACTGACAGAAGGCTAGCACACACAGTGTCGATATGCTGGGCAATTCACATCCTTTGTGGGGTGGGTGAGGTGATGTGAAATGTGATCACATTACTTGAAGTAAATAGCACACAAGCTAAAATTTGTGAATTGTTTCTTTCTGGGATTTCTTTTTTATGTTTTTGGACTGCACAACAACTAACTGAAGGGAAAATTACCAGAAAGGGTAGATGGGAAACATCATATTACTTAGTATACCTATCAACATGGAACTATTTTCTAGGCAATTACAAAACTGTGTGCTCAATACTCCAGCAAGAAAGCCACACTAGACCATGAAAGTGCCAAAGGTGAAGGATATGGGTCCTCAGATCATTCTGGAGGATTAGGAAGGTGTCCTAGAAGACCTCACGGTCTGTGATGAAATTTTTGGATAACCTTCACTGAATGACCCCATCTGAAGGGTCATTACTCTTTCAAGAGAAACTGCTTACCATTCACATGTTTTTCTAGTCTCTCGGATGATCCTTTCCAAATGACTCTCTCTGGGACTCACGGATACAAGGTGTGAGAATTATGTGTAAGTGACTACAGAGGGCTTGATTTCAGAGTGAAGAACTTGACAAACATGGCTTTCTGTAGTTTGGAAGCACTAGCTCTGGAATTGGCACATGGTGATAAGCATCCTAAAATGATGGCAGCTGTGTAGGGGCATGTTGCAATCGGTACAAGCAGGAAGAACTGGCCATGTCACTCTCTTGTGCAATGGCCTCCAGGAAGTAGCTCCTACAGAAGTATCTGGGCTCCCTAAAAATCTCAAGGCTAGTTAGAAATTGGGTATTTAGGTCAATTTTGGGCAAAAAGGCTTGGGTGTTGCGTTTGGACTTTTGTGAAGACAGCTTTAGGATCAGCCAAGGTCAAGAGCAAATGTCCTTGAGAAACAAGAACTGGAAAAGGAAATTCTTTTCCAAGAATTCTGAGTTTGACTTACATGACATGAAATGTGGGCTGTGGTTTGCACAGCAATTGTTTATTTTGTGAACATTTACTAAGGATGCCGAGAGCACTACACATACATGCAGCTCTAGAAACCATGGAAATGAGACAAACCAAAAGCTTTCAGTTCGGTTGTGAAAATTCTGCTATAGAGAAGGTGCTAGATGCTTCCTTTCCCTTTGTTTTATTAACACCAGGGAACCAGAGTTTAGCTGAGCTCCATTGGGCAATCCTGGGAAAAGATTTAGTAATGAGGAGATAGATTGGAAGAAATGCAATAAAACATTGAATGAATTACTTCCAATGATTGGCATAATGGGATTCATGATTTTCCCCCTTGATAACTCCCAGCATATTTAAATTTTTCTTTAATAAACATGTCATCTTAGTGTAACCTATGGCAAAGAGTATGAGTCTTGAAGGCAAAAAGATTTGACTAAGCCTTGGCTCTTATATTTTCTACCCTAGTATTGAGCTCAGTTAGCCTCCCAGGTTAGGAGTGGTTTTATTTTTCAGTCTGCAAGATATTAATAACATTTCACTTTGGGAACGTTTTCAGGATTAAATTAGTTGACATTGGCAAAAATCCTATTATATGTAACTGCATGAAGTATGTTGGCTGTTACTAATATCTAAATGTTTTACAAATCCTATGAGGTTGTGACTATAGACATAACTAGGTATGAACTTAGGGTAATTTTAGGTCAGAGCTCACTTGTCATTAAAAGTCACGATAATTGTGGCTTTGTAGCTTTCTCACTTTTTGCCTTAGTGGCCTCCTCTCCTGAATGACTCCCTTCTCCCTTTCTCCCCTTGTTCCCCCACAGGATTTTGGTTTTCAGTTCCGCTGTTGCTAAGCATTGTCTCTCTGGTGATTCTTTTGGTCCTGATCTCAATCTTATTATACTGGAAACGCCACCGAAATCAGGAGCGAGGGGAATCATCACAGGGGATGCAAAGGATGAAATAAGGTAAATACTTTTCCTTTGTAATAATTTGGGGTTGTTTGAATATATGAATGAGGGGGAACAGCACTGTTATGTTTATCTGTTGATAAAATATATAAAGGTTTAGGATACTGTTTAGGAAAAGCTCTAAGCTCACTTTCTCGCAAGTGAACATTTCTGCTTTTCATTTTCCAGGATATTTTAAAGGTTATCTCATCAGTTAAGAGTAAGAGTTCTCAGGAAGATAGTAGGAAAATATTGATTGGATCACAGTTTGATCTGGTAAAGCTAAATAAAGGAATATGGCACCCACACAGGGACCTCTCTAGCAGTTAAAAAGGTCAAACTTTTCTCATTTTACAGCAACCACAAGTCATCAGACCAATTAAGAGACTGTGAAATTGCCCCATACCATCATTCTTTAAGTAGTACTTCCTATGATACACATATGATACATATAATATGCCTCAAATACTGTCAGTATACAAGTGATTCACACATATAGTTGGTATTTCATATTATTCTGCCCTCCTTTCCAGCTGGGAATTTGTCTTTAACTCTTCACAACATTTACCACAACTTCACAACATTTATATACATATGTGTGTATGTGTGTGTGTGTTTCTCAATAAATGTTCATGTATTAAATGAGTAAATATATGGAGCTAGCATGAATAAATTTTCAAAGGTATTTTCCCAATTCTCTTCCTCTTACTGTAACTCAGTACCTCATGAATGCCAGCCAAATCTTAGACAATGTAAGGCATCACAAAATAAGATTGTCACTAAAACAAAAGAAATGAGCTATATTTTGAGAAAGAATTAAATTCCTTTGTTTGCTGAAGGCTGTGCACAACCTATTATTAAGCACAAAGCTGCAATTTTTTGTTTTGAAATGGGGATTTCCTAGGGTGAAGGGGTAACATGAGAGTTTCTTCCATCTTAGATAACTAAACTTCAGGGTCAAGAAAGAGAACAAATGTTGGTTTTGAGTAATGTTTTAGAATTTGATTTAAAAATATCCCTCAAATTCTACCTTCTTTTCCTTTTCACTTTATGTCTCATGGACTACTTTTCCTGTCCTCACAACTTTTTTGACCACATTATCTTGCCTAACTCTTAAATCAACACCAGATCAATTCATATGAATTTACAAAATAAGCAATGAGGCTACAATATCGCTGACCTTTTTTCAAAAGTAGATGAAAGGATTTGTTCCATCTGCAAGATTATAGGTCAGACAACCTCATGTCATATAAACATAAGCCATAGAACATGAAGCTGTCCCCATGATATCAAAGGCAGAAATCTTTTTGATTCTGTTTATTCAAACATTTCAGTTTTTCCATTAGGAAATAGGAGCCCAGCCTCCTTCTCGAAGGTCATGGGCAGTTCTCCTAACCAGGTTAGAACTAGAGTGCTGCTGTCCTGACCCTCTCCTAACCCAGAGGGGATCCCAGCCCAGCCCGTCCCCTGACAGGGAAGGAGCTTTTCCTGTCAGTTATATTCATTGTAAACTGATCTGTGTTTCAAACAAAAACGTCTAAAGTATTCAAATTCATTTCTTAAAGTTCATTTTGACTAAGAGTTATATCTGTTTAAGCCCAAGATAAATTTCCCTAGACAGGGATATTTGCAAAGTAATATTTCTTGGTTCATTAAGAAAGTTGTAGATTATCTGAGGAATACAATTGCTAAATGCCAAAAAGAGGCAGTTTATGTCTGTGTCCAACTTTTGCCTCACTTAAAAAATAAATACCCCTATGGTCGAGAGACAGCCAGAACTGACCTACTCTGGTGATGGGATGGCCAAACACCCTAATAGTCATGCCAGAAACCCCATCCAAGGACTTAGGAATCTGGATGCAGACATCCACGGCTAGGCCCCAGGTAGAGCTCCGGGAGTCTAATTAGTGAGAAAGAGGAGAGTTTATATGAGCGAGAATTGTTGAAACCAAGGTTGGATAAAGCACAGGAACAAATAGCCAAACGAATGAAAACACATGAACTATGAACCAAAGGCTGAGGGGCCCCCAACTGGATCAGGCCCTCTGAATAGGTGAGACACTTGATTGGCTTGATCTGTTTGGGAGGCATCTAGGCAGTGGTACTGGGTCCTGTGCTCATTGCATGAGTTGGCTGTTTGAAACCTGGGGCTTATGCAGGGACGCTTGGCTCAATCTGGGAGGAGGGGACTGGACCTGCCTGGACTGAGTCTACCAGGTTGATCTCAGTCCTTGGGGGAGGCTTTGCCCTGGAGTAGGTGGGAATGGGAGGTGGACTGGGGAGAAAGGGAGGGGGCTGGAGGGGGGAGAACAAGGGAATCCGTGGCTGATATGTAGAACTGAATGGTATTGTAAAATAAAAGGAAAGGAAAATAAATAAATAAATAAATAAATAAATAAATAAATACCCCTGCTCATGTTGAATTTTGTGAGTACTCAGATTGCCATTTGTTGACAAATTTTGACATGACATATGGCCATTCAGTCAGTTTCTCTAAATGTTTATATTTTGAGTAACTTAATTTATCAAGATTTTAGAACTTTAACAGCCATAGGATTTGATTCTGTATATTTAAAGCTACTAAAACCAGTGTCAATTATTTTGGAAGCTCAGTTTCTCAGAGCCAAGAAAATGCTGGTTCACAAGGAACCAAATTTTAAGCTAGGCAGAAAGTTGTGAGAAACAAACAAACAAGTCAAAGAATATAGTGATGTTTACCATTTTTTTCAAGCAATGAGTTTTGGTAGTTAAGTTTCTGAGGTGAGGCACAGCTCTGCATTTTGCCTTTCATCCTGCCCACCTTTACTTCTATCTTTTCACTTTTTCTTCCTCTCATTTTTTGAGGTCATAAAACTTTTAGATATGAAAGGAAATGCAGTTAGGCAAAAACCAGCATTAGGGTTCTCAACCCAATGACCCAAAAACCCATGCTATGAACCTGCAAGAGGAAATGAGAAAGAGGAACTGAATGTGTGTGTGTGGGTTGTGTGTATGTATGTGTGAGTGTGAGTGTGAGTGTGAGTGTGTGTGTGTGTGTGTGTGTGTGTGTGTGTGTGTGTGTGTATGCTTTGAAGGAAGATAAGGAGAAAAGTTAATGATGCTTGTACTTACTGAATCTGAACAGACTCATCTCCATGGAGGGCTCAGTAGCCAGTAAGAATGTGTTCAGTTAGGCCAACATTTGTTTGCTAAATGACGAAAACAAGACTCATTTTAGATCCCAATCACAATCTATTATCCACAAAAGTGCAAACAAATTTAGTTTTCCCAGAGGGGGAATCTGTAATAACTGATGTTGCCTTTGCATAGAGGCCAGCCTACCTCTTACTCTTCTTGTGATTCTGTAAAGTTTAGGACAATGTCCTGTGCTCCCTTTTCTGCTGTACCCTGTGCTCTGGAGGAAGATATGGTAGTTATTAGGCCATCCTCAACACCACTCCTAGCAGGGATCATCACAGTTATTACCCCTATGAGACTAAGAAGCCTTTAAAGAACATGCTTGCTTTGCTTTGTTTTCCTGAATCCAAAATTTTATTACTGAAATAGAAAGTGAGAAAGAATTTGAAGTTTTCTAGGGAAAATTTCTACCATCCCATAATCATTCCTTCTAGTAAAACTCGATGATGTAAGTTCCTGCCTTCTCCATACAGGACAATGAAGGTAAATATGAGGGTGAGGACAGTCTTGCATTTCTCAACAGGCAGCAATGAATGAAATTTTGGGTCCTCTTTGGAGCAGATTGCTGTAGATATTACTGTGTGTTACGACTCTTTGTTTTGAGTTGCTAAGCTATTTTCTTTACTTTGGTTTGATTGATTGAAGACTTGGTTGGAAACAAAAGAACACAGATGTTCGTGTGAGACATATATTCTAGACTTCACTTTCTAAGTGCTAGCTATTTCATATAAAGGTATATTTTTAACCACATAATATTTATATTTATCTAGACTTCCTTTACTTACTAGTAACCTGAGCTATGAATGGGCTTTTGGCAATGTATAATAATCATATTAATAATTTACTATTTTCTGGATAGGAGCATGTGCTGACTCCTATTTTAAGCTCTTACTATGTCAAGGAACAAAGATATCCAGTGAACAACTTGTGATGATAAAATTCATCATTAGTTGGAAAGAAAATCCAAAGAACATTTATTAATAAAGCAATTAGAATCTTTGTTGCTAAATAATTATGCTCATGCTCTTCAAATTAAAGGGCTGGATGAGTGAGTAACCCTATCCCATCCGAGAATCTTCATAGCCCTAGGAAGGAATATGATACTTTATACGAGTAAAGCAGTGAGGAGCCTTTAAGTAACTATTCTGGTTAGCATTGCAGGAAAAGATGTACTCCAAGCCTTTAAAAAAATTACATCTTTTCATGTGTAAAACTGCTACTCATCATTCTAAAATGGCATGACATAATCTGATCACTAATTTCTTGGCCACCAGACTCTTAAAGCCAAGGTTTTCTTGCATGGAACTATTCTTTGCTGTTCTCCAACATCCTAAAGTCATCTTGACATGAGTAACCTAAATTCTGAGTTCCACTCCATATCAAGAACATCTCCAGGAGTAAAAACATCTTAATCTTCAACATAGCAATTAAATGTTAGTTTAGTTCTTAAATGGACATCCATCTCCTTAGCTGTTTGGCCATGGGGATTTTTTTTAAGAGATCACCTGTTGACATTAGTGTAATTTATTAGACAAATTAATGAAATAACAAGGAAGGATTAGAAAATTTTTAAGCTAGTAATCCTCTAATGTCGTTGTTTTGAATTTCAGCTTATGTTCTTTCCTTCATGTCTATCACCAGTTGCGTTCTTCGGAACTGCCAACCCCCTCACCTGTGTAGTCTACTACACTCTGAAGCTTGGCTGAACAGATCCCCATGTCTAGCCCATATTCTTAGAGAAGCCACATTTATGTTCTTTAAACTGGAAGAGGTTGAGTTACTTGATAAAAGTACACAAATGACTTAGCCCAGGAAAACAAATACTGTGTTTTCTATTGTTTCTTTACCACATTATCACACACTTAGTGATTACACTACAATGTTTCATTTTCCTACAATGGGGTCAGAAACCCCACACGGGAGTCAGGAGTCAAGGTGTCTTCAAGGCTATCCTTCTAGAACTGCAGGTTCTAGAAAAAAAATCTATTTCCTGTATTTAGCCATGTGTTTCAGACTGACCTCATCCATTGCTTTTATAGCCCCTTACATCTACAGAGCTAGTGATGGCCACTTAGGTCATTCTCAGATTGAGTTTCTCGCTGGCTCTCCTGCCTCCCTCTTACCCTCTTAAAAACATGTGTGGCTTCAATAGGCCTGTCTGTGTCTCTGGCCGGTAATTAAATTGCACAGAAAAACCTCCTCTTCCATGTAAGGTATGACCTTCCCACATTCCTGAAATAAGGATGGGGATGGCATAGAACACTGCTGTTATGCGACCACAAATGCAAGGACAGGCTGAAGTAAGTGGAGAGAAGCTGTTGCCTGGCCTCTGAGTATGAGCATCCAATACCCACAATTCCTTAGCCTCAGCTTTGTTCAAGGTCATGCTGTATCAAAGAACATCAAAACATGGTGAGACCCTCTGAACACATCCCTTTAGCTTTCTCATTCAAGCTTTTTCCCCCCTTCAACAAAACAAAACTTCGTTTACAATATTTTTCAAAATCATTTATTGTGTTTCAAGTCTTTAACGTAAAACAGTAACTTCTGCTTTCTGTTCTTTATTAATCATCACTAACTGTAACATTACCAACACTGGCTCTTTTCATGGGAACCTCAATTCTTACCTACTTCCTGCTTTTCTCTATTCATATGCCCCTCACAGCAGCAAGTATTTCTGACTAGCCCTAATATCTTAGTCATAGGTAAGTCCACTTGGATTCTCTGTACGAGCGAAGTAAACATATTACACTCAGCGCCATACATCATGATATTAGACAGGACCAAACTGGTCTTTCCCATCTACTGTAACTTAATAAGATGGAAGTTTCTGACTAGGCAAGACAGCACATGTGTGTAATGTCAACAACTGAAATGATAAAACAAAAGAATTTCAATTTTAAGATTAGCCTGGGATATATAGTCAAAGATCATCTAAACAGAAAAAAAGATGAAGATTTCTGTGTCTCCAACATTGAGAGAATAATGTTATGAAGCCATTGTAGATTTCAAGAACCTGAGTATTTTCTTTATAACTCTTTACTATCCCTACCAATAAGCCTCAATTGTTGTCAACAGCCCTTATACAATGTAGCTCTTTAAATAAAACCTCACAGGACTAATGAATACCATTCTCTCTCTCTCTCTCTCTCTCTCTCTCTCTCTCTCTCTCTCTCTCTCTCTCTCTCTCTCTCTCTATCTTTTTCTCTGACACACACACACACACACACACACACACACACACACACACGCCTCAATGTAACAGGTAGAGGAATGTCCTCTTGGAGATTTTTTTCTACAACTTTAATACAATCTTCTGTTGTTGGTGTGTGGTTTTTTTTGTTTTGTTTGTTTGCTTGTTTTTTGTTTGTTTGTTTTACTCTAGACCCAAATTGGACACAAAAATGTTCTTGGTTTGTTTTTTTAACCCTTTACTCTTTAGCTCTTTTGGGGGGTTCACAACACAGCTCTCAAATTAATCACACACACACACACACACACACACACACACACACACACACACACACACAGAGGCTTATTCTTAATTATAAATGCCCAGACTTAGCTTGGCTTGTTTCTTGCCAGCTTTTCTTAACTTTAAATGATCGTATCTACCTTCTGTTTCTGGTCTTTTTCCTTTTCTTACTTCTATAATCTTACTTTCACACTTACTCTGTGACTGGCTGTGAGGCTGCAGGCTGGCTAGCCCCTTGTTCCTTGATTTCTCTTGCTCTACCTTTTTCTTACAGATTTCTCCCTCTATTTATTTTCTCCTTCATTGATACTGACCATTCAGCTCTTTATTAGACCATCAGGAGTTTTAGACAGGCACAGTAACACAGTTTTGCAGAGTTAAACAAATACAACATAAGAGAATGCAGCACATCTTTGCATCATTTAACAAATGTTCCACAGCATAAACAAACCTGACACATATTAAAATAATATTCCACAATAGAATGTTATGGAAGCATCTATAGATCAAAAAGCACCACAGTACAGCCTATTTCTCATTTTAGTAAACCAACCAGACAGAACTCACCATGGCCTGTCAGTGCTCCCAATTCTAAGAGTCTCTGTGATCCCTGGTTTGTAAAATGTATAACCGTCCCTTCATATTTATACAACAAAGAGAAAAGATTATTCTTGTGTTTTGTAAATCCTTTGAAGATTATTTATTTTTACTAAATATTACTGGGGCTTTTCATCTTCAAAAATGTGTGTACTAATAATTTCAACTTGAATATTAATATTACTTCTTAGATGGACAAAACTGTATAAATAACATAATATCATGCTTTGAATGTATGTACAAATTGTAGAGTGGACTAAATCAAGCTAAGGAATAGAATTTCTTTATTATACTTCAAACTTTTCTTATAATGAGAATATTTACAACCTTGTTACTAGAGTCATCATGAATTACAATAGGTCTTTGGACCTCATACTTCAGTCTAACTGAAATTCATTTCATGCTGCTTGAAATAATTCTACAATAGTATTCCTGTCTTCCATAGTTTAATGTTTTAACTGTCTATTTTAGCAAAGGAAATTATAAATGACATACAAAATTGGCTATATTCTGGTCAATCATTGTTTTATTTGCAACTATAACCACTTATTTGGTGATTGCAATAAAGTCCTATTTCTACCTCTGGGCAAACCATTCAGCATCTCTATGTTCCTTTCTCTGCATTAAGAAAGTAGGAGTAATTACTATAATTCTAAGAATGCTGTGAATATTTTTTAAAAAATGCATGCAATTAGAAAAATGCTAAAAATCAACACTAGCTTAGGCAATAGTTGGTAAAGTTGCTTTTGCCAAATTATTTAGTACAAATGTTTTCATTATGGTTAATTTCAAGTTACCATCAATTTAGCCATTGGCCTACATCATTAAAGCTCCATTCATATCACTGTGTCATAGTAAGTTTATAATAAGTGCTGGTTTCTGTTATTACTAAGTCTGTGGTCCTTTTCAGTTTTATCAATGTGTATTTTCATCAGTTGCACAAATGATAAAAAGGAGGAAATCTCAAGGAGGTGAATAGAGAAAAGGATGTGAGGATTTCAGCAAGCTGGGTTTGAAGAATCAGAATTCAGAAATTGATTTGAACACAAGAATGGGAGTAATTGGAAGGGAGAGTACATGGTATTAATTTCACCAGCAGGTTTATAAAAGTTTGGAGCAAGATAAGATGAGAAGGGAGAGAAGACAGAGGTATATATGGCAGAAATTTATACATGCTGGAATGAGTTTATGATGCCTAACATTGACTTCTTGATATTGGAAATGTAATTTGTTTCATTTTGAAGATGTAGAATTATTTTGGTTAAACTGAGTTGTTGTTTTGGGGGGCAAGGGGACTAGGATGATGGGAAGGCTGGTTATTTATTAATTTTATATCTATATATATCAGACAGAGAAACCATAAATGAACTAGTGGAAAAGGAAATGATGAAAAAGTAAAAATGAATTCGTTAGGAAACCATATATGGCACACAATGGATGGGAAACAGGAGTCACTTATTTAAGTTAAATACTCTGGGGACAGCTTCTCTGTGGTGGTCATACTAAGGACCTGGAAACAGAAAAGAAGCCAGCCATGGAGGAGTGCAGAGATAGTTGAACTCTAGCAAAAGAATTACAAATTTGAAATCTTAAAGAAAAAAAAGCCATTAAGATTTTAGAACAATCCTACATGAAGCATGGTCCAAGGTGGGTTTTCCATCCAAAGCCTACCCTGTAATCTACAGTACAGTGAATGTTTGTTGAGACTAAATAGATGGTATGATAACAACCTGACAGGGTAATTGCATGTCTGTTAAGTACCATAATTAAAAAAAAATCAATTACTGCATATATGTCTGCTCTTTTCCTTTTATTATAATAATTAACTTATATTAAAATATTGAGCCATGTTGGGGGGGAAGGTAGCGCCTTTATGAACCATTGGTATCTAATGGTGCTGAAAATGTTGGTATCTAAAATATGCATAATTTTGGAAGATCTAGTAAAATGACCTAAGAGGGCAGAGAGGAAGGGAGGTACTGGGGTTAAATTCCAGGTCTCACTTAGTACATTCCTTGTGGGGGAGACTGCTGTCCTCCCACTTTATGTGCTAGAAAGTTAATAACTCTTGAAAATATTTCTGTCTCCTTAATGAGTATTCCCAACCTATGTCCAGCAAGTTACAACCCAGAGGAAACGGAGTTTAGGGGACTCAGTGAGACACTCGATGATCGTTTGGCATTCTTGAGCATGTGCCTTTCTTTGTAGTCTTAGGTGATTCCCTAAGTCCATTACTGGGTCAGAAGTGTCTTCTTCCAGCCAGTGTGTGATCCTAGCACTTAGGAGACCAAGGAGGTAGGGAGATCATCGCTAGTTCAAGGCTGTTCCAGGCTTCACGTGAGTCAGTGAGTTCCAGGACAGCCTCGGCTACAGAGTTTTCACTTATCTTAAAAACAGAACAACAAAAAAGAGAGAGTAAAAAAGGAAGGGAAGGAAAAGAAAAACTATACACTAAGAGATTTCTGTTTTTTAATCTTTCTGTTGTTATTTGCTTCAAGTATGTTGAGAAGTTACAAATGTCCAACATTGACACATTTCTCTTTCTTTCATCCAGAGCTCTAGAGAAATCATACAGAACCCTGAAAGTTTTTCCCTGGTCTACTTGAATCTGATGTGAAAAGAAAGCAGGTGGAAAAGGTCATTCTCTGTGGGACCAAAAAAAGAGCAAAAGACGCAGAAGCAAGCGTGTGAGGGATTTGACTTTTTGCTGCCGTCCTAAGACCTCAGTGTTTGCATTCCAAGAGGAAGTCGTGTGCCTCAGGTCTGTTGTAGGACTTGATTTCGTAGAGCAATGCAGTGTCGTGCTGTTAGCAGACTTAGAATCACCAGAGCCAAGCCGGCTCTCAGGCTGACTTGGGCTCCCACCAGAGGGAAAAAAAAGAGTCCCTGTAGTCAATTTACCTCACAGAGCTTCCTCGTCCTTATATAAAATAGAAAGGAGTGGGACCCAATACTTTGCCATGTAAGTCTGAAACCTGGTGGAATTCTAGAAAGAAAAATGAAGACCAAGCAAAGGAAGAAATGAAAAGAAGAACACAGAAGGGGTCCAAAGAACTTCTGAGACTACCTTTTGCCTTTCTGTTGGTCTCCCTCCTCTGCTTTGTTCTTAGGTCCACAAGTGTGTTTCCCTGTTGTTTGAGTATCTAGTCTACTACCTGCTACTATTCCGCTAACTGTTGGCCTTGCTAGAATCCTTGATCCCCCTGCTGTTCTCCGTGTGCTTCTATGAGGGTTACTATGATGAAAATAGAACAGAATTTAGTGTGAAGTAACATTGGCAACTGTAACGTGTCCGTCTAACTTATTTTTATAGCACTTAGGCAGTATTGTTAGACTTAGCCAGTAGTGCACATCTTTACAAAAGCATGCTTTCCTGTCCACTTAACCCACACCATCACCCTCTTTTAGGCCATTCCAAATCCCACCTAGTATAAGGATAATATATTATGAAAACAGATGCGTAACAATTTCCTGTACAGCAGTCAGTTGTATATGCGCTCTTTCCCTTAGCTTCTATTTCTGTGACTTAACTTTTCACAAAGAGAAGGCAACTCTGGAAATACAATCCCTTTGCCCTAAAGACATTGTGAACCATTCATTCCTAACCCTTTGACAAGACTAGTGAAGTTGTTTTCTGTACTTTTTGCCTCGTCTGTCTCTATACAGTGACCTAGGAATTCAAGAGTAAGCTGTTTTCATTGTTGAATTGGATATTTATATACTTGGTATGCTTTTCATGTGTTATTTAATTCTGTATCATTTCTTATATTTGTATTAAATTACTGAGCGATTAAAAGTGTCAACTAAATAAATACTTGATGTGTGGCATTCCCTTGAGAAATATAGAAATAAAGAATAACACCTGGATTTTCTCTCTCTATGTGAAATCCTCAGTTGACCTTTCTGCCTACTCACAGGATTCTTCATGGGATGTCTCTGATATGGTCAGTGAGAGCTGTTGTAAGTGGGTATCTTTTGACGTGGTTCTACAGGCTATGGAGCTTCTTCGGTATGCTCCCTTGTTTTACTTTTAAATACCAGATGTCACTCATTGACTAGCTTAGATGCTTTCATGCACAGTAGGAATCAGCACTCTGTCTTGTTGTGTCTCTGGCACCTCAGATGAATCAGGGCTGGGTCAGAGGAGTGAAAGCTACATTTCTTCACCATAGTGTCCTCAGGACCCACCCCTTGCATCATTAAGACATTATTGAGGACCACAAAGTATTTCTACCTAAAATTAATTATGTATCTTGACGTCTACCATATTTGAGATGAAAAAATAAATTTTAAAAGGAAAAATACATAAGCACATAGAGCCATCAGTATTGTAAACATCAGAGTTTTTGGTCAACTCCACAGCACACTTGCAAAAGAATGAGAGTTAAGAGGACACATAGTGCTATTGTGAGAGTAATTTTCATTCAGAAGACCCACGAACGATCTTGGAACAATACTAAAGGTGGATCAATTAAAGTATAGGTAATGCAGCTACCTGTGTGCCTTTCTCAAAGCAACTCCTTCCTCAACAGCTATCTCCACACTACCTCAGTTTTTCATCATTGAACCATCCCTTAAGTAAGGCCACTGCTTTCCTTGGAGTTTATCCTCCAAGTTCAGAAACTTCAGATAGCCCTGAACTAAAACTTATGGTCCATTAATAGTTCAATTTAAATCAAAATGTTAAATGGCTTATCAGTCGCCTACCATAATATAGAGGCACTTGGACTTAAGACAAGTGTTTTTGATGGAGAAGACAAATAGGCAGGGTTAGAGAGAAATGAAAAGATAAGGAGAATTGAGAAACAACTAAGAGCATGCATGCTTCCTTATCTGAGGAGGCAGACCATTGTGGAGCGCCACATCATGCTTTCATCAGCATGCTTCCTTCCACAGCCTCACCTAGACCAGCCCTCCCCGACTCATTTTGAAGTTTTCAAGTATGAAGGCTTTTTATTTTGTATTTATGAATTAGAAAGAATAGTTTGAACTTTGTGTATTAAAGCAAACCTGGGAAAGTTGTAAACTTTTTAGT
Organism: Peromyscus maniculatus bairdii; assembly: GCF_049852395.1. Lineage (NCBI taxonomy): Eukaryota > Metazoa > Chordata > Mammalia > Rodentia > Cricetidae > Peromyscus > Peromyscus maniculatus. The sequence continues at coordinate 36,182,841 of NC_134863.1, read as the reverse complement.
TCATGATAACTCAGTCATATACATCTTTGCTAAAATTTTAGAAAAATTCCACAGTGGTGGTAAGCCCATTCAGAAGCAGGAGGAACAAAGAGCTCTTTGGTGCTGAGCTCAAACTGAAGATGAGGTTTGGTTCTCCCATGAGTTAGTCATCCCTCTCTAAGAGTGATTCACAAACATGGGCACAAAGAAAACAAAAGCCACACTATTACTAGATACTGTAGGCTTTCTCTTTACATAGTAAGTTCCAGACCAGCCTAGGCAATATAGCAATGCCTTGTCTCAAACAAATACACAGACAAAGCAAACTAAACTAAACTAAAACAAAACAATATCCCCCAAACACAATTGTTCTTATCTTTTTTCTCTAAATTTTCTTATCAAGACAAGGATTTCACTTTCTAAAAAGACTTCCGAAGTTATTTCCTCAATATGTTTTAGTGATTAAATTGTTTGATATTCTCAAAATATTCCAAATTTGACCTTCACATTCCCTACAGTTGCTCAGGCTAATTAATTCACAGGTGGTCACAGAGAGCTATGATACAACTCAAGATATTCAAGCTATGTGTGAGTACCATAATCATTTGAGTCAGGAAGGTATTTAATTCCATTTTTATATGTATCAAAAATGAGAGTGCAGACAACATTAGACATACACAATAGTGCTAACATTCCAGTTCCAACTTCTAGGCTTACTGTCCTGTCCTCCACACTCCTGCTTACACTCATAACTGCACTGGGACTCACCTCACATCCTGTTTACCAAGGTTCCCTGTTTGCTCTATCAATACATTCCGACTCTGTCACCTACTCTAATTTTAACCCCTGATCTAGATCATTATTATCTTTCTCAAGAGTCATTGCCATAGCTTCCTAATTAATCTCCTTGCTTCTCATTCCAGTTTATTTTAAATACGACTATCCTAAAATACATCAAATCAAACTCTTGCACAAAATTTCTTATGGCTTCTCAGTTCACACCTTGTAGAAGCAAAAGTCTACATGGGCCTTCAGGATGGTGCTGTCACTAGCATCTCTGACATTTTGCCAGTGTTCCAGACACATTTTGACCCTGGTACTTGACTCCCTGCTTAAAGTTTTTCCTATAGATCACCTCATAGTCCATACTTTTCTGCTGACAAAATGCCCCACCTCCCTCCATGGGCTTTCCTCCTTTGCTCACCTCAATAACTAACATACCATCCCTGGTACATGTTTATTATGTTTATTATCTGCCTCCTTCACTATTTTATAAGCATTGTGGGGGACATTTTTATTGGCTACTAAATCTTTACTGCACTGGAGATATTGCTCAGTTGGTAAAGTGCTGGCCTAGCATGTGTAAAGCCTCCAATTCAATCCCCAACACTCCATAAGCCAGGTATGGTGCTACACACCTGCAATCACAGAACCTGGGAGATGGCAGGAGGCAGATCCAAAATTCAAGGTCACCCTTGCCAACATAGCAAGCTCAAGGCTGGCTTAGGATTCATGAGACCCAGTCTAAATCAAGTCAAACCAATCAATCATCCAATCAATATTCCTTGAGTGAAGTTTTTTTTTTCACTCACAAATTGTGAGAGGGAGGAAAAATTCATATAAACATTGCCTTGGGGCATCCTTTCTGCCCATAGAGGCATCATATATATATGACTAAATTCTCCAGGAGGAAAGAACTTTTCCTAAAAATTGGTGGTTATGGGGCTGAGGAGATGGCTTAGTGAGTAAAGTTTTTATTGTACAAGGACCTGAGTTCCAATCACCAGCACCCATATTAAAACCCATGTGCAGTGGTGCTTGTCTGTAATTCCATTTCTGAGGCAGCACTGGATTCTCTGGATTACAATCATGCACTGCTATACCCAGCTAGATAGATGGATGGATGGATGGATGGATGGATGGATGGATGGATGGATGGATGGGTGGGTGGATAGATAGAGATAGATAGATAGATAGATAGATAGATAGATAGATAGATAGATAGATAGATAGAGGAAGATACATGGACACCTGATAGACATCCGGACAACACATACACACACACACACTCACACACACACACACACACACACACACACACACACACATGCACACATGAAAATGAGTATATGTACAATTGCAAAATTGGCAGACTGAGAGACAGAGAATGAGGATCATATTCTGTTCCTGGCATTTATGAGCTAGTCACTCAATCCAATAAAAACAGTGCTCAATCAGTCCAATATAAACAGAACTGTAGTCTCTTTTCCTGGATGGACTCAAGGCTCAAATGATGGATGGTAGAGTCTATAACTTGTGCAAATTCATGTGCTGAGTTCATTCTTCCTGTGACCTCAAAACCCTACTGACACAGCACATGCCTCTTGGCCTCAGTTTCCTTTTCCAGCTCCAACATGCTGCCACAGAGGCAGACTCAATGTAAGGAGGATGCTCTCCAGGCCAGGCTGTGGAAACTGCCATTTGACTAAGGAGAAAGAAAAAAAACTGGCTTTAGAGATGCGGAGACACAGGCAGAACCAGAATGAGTTGGCATTTTTCTGTGCTGAGAAACAAAAGGACAAGCAAAAGTTCAGAAACTTGCTTACGTGAAGTTGGCTTTCCTGACACAGTTTTGTAATGTACCGGTTTCTTTTCCTGTCACTATGATAGAATGCTCTGACAGAAGCCAAAAGGGACAGACTGTTGATTCTGGTTCACAGTTCAAATCAGAGTCCATCATGGTGTGTGTATGTGTGTATGGAGCGAGGAGGAGGAAGGACCACAGCCATAGAAGCTAGAGGGAGCTGGTTTACGTTGCATCATGAGGCAGAGCACGCTTTTCCCTTTGTCCATCTTACACAGGTCTGGATGCCTGCCCAGGGAATGGATTGACTCCTGTGAAGATGGGGTTTTCCACATCAACTAACCCAAAGAAGACAACCCTTCAAAGCCCATCTTTCAGCTGACTCAATGTCAAGCTCACATTAACACTGACCATCACCCTACATGACTTAAAAGTCAGAATAATGAGACCTTTTCCATAATGACAGTCATGTTCCAGATGACTTAAGTAGGGTGTCACAACTGATCTTGAAGTTTCTTTCTCCAGACTCATATTAATAAACCAGAGGTAACACCATCAGAAGATGGTTAAATGTCAAGAGTTCCCTGTGAACTTAATAGCTTGAGATTTTTCTTTCTGATTCATGTTAGTCAGGAAATTAGAAAACTCCCACTTATAAACGTCAAAGACATCTCATGTATACCATGTACAATTTTGATGTGTTAGTCTTTACTTATTTTTTAAACTAAAATAAATAAATAGATAAATTTGGAACTCAACAAAATGGAGTTCAGTTTTTCTGGGAGCAACCCTCCCTTACTGGCCTAGTTGCAGAGGTGTGTGTGAAGCTATGCTCTTCAAACAACACAGGGTTCTGGACGTGGTTGCAATGCTATTATGATTCTTATGTGGTCTGGGAGATTCTGGGCTACTGCCCCAGCTCCGAGGAGAAAACAGTTTCCCTCGTTTATATATAGTGTCAGGACTTCAGAGTTTACTGTGAGCCAAAACTTTCCTAAGCTGCTTTTCCCATTGCTGGCTTTTGACTGGCTGCCAGCCTTTTTGGTGGTGGAAAGTACACAACAGGCTTAAGTTCTGGAGAAGAGCTTTTCTCTTGGGTAGAATCATTTGGTTGTTTTTCCTCAGGGGTATTTATTTCCCTTGGATAAGGAGAGGTGTATTCCAGTGCATTCTTAGCCGGGAAAGGACAAGTGTTCAGAGATAGCAAACTAACAACAAAATTAAAAATTATATAAAAAAACAAAAGAAGCACTCATGAAGCAAATATATAAAGCCAGACTTGAATGAGTTTCCATTCATAATCTTCAAGTTTCAAATCCCGAATACACATACTGTAGGGAACGTTTCAACCTTGGACAAAAGATGAAGGAAACAAGTGGTTGACAAACTTTGGGCCATGTTGGTTTTGATTTTTAGGGACAGAATGCAGGGACTAACATCACTAAGAAAGTTTTCAGTTACTGTATTTTATACTAAAAACAGAATAATTTTCTGATACAGCTGTTGGAAGGTGGCATCCATTTCTCTGTAGTGTGTCACGCCATGTTTCCATATTAGACTAGTGTTTAAGGTGGTCACATGAGCAATATATATCCAGCAATGGGCAAACCTTGAACAAAATGTCACTCAAGTGGCACATAATGTGCTGAGCATGAGAAGTAGGTGCAGGGGAAGGAATTAATAAAACCTTGTAATACAGAATTTCAGTAATTAAGAACATATAAAATAAACCTATTTGCGTGTTTTCAGAGGCAATCTGTGGAAATTTATGAAACAACGTGTTCTACTGCCGATTGGGTATCCCTTATGCAAAATGTTCATGTTTGAGAGCAGAAGTGTTTTAGCTACTTGTAATTTTAAATTTCTGCATGGCATAGTTATCCTGGAACTAGGACCCAAGTATAAACACAATTGTTTATGTTTCATATAAAGCATACACACGATATATATGTATGTTTTATATTTTTATTTATATGTGTGTGTTAAATGGAATTTTATATAATATTTTTATTTTTAACGTTTTTATTATTTGTGTGTGTATCTAATGTGTACATGATGTGTGTAAGTGTGCAGGCATACATGCAAGCATTCAAACTCATGTCATTTGTGTGGATGTCAGAGGGCAACATTTGAGACTTGCTTCTTTCCTTTAATTGAGGCTTCTGAGGGATCAGAATGCAAGTCATCAGGCTTGTGAAGCAAGAGCTTTTGCCTGCTGAGCCATCTCACCAACATTGGCAAAGTATTTTTAGTGTACTGCCATTGTGACTGGGATCCATCACATGAGGTCAAGTGTGGAAGTCTCCCCATGTGGCATTTTGTAGTCAATCTATGTATCGTGATTCAGTTTTCACAATGATTTCATATAATTACAAACGTAATTCTCTGATGCAGTAGAAATAACTGATAAGTAATAGGAGTTGGCCATGTCTTAATCATGATTGAAACTGAGGCCCATTCCATTTTCCTATTTGTTTGAAAAAATATCTCATAATCCAAATAAAGTCAGGAAAAGACTTGGGGACAATTTTCCATTATCTGAGGGTGGTTTTCCATCTAGCAATATTGCTATCTTCTTTACTTCCACAATATGTACAATTTTACCACCTTTTCATTCAAATAAAAGCTTTTCTTGATGTTCTTGAATTAATTCCATTACTGTAGACCTCTGCCAATGAAAATAAAATACCAAACATTCTGCTCTCAACCTTTCATAAACCCTAAATGTTAAAACAACTAAAGAATTATTCTCCTGATAATTGTCATCATAGAAATGAGCTAACAGGAATCCAGGTACTGAACATGTATTTGAATACTTGGTCCTCAGTTGGTGTTTGGGAGGATTATGTAAAGTGGTAGTTTGAATGAGAATGGCCCCCATAGGCTCATGTTTGAATACTTGGTCTGTAGTTCATGAAACTGTTTGAGAAGGACTAGGAGGTGTGGTCTTATTGGAGGAGGCATGTCACTGGGGGTGGACTTTCAAGTTTTCAAAATTCCACTCCATTCTTGATGTCTCTCCCTCTCTCTGCCTCATGCTTATGGATCAAGGTATAAACTCCTAGCTACTGCTAAAATGCCAAGGCCTGCCTGCCTGCTGCCATGCTCTCCTATCATGATGGTCACAGGTTCACTCACTGAAATTATAAGCCTCCAATAAACTCCTTTTTCCCCCTGTAAGTTGCATTGGTCATGGTGTCTTACCAGAGCTATAACTAAGACAGGGAACTTTTAGAAGGTAGAACCTTGCTAGAGTGGGTATGTCACTGGGGGTGGGCTTTCAAGGCTTATGACATTGCTCTACTTCCTGTTCCTTCTCTTTGCTTCTTGTTTTCAGATGAAAATGAGATCAGCCAACTCCCAGCTCCTGCCACCCTGCCATCACTTCCCTGCCATGATTGACTCATGCCTACAGAATCGTAATGTAAAAGCTTTTCTTCCTTAAATTGTATTGGTCCTGGTATTTTATCACAGCCACAGAAAAGTAGCTAACAGAGCAAGTCCTTGGCCTTTGTTCTTGGATCCCATAACCATCACCTTTTACAAAATCCCTTACCCTGTCGGCTCATTTCGGATGCTTTTTGCTCATTTTTGGCCCCTGTCAGTGTGGTCATGCAGCCATGGTGCTCAGAGCTCCAAGCTGACAACCAGCACTAGAAGGACTGTTTCTTTCCTCAAGGAACTGATGCCCTCATTTCTGATTCTAACCATAAGAATGTCCTGACTCAAGAGAATCTGAAACCCAATGCAGTCATTTTGTTTAGTTTCGTTTTTCTTATCACCTTAAAAACGCTATGAAGTACAGAAAGATAAAGTTGTAAGGCATGCAAGATAAAAACAAAAACAAAAACTAAACCTAATCCACTACAGAGCTCACTGCCCAGAAAAGCCACCATGATCATGATCATTTTTGTAAACTTTAAAAATGACCTTCAATTTAGCCGGGCGGTGGTGGCGCACGCCTTTAATCCCAGCACTCGGGAGGCAGAGGCAGGAGGATCTCTGTGAGTTCGAGGCCAGCCTGGGCTACCAAGTGAGTTCCAGGAAAGGCACAAAGCTACACAGAGAAACCCTGTCTCGAAAAACCAAAAAAAAAAAAAAAAAAAAGACCTTCAATTTATGAAATTATATTTGCTATCATGTTTGATATTTGGTTCCAATTTTCACAATTTACTACTTTTTAAAACTTCATTTTGTGTGTGTGTGTATCTCTCTCTCTCTCTCTCTCTCTCTGTGTGTGTGTGTATGTGTGTGTGTGTGTGTGTGTGTGTGTGTGTGTGTGTGTGTGTGTACACATGTGTGCCTCAGTGAACATGCAGAAGTCAGAGAACAATTTTGGAGAGTCAGCTCTGTCCTTCTCTCATGCAGGTCCCAAGGATAGAAATGACATTGGCAGACTTGGTGACAAGTGCTTCCTGGAAAAGAAAGGACAAACAAAAATTAACCCTTAAATCAACTGACATGGTGACAATAGGAGGCAAGTCTAATCAAGCCTACATTTCTTGACATAATCCCCACCCAGGTGTGAGATTATGGAGAGTATGATTCATTGGCTCCAGGAGGAAATTGCAAAGTATCAAGATATAATGGTAACAATATCAGCCAACTTGTGTTGAGGGCTTTGCCATCTTAATCAGCCATAGTACAGATGGCTGCTCACATACCATGTTATTTAATGCTTACAACTCTGTAAGAGGGAACCAGGATCTGACTTACAATCAACATCACCAAACCTGAGAGGCGTAGTAAGGCTAAGTAACTTGACCAACTATAAACTGGAGAAGTGAGATACTACTAGGTGGAAACAATTTTGATGTCTTTGACATTAGGAAAGTTGTGGTTTTGTTGTTGTTTCAAACCTTTTAAAGAATCTCTCCAGGAAGTAATACCTGAATTCTAATCCAGTAATTAAACAATAGTTCCTATCACTATTTTGTAACCTAAAGGGAGTGTAGAGTAAGGTTACATTTGTCAGTTGTATAGCTATGTAGAAATATCATTGTGTAGCCAAGTGTGGTGATACATCCTTGCAATCCCAAGACTTGAAAGGTAGAGACAGGAGGATCAGGAGTTGAAGGTCACCCTTAGCTATTCAGTGTTGAAAGTTTCCCTGGGGTATACTAGACTCTGCCTCAGAAAAAGAAAGAAAGAAAAATGGAGAGTAGAAAGAGGAGGAGGAGGGAGGGGAGGAAGAAGCGATGTAAGGAGAAGTTGATTTTGTCTCACAGTTTCAGAATCATTTTAGCCCATCCCCATGGTGGTGACATGGCCGAGTGGCTCCATCCATGGTGGCAGGAGTGTGTGGTACCTACTATTTACATGGTGGAGGACCATAAAGAAGAGTTAGCCTGAGACCAGGAGAGGCCATGATCTTCAGCCCATTCCTAGTGGGCTATATCCATGGCCAGGCCCCTCCTCCTATGGCCTCCACAGCCCTGGAAACAGCACCTCAAACTGGGCACCAAGCATTTACAACCTGAGCCTTTGGGGGACATTTGAAATTTAAATGGTATCTCCTCTTCAAGAACTATTTCACTGGGGCTCAATGAAGCTGGGAGAATAAAAGAGGACCCCCAACTTGAGTGAACTGAAGAAGAGTGGAATGAGGTACGAAGAGAACTGCTTCAACTCTGAAGTCAATTCAGGAAGCTTAATAAAAACTATGTTTAGCCTCTGCCTCCATGTGGCTAGAGATTCATTTCAACAAAGAGGTTGTTTGTTTGTTTTAACAGATACGAGCAAGGTATTCTCCTTAGCTTTAATGATGTAAAGTAAGACAGGTTTCTTTCTCTAGAGAGGCTATGAGAGATTTTCCTAAGTCAGGACGTGATGAAATATAGTATGGCTAACAAACAAATATTCCATGTTGTCAGACTAGCATGTGCAGAGGGAGCAGCTGTGAAACTCTAGGTATAGCTAAAGGAGGGAAACACCAGGCAGATGAAAAGGTGGGAAACAGGAAAAAGACTGGGAAGGGAGGCTGTTATGCTGCAGAAGACCTATGGGATATAGAGAGTTTGTATCGCTTCTTCACTCTAGCTTACAATACAGTTACAATTAACTTGAGATGCACTCATTTAAACTGATGCATAGGGCTCACGGGAAGAAATCTGACTGCTTAGGGTTGAAATATTTTACTTGGTCCAGTGGAAGTGTATCTTCAATTCATGCAGATTTCTTGGCTTTGCTCATGTTACACAACATGAAGGGAACAGGGGAATTGGATGCTATTTCTAGACTGTTATTTTTCCCACATTGAATGATATACAACTCCCCTCTCAGATGACAGTAAAATCACTGAACCAAAGGGGCCTCAGGATGTATCATATCTGACCTCCATATATTATATATTTGGTTTTTCGAGACAGGGTTTCTCTGTGTAGTTTTGGTGCCTGGCCTGGATCTCGCTCTGTACACCAGGCTAGCCTTGAACTCACAGAGATCCGCCTGGCTCTGCCTCCCGAGTGCTGGGATTAAAGGCTGGCACCACCGCCACCCGGCCTGACCTCCACATTTTGCACATTAATGACCAGAATTCACTCAAGGGTGTGCACCCACAGATAATGATGAGGTTTTAGCTTGAACTGGGAAGTTTTCTCAAGTGCCTTCATATTGGTGAAATTATTTTGGCCACTCCACGTAGTTAAAAGGATATTTATTTAATGGCGTAACTCACAAATTAAGTAATAGGTAGGTCGCAGGATCTGGGGAAGGTGTATCGCAGACCAGCGGTGTTCTCTGGAGCTCTGCTCAGTCAACCTCCACCTTCAGCGTCCCGGCACAGAGAGTGCACAGAGCGAGCACTGGCCCATCCAGCTCTCCATCTCCGGGCGCCTCCCCTTGCCCCGCCTCATAGGCGTGACAGTTGCCAGAGTCTCAATGGGGCTTGGAACTTGCAGATCCAAGCTGGAATGGCTACCCACTACACCTTCATGCAGAAATGGGCATAGAAAAGAAGCTGACATATTGTAACAGTGTCATCTGGGAGAATGTCCTACTTCTCAGTCTTATCAATCAGACCAGGGTATTATATTCAGCTCAAGTTGTTGAGAGAGATTAGATAATCTTCATGAATTATTCTAACCTACTTCTTATAAAAACGATTATTCTAACCTACTTCTGATAAACACCATTGTTTCTACCCATGTAGTGTTTATTCATGGAGCTTCTAGAACTCTCCATGTCTCCACTTTGTTGACCTCTTTCCCTTGCCCTAGAGTTTGAGATTTTAGCACTTTGCATGATTCAAGTAAGTTAATGATAGTTCCCCATGCTCTTCCTGAGATAGGGAGCCAAGTAGTCATCTGTTACAATTCAGGAAAAGGGGAGGTTAATAACTAAGAAGGGGAATAATGGAAACCAACACATTATAATATAATTTGGACACATGCTTGAAACACAATAGGTATTCAGTAATGAGGATCATTTCTTCCTTTATCTCACCGAGAGGAGAGTTGAAAGATACATTGAGACAAATGAAAGAAAACCTCGGGAAGATGAAATAGGTGTATTCTCTGGAGGCTGTAGTGGGTTGAATTGTAAAAGTCTAGGCCTCCACTTTTGCTCCCAGAATCAATGAATATGACCTTTTTTTTTTTTTTTTTTTTTTTGAAAATGTACCATGAAAGTAGAAATTAAGGTAAGGAAGAATCCTAAGATGAGACCATCTTGGGATCTGAAAATGCTTTAAATCCAGTGGAAGATGACTGTGGAAGCAGGGATTAGAGCAATATAGCCACAAGCCAAAAAATGCCTGGTATCACCAAAATCTGAAATAGGCCAGAGCCAGCATTCCCCTGGAGTCTTTAAGGAACTCAGATGCCAAAACCTTGCTTACGATCTCTAGTCTCCAGAATTACAAGGTAATGTATTTCTGTTGTTTCAGGGCACCACACATGTGACATTCCTAAATCATGAAACAAAGAACCTGAAAAGAGGATGACCCTGTCTCAAACAAACAGTTCAGAATAATTACTGAGAGAGTAATGAGCATATATCACATTAGAAGTCGATTGAGATTTGTACCTTCTAATATTTATTATATTTCATATTTCTGAGCATAGTTTTCTCAACTAACTCCTCAAGAATCCCCGGATATTATTTCTGTTATTGCACATTGTTCCTGGCTGAGTTAAGAATAATATAACTATGTCCAAACACACAGTCACTGTTGACGTGGCCTGGGAAACAGACAGAAGCAGCAGACATAGTTTCATATCTGATTAGCTGTTTCCCTGAAGCTGGTTCATTATTGTCTTCTATTTGTAGGAGAGATTTCCCTATGAACAAGTAGGGGAGGTGCCATATTTATATTCATATCATATTTCTTTAGACCACTAGATGATCAGGGAAATCCAATTTATATAATTTCATTGACCTTAAAGACAACTAAGTAATACCTTTTGTTCTTGAGATCATAAAGAGTTAATATTTTGGAGGTGCCAGGGACAAAATTCCAAACACATGATATGAGTGTGTGTGTGTGTGTGTGTGTGTGTGTGTGTGTGTGTGTGTGTGTGCTTGTGATGTATCTGCCTTATAGTCAACTCAAACTAAACAGGTCTAAAGATGAATTCTTGGTCTTTCTCACATGTTCTTTCCTGGTTCCAAAATGAAGAATTAATTGTGAGATCAGCTTTGAAAATTCTAACAACCTTCTTATAACCTCCATACACAGCAGAGGGGATATTCTTACCGTATAACCATAGCACTGACCGTAACACCTTACGGAGAGATTAGGTGCTCAATATAGCTTTGTCAAATGTAAGATTAAAGCACCAGTGGCCAAGATAAGGATCCATAGATTTCATTGGACTCTTCAATGAGTTGTTACTTTCTTGTGACTGTGATGAAAAAGTTTTATTTTGGCTCATTGTTTCTGAGGTCCACACTAGCTTATCCCGTTATGTCTGAGCCTGTAGCAGAGAGGGAATAAAAGTGGGTAAGAAGCTAATGTCAAGAACAGAGTAAACCTTCAAAGGCATGCTCTTTGTGACCCCTGTCCATGACTCATCTATGAGCCCATTGATGAGGGCGGTGTCTTCATAAGCCAATCACCTCTCAACGGTAACATCAAATGGGAACCAATCAACAGAAGAGTCTTTCGGGAGGACACTTCCTTTCCCCATCTTAGCAGGCTTCATCTAAACAGTTAAGAACGACTTTGTGAGGATAACATAACCTTGGAGAGCAAATGACCTGGGCTTGTGTTCAAGCTAGAGGGCATCGAGAGTCCTGTTGAGGCTTTGGTAGTGAGACAGTCTCAGCAAGCAAACTTCCTCTGCTTCCTACTTTGGCCTTCTCAACGCTGCCTTGTTGCTGCTGTTTATTTTTGAGATTGCAATTTAATTGCATTTCCCCCTTCCCTTTCCTCTCTCCAAACCCTTCTACATAGCCCCCACACCTCCCTTCAAGTTCATGGCCTCATTTTTAAAAGTTAGTGCCTGCATCTATGTGTCTGTATATACATGCATATTCTTTTTTTTTTTTTTTTTTGGTTTTTCGAGACAGGGTTTCTCTGTGTAGCTTTGTGCCTTTCCTGGAACTCACTTGGTAGCCCAGGCTGGCCTCGAACTCACAGAGATCCACCTGCCTCTGCCTCCCGAGTGCTGGGATTAAAGGCGTGCGCCACCACCGCCCGGCAATACACGCATATTCTTAAATATAACCTGCTGAGTCCACACGATGTTATTTGTATGTGTGTTTTTAAGGCTGACCGTTCAGCACCGGCCAACCAATTGGTGAGCTCTCTCTTGGGAAGGATCATCTCTTCCCTTCCCAGCTTTACCCAGTTGCCTGTAGCTCTTTGTGTAGAGATGAGGCCTTGTGAACTTTTCTCTGTCCAGTTTGGCATGTTCATTCGTGTCCTCATAGTTCAGCTCACATTTGGGCAGTTCATGCTGGTGAGACTTTATGGATGTAGCTTCTCATGTCACTAGAAGATATAATCTCACAGCAAACGCCTTGATCCTCTGATTCTTACGATCTTTGTGACCATTTTCCTTGGTGTAGGAGTATTTTGTAGATGTATCCATTGGGACCCCTTTGAGCTACTTTGGAACTGTCTTCACTGTGAAGAGATTATGGAATCAAATTTTAACAGATAACTGCAAAACAAAACAGGTCTTTTAAGAAGAGTGGGAGAAGGGCTGTGTTTGTGATTTATTACTAGCCAGACACTGTTAAAAGCCAATTAGCTTATCTTGTTTCATTCCATTTTTTCAAGGAATTGAAATATTTTGCCGTTACTTACAATCTACAGATAAACTAAAGGGCAGTGGATTAAATAATCACAGTTCCTGGCTTTCATGGTTTCATTTAAAATCTTTCACTTTCAGTTTTCTTCTTTGTGTTCTTTTGTGGCAGTAAACTGAGACTTAACTAAGAGACACAGTCACGGCAGAGAGATTCCAAGGAAAGGTTCCTGGCTTCGGCCTCTGTTTCTCCAGCACATTCCCTCTGTTTGTTTTCCTGCCTGGCACAACTTTTCACTTTTCTATTTTTTTGTGTGTATAGACTGTACCTGCTTCAGTCATCTGTTAGACATTGTGAAGGAAGGTTTAGTTCTTTAAACATTTTCCTAAGAATCTCAGCAATGCTCCTCAAGGGGAGAGCATTGCCCAAGCAGGAAAATCCATTCTTGCTGCAATAAAATACTTTCAAATCAGATCTAATGAAGTTCAGAAAGGGACCAACATGCTGGTAGAAAAGCAAAAGAGAAAGCAGGTTGGAAAGGTTTATTGGACAGACCCCCCAGAAACTAAATTTACTGGAAGTAAAACATAATAGAAAACTTGGAAATGTCTCTGGAAAACGAGTTGCAAAAGATAACACAGGTGGACCTCCACAGAGACTTTGAAACAAGTCACCCTCCCCTTGAGCAAGCAGATTTGCAGGGTCCATTACAGCACTTGGTCTTGTGCTTGGTACTGGCCCAAAGTAAATGCTTGGCTGCCCTCTCCTGTACTGGATTCCACGCTTCAAGACCATCCTGTTCTCTGCTTTGAAGGTGCAGTAAATTTGCTGCTGTTCTTTAGAGCTGCTGGATGGGGCCGCAAGAACCTGGCAAACGACAGAGTTGAAACTTGTGTTGGGTCAAGAGAATCTCTTGGTGTAACTCGGAATAGCTGAAATTCATAGCCCAGGCTGACTTTGAGCTCACAATCTTCCTGTCTCAGCTTCCTGGGTGGTGAAGTTGCAGGCATGTAGCACCATGCTCAGAGTCGGGACAGGAAAGCTAATCATCACAGCATGTACAATGGGAGAGCTTATCCTCTTGAAGGCATTTTGACTCTCCCTCCAATTGGCTCATTTGATTTCTGTTCAGTGACACAGCTGTAGTCTGGGGCAGCATTTACGCACAAGTTATTCACAGGGCACACCCTTGGGTGACTTCCTGAATATCCATTGCTCTTCCAGGGAAAAGCGCTAGGTCTTTGATTACAGCTAAAATAAATATTAGTTTGACTGGAAATTATGGTAACTCTGGACAGAAAATTGTTGTAAGGTGCATCACCATCCCCAGAAGTCATATGTGCTCTCTGTGAACTTTTGTTGTATAGGGCGTTTGCATGACCTTATCTTTGGCTCTCTGAATGTTTGACAAGGATTTCCTTAGGACTTTGCTCTGGTGAGATATGTGCAGTTCTACAAGGAGACTTGAAAACTGTGGCCTAATGCTTTGCTTTCTCCAATCCTTCCAAATTCTGTGAGCTCGGCTGTATGTCCCCATTAAGGAATGGAGCAGGGCCACGAGCAGGAGGGGAGATGAGAAGACAGGAAGAAGGTATGCACTTCACTCTCATGAGTTCCACCAGGCCATGTCTGCTTATGTGGGGGAGAAGCTTCTGTATGTGCAGCACACACTTCCTCACGGTTTTCCATCCCTTCACCCCTTTCCCTGCCTCCTCTGCCCTGACATCCTTTTCTCTATAATCTACCAAATGGAAGGGTCCAGACGGAGGTGGACATCCTGGAGACTCATGGCCGTAATCCATGTTAGATCGATTAGGAGCAATATTAGAAACAGCAACAATTGTTCCTCAGGAGCAAATGAAAATGAAAATACTTATGACCCAAAATAGTAGCGAGAGCTTACCCTTGCTGTGGAATCTTCCTTCTCCCAACTCTGCTAAGAAAGGGGTAACAGGCCAAAAGGACCACATTTCATAGACTTGATTGCTTTCTATTTTACAGCCAAGCCACTGGGTCTAGGATGTGCAGAGTTATTTTCCTGGACTCAGCCTACTAGAGAGACTTAAAAAGCACTAGTTTCCTATACTGTAATTAAGTAGGTTCTAATACATTTATGCACATGCTTCCAATGAGGACATTTTCATTTTTGACTACAGGATCCTGAAAACAGTTTATTAATTGAGCAGACATCAGAATTTGGTCACTAATGACCTCAACCACTAGCAGATGTGTTTTGCTTGCCATATGAAGTATTGGAAAAATTTGGAAACTTTCTGTAAAAGCATGGATTCCTTGGTTTAGGAAAAAAGGAAGTAATTCCAATCTGCCCATGCTTGGCCAGGTGTCTGGCTCCCGCACAAACCCACAGCTTCCTGCAGGGAACAGCTACACTCTGCCAGAGTCCACCACATCCTGTTGTTTTGTCTGTGGTAGCAAGGCCTTACATTTTGGTTACCTGTCCGGCTCCTCATAGAGCTTGGAGTCATACCTTCGGAACCACAGCAGTTAACATCTGAATTGCAGGTGCTGCCTCCTCCAGTGAGCTTCCTCTGAGATCCAGCCCGCCCTCTCAATACTCCACTCCTCCCTTCCTCTCCTCCCTCTGCATTTGTCCACCTCCCTTTCCAGAACCATCAAGCAGCTTGAGTATAGTGATGAAGATGTCTGGCCGGCAGACCAGGTCTTCCCCAGCTCAGTATGAACTCCTGATAGATCCCTTGGAAAATGCTTCCAGAAGCTTGTTTAGTTTCTCATAGTTGAGGTCAAGTCTACCACATCCTGTGAGTCCCTATAGAGGATTACTTTGGAGGCTACAGTTAGGCAGTCAACAGTGAAACAATTCCATATAAACAAAACATTTTTTCCTAAAATTCAGGAAATATGACAGAAGAGATGGATTGAATCCAG
This sequence comes from Peromyscus maniculatus bairdii, assembly GCF_049852395.1. Lineage (NCBI taxonomy): Eukaryota > Metazoa > Chordata > Mammalia > Rodentia > Cricetidae > Peromyscus > Peromyscus maniculatus. The sequence goes on along the minus strand of NC_134863.1, from coordinate 36,167,177 downwards.
ATCAAAGGGACAAGGCATTATTTGTATAAACCAAATTCTCAACATGGCTACCTATAAGATGTAAACATCTGGAACAGATGTTTTGTGTTTACTTACGGCCTCTCCACTCAAGCACAGGCTAAGCATCCCCTCCTCTCGATCCCCCTTTTCAGATTCTCCAGGCTAATAGGCCTTAACACTTCTCCAGGTTTATACTTTTGTATTTTATTTGTGCAGTTTTCCCTCAGTGGCCAGCAAGTCAAAATCTATATATGTTTTTTTGTTTTTTCTATTTATCACCAGTAGCTATCAGAACCAGGCACACAGACAGTGCTCGATAAATGTTTGTACATTGGAGTTGCTCCAAACTGAAGACCCACAGATGAACTTAGATTGTTTCTATTAGACACACTAGAGAAGACAGATTGAGTCATGTAATGTGGTAAGGGCATGTACAGATTTGTGAAATGCTCACAAATATGTGCTCTCAATCATGACCTCATTCATATTTCTTCTTCTGGTCATGGGAAAGAATACAAGGTGCTTAATTAAAATGTAGCTGAATGTTTTAATATCCATACAACTTGGCAGGCACTTCAGTATATATTTTAGTAGTTCAAGTGTGGGGGGGGGGCAGTTAAATATTCAAATTTGCATTTTTTTCTATTTTGGATGAGAGTCACACGTTAACCTCTCTTTTCATCTAGAAAATTTTCAGATGATGTGTAGAGACCTTCCTGTGGCTGAGAGATTAAGCAGGCATAATCACTTTTTGAGAAACTGCTACTAATGGACAAACACAGATGTCCGAGAGCAATTGCAGACCCAAGTCCCGCTCCTTCCTCGTCAACTGCCGTGGTTTGTCATGGCTTGTCTCCCAAAGGTTTGTACAGTGGAAGTTTGGCGCTCATTGTGGTGGTTAGGCTAAGGAACCTTTGAGTGGTTGAGCCTACCGGAAGCCATTTAGATGATGGAGGTTTGACCCTCATGAATAGATTAAAAACAAATTAAAGCTGCCCCACGAAATGTCACTTAAAAGTGAGGTCACTCACACGCTTTGGCCCGCATTCACCTAGAGTCTCCCTTTTCAGTTCTCTACTATGCTGTGACACAGCCAGGGTGGCCTATTACGAGGTGGCTGCCATAATTTCTGGACCATCCAATCTCTTGTGTTCTATCTAGTCCAGATGAAACTCCTGTTTTTAACAAAGCACCCAGTCTTGAATATTTCATTTCTATCAACACAAACTCAACGAAGACAAGAACGTACCAAGAAGTTGGATTGTTATTATAGAGATATGTGAGCATGTGTAATGAGCTTTATGCCTGAGTAATCAATAGAGGTTAGAAGACTTTTGGGGAGCAGGCTAGAAAACGTGTGCATGGCCATAAACAGAACATGAAAAGCGATTCTAGTGTGGACTCAGAACAAAACTGAAGAGCCCGGGAATGTGAAAAATTATTTACTTACCTATAGAGCTTACACACACGTTCCAGGGATATTGGAGCTGACAGCGGCTCTGAACAAATTAACCTTTGCCCCACATTCCCTCCAGTGATGGGAAAATCTGTCAGTTAAGAATTAAGGCAGATTCACAGCTGAGTCAAGATAGCCACAGGCTTTGCAGACATCTTGAACTAACACCCTTTAATCAGAAGGTGTGGATCTCAGAATGTGCTGTGACTCAAGACCCAGGTTCAAGAGTGGAAAAATCCCTTTGACTCGCCACCTGGTTTATGGGGTTTTGCCAAAAGAGGGGGCTTATGGCCTCTTCTCGGTGTCATAGTGTCGGAAGCCCAGACTCGGCCTGTGGCACTAGCTAGCTAGAAGTTTTGGTACCCTGCCATGTTTGGAATAAAGTTTGCTTCTGGTTAGTAGACTTTGGTGGTCTGGTCCCCATTATTTGTGCAATTCTAGGACCCAACAAAACAAGGTGACCAGAAAAGGGGGCTGGAATTTCTCAGACATTCATTGAGTGCTTGTGAGCAGAAGACTGGTGGGAATGGGTAGTAAGTAACTAACCGACGAGATGAGCAGGTGAAAGGGAGTATGATCCTGTTGGAAATTAGAATAAGTCCCACCACCCCCACCACCACATTATGGAAAAGAACATGGCTACATTATGGACTAAGATGTTTTGTTAACTAATGTCTAACAAAAGCCATTTCCACACAAAATACGGAAAAGCCTATGTGAATGGTTTAAAGCCTTTTTTATTTGATGAGAGAGGAAAGGGATGATTTAAAAGAGAAAAGGAGATGGGAAATTTGGGAGGAAAGTTTCAGCCCTGCCAGGGAAAGGCGGAGAAGAAATGTGTAAGATATGGCCCAGCAGATGCTTGCTAAAGATCAGCATAGACTAAAAGGATCCAGGTGCTGTACATCCTGTTGATGAGAAAAATAGGTCAAGATCATGGCAAAACTTAACAAGGTCGTTTCTCCTATTATAAGCCCATAGGCCTTTGGGTGGGTTCAAGAAATGGGCCTGGTGTGATTCCTACAGGCTCCCCGAGCAAGGTCACTTCAGGATTTAACTGCATGCTTTGTAGCACACTGCTCGGAGTCTTTCCAGATGTAGAAGAGGCTCCAGGTGTCTCAGGCTGGACCCTAGGGGAAGCCAAACAGAGAGCTTTATACAAAGTCTCTTCTCTAGTCTACAAACATACAAAGTGTAAGCGCAATAGAGTCCCGGCAAGTTCCTTCAAGATTTCAAAGAAACCCTGAAAAGACAGGCAGAGGCTCGTGGTAGAGGCCCCCCAGTGGTGCTCTCGGAGCAGGTCTGCAGGCAGTACTGTGGGACACCAAAGCCATCCCACTGCAACGCTAGCACAGGAGAGCTAAAGGTTTCGGTGTGCAAAGATAACAGGACAGCCACATGAACTGTCACCAGCAAAGCAACGGAAGGCTGGAGGCCCACAGCTTCAGGGACAACTTCTAGTCCCATTATACGTAAATGCCTGTCCTATATACCATCGAGATTTAATGCCTGTTCTGCCAAGTTTTGAACCATTGGGAGGACTGTGACTTCTTTCTCTGGGGATAAGCATGTTGACACTGATCCTGTTCCACTGTTTTATTTGCAAGTGTGCATTCCGCTTTGTTTTGAATTGTGCTTTGCTATGGGTTTATTTTGTCTTGTGTTGTTATAAATGGGTTCATGGCTAGAAGAAGTGTGAGTCCCAGAAAAGATTTTGAATTTGAACATTTAATGATTGTGGGATAAACTAAGATTTGGGAGCCAATAACCCCAATGGAATGAAAACATTGTGCATTAAGTTGGACATAAACTTTGAAACTCAGGCCTGATGATTAATCTGGATCCGGAATTCACCAAGAGACACACCTCTGGGTGTATCTGTGAGGACACTTCCAGGAAGAATTAAATGGAGGGAGGAGACCATCCTCCAAAATGGGAGATACCTTTCATAGTGGAGTGAGCAGTTACCATCTTCTCTGCCTCTCCAGCATGAGATGACTATTGTTGGACTATACACACACACACACACACACACACACACACACAGAGCAGTCCTGACCTGAGAAACATGCCAGGTTTGAAAGTCATCTATTACCTAAAGTTTCATCTGCTGGTTTGTTGATTTCCAATGTGCAGAGACTGAAGCAGTGATTTCAGAGACCAAGCCTACTAGAACATAATGAGGTCATTATGAGTACTCCTTCCTGAACAGACTAGTGCTACCTCACCAAACCAGAACATTAAAAAGTAGGTCACCCTCCCTTCCGGGCCTTACTCATATGGAATCTCCTTTTCCATGTCACCGTGCTGTGATGCAGCCAGGAGGGAGAGGGACTTGCCCAATGGTCTGCTTTCTAGATGTATAGTAACCAGTATCATGAGTCAAATCAATCTCTTTCCTTTTTAAAGTACACAGTACACAATCACTTTGTGATTGCAACACAAAACGGACCCAGATAGAAACAGAACTGTGGTACATACCCAAATGGGTCACATTCAAAAATCTGAACACTTATTTACTATCTGTTCTGGCAAAAGTGAAAGATCCTGTCTAAAAATATGTTTAAGGTGAGACTGTCTCAAAACAGCAACAAAACCATATGACCTTTGCACCATTTCCTTATGTCAGTCATTGCAAGAAACCCAGCACCGCCTCCTGGGAAATCTACTACTTCAGACACTAATCTTTGTACAGCATTGTTAACCCTTTTGTGACCCTGGCTTCCACCATTCTTTAAGGCTTGAAATCTTTTAATTCTCTTCTTGGAATTCCCATCCAACTCATGAAGCCCTGATAAGTCCTCAATTTGCTTTCTAGAGTTTCCCTTCTGTTGTTCTACCAGGTTCTGGTACTCACTGGAGGACAGTAGTCATGGTAACCACTTTGTTTTCTTTGTCTCACAGTCTGGATATTGCTGGGGTGGGGATGTGCTTTGCTCCCCATTGCCCCTAGAAGTTGCTTCCCTTTCAAATTCCATGGAAAGCACTTCCTTTGGATCTCAAATAACTCAGTGATTTACCAACTCCCCTCTTTGTTATATAGTCCGTCTACCTTCCGCAGGTCATCCTCTCTCTTTTTAAAGATGTTATCTGTGGTAAACTCTATGCCCACAAAGCATCAGTATTGGTCATATCAGAGTGAACATGAGTAATCCTATTAATTTGTCTGGATCTGTTATCTGTAGTTCTCAACTGAGTGTTATTTTGACTCCAATTATACCAAAAGATACTCGTCTTTGAAAATAGTCTGGTGACAGTTGTGGTTCGCACAGTTTACAGAGTGTTACTGACATCTTGCTGGGAGAGGTTGGGGTGCTACTAAGCATCCAATAGTACCCTGCACAGTTTTCCATAACAAGGGATTGTCCAGTTAGTCTGAAAAGGGCCAAGCTTGTAATGTCTGTCCAAACACTACTTAGAGTCTACCTCTGTGATGGAACTGGGTAATCTAAAATAGGAGGTGTTTAGGTCTTAACTCTCAGGTATGCAGCATGCTATCTTATTTGAACATAGTAATTATAGATGTAATTAAGGTAGAGCTATGCCGGGAAGCACAGCTCCCTGATCCAATATGGTTTTGTCCACATAACATAAATACCACATAAGTGGTTCAGTTCTACCTAGTTATAAGAAATCACCCCTCACAAGCACAAGGCTATATAAAAATGAATAAATAAAAGAAGCACATAGAAAACAAAATTAATACAACAGTGTTGCTCTGCGTAGTTTTCATTTTTTCAAGTATGAATTTCAAACTCGCTATATTTCCCTTGAAGACTTTGTATTGAAGATATTTAAGAGGAGCTAACACCACAAACAAATGACTTTGGCGGAAGCACTCAGAGCTTTTCCCTATTTGTATTTGTCGTAAGTTCTAAGTATTTAAGGTAATCTCATTGACTGGATTTGTGAATTCATGTTATAAAAGGCTGAAATGTGCCAGGCGGTGGTGGCACACGCCTTTAATCCCAGCACTCGGGAGGCAGAGGCAGGAGGATCTTTGTGAGTTCAAGGCCAGCCTGATCTACAAAGCGAGATCCAGGAAAGGCACAAAGCTACACGGAGAAACCCTGTCTCGAAAAACCAAAAGAAAAAAAATAAGGCTGAAATGCTTGAGGGAGCCACACAAGGCTACAAGCTTTAATACAACCAAGTTAACTAAAACTGACTGCTTCAAGAAGGTTTTCCTCTCAGTCTTTGCATATTGATTTGTTAGCTATTTGAGGCCCTTGAGGAAATCCATTGTTGCAATAATAATGTGACCAGAGCTGGATGTTTACAGGAATGGAACTAATCAGGTATAGAAAACATGCTGAACTATTCAGGAAGAAGCAAATTATTGCATTTCAGCATTCACTTGTTGGATACATACTCTGTATAAAGCACACGATGCTTTAAGTTCATATGAATCATCTGAAATTTTCTGTACTTTCTGTGAAATATAGAAGCTAATCAAACAAGTATAAACTGTGCTTGGTTTCAGTCTAAGATTTCCTAGATTTAGAAATTAATTTTGCTAGATTTTTTTTTCCTTCCGAAAGCTCTGTTGAAAGTTTTCTAAAAAGCAGTTTCCAGTTTGCAATTGTAGTACATTGACTGTCGGGAACAGCACAAGCTACTGTAAGTATTGTTTTCTGCAAACAAAAGCTTCTATGAGGCTTAAAAACAAAAAGTTCAGCTGACATCAGCTTAGGGTTGGTCCAAAAAAAAAAACTTTCTGATGAAAATAATACCAGTTCCAAAAGCAGACTCTGGCAGAATGAGGTGAACAGGGAGCAGTCCAGAAGGAGAGAGGATGGTGGTGGGTGGGGGATATTAAGAGGACCAGTCTTGGAGTGTGAAGGATAAATGAGAATCCTCGACAGAAGCCAAAATTCCATAACAGGAAAAGTATGCAGGAGGCAGCGGCTGAAAAGGATTCTCCAGTGCCTGCCTCCCACTTTCAGCAAGAAATAATTCCTCAAACACACAAAATGAAAACAAATGGCCTTCCAGACATCGTTTACCAGAAGTGGCCCTGATGGCTGAAGATGGAAAACAAACAAGGCTTTTTGTTTTGGTTTTTTTTTTTTTTTTTTTTTTTTTTTTTGGTTTTTCGAGACAGGATTTCTCTGTGTAGCTTTGTGCCTTTCCTGGAACTCGCTTTGTAGACCAGGCTAGCCTCGAACTCACAGAGATCCGCCTGGCTCTGCCTCCCAAGTGCTGGGATTAAAGGCGTGCGCCGCCGCCGCCGCCGCCGCCGCCGCCGCCGCCGCCGCCGCCGCCACCACCACCACCACCACCACCACCACCACCACCACCACCACCCGGCCCCAAACAAGGAAAGGAGGAGCCGGCTCTGTGGCTCACGTCCTTTTCTTTCTAACCTTTTAGAAATAATAAAACTCTTATAAAAATAACACCACCAAGTTCTGACGAGTGACACATTTGTTCTGCCCCCCAAACACTTCATCCTTGGAAAGAGAGACCCTCAACTGAGGAACGGTCTCCATCCGACTAGCCTGTGGACATGCCTGTAACTTGTGGATTAATGACAGTTGTTGAAGGGCCAAACCCACTGCGGGTGTGTCACATCTGGGCAGATGTTCCTGAATGTCTAAGAAAGCACACTGAAAAGCCATGAAAAACAAGTTAGTAAGTTCCTGCATAGTCTTTGCTGCATGCTGTTCCTGCCTACAGGTTCCTGCTTTGAGTTGTTGCCCTGACTTCCTTGCTGATGGACTCTGTACTTTAAGATGTAATAAACCCTCTCCACCCCAGCTTGCTTTTGGCCACCATCTTCATCACAGCAATGGAAAGCAACAAGAACACACTCTACTCCATGAGTGTTGTCTGTCTCTTCTGTCAAAGCCACCTCTATTATGAAGCTGCCCAAGAAACAGTCTTTGTGCTCCTCTCGATGGGGCCCTCGTGGAACACAGACCAAAGGGATAAAAAGAGAACCATTTAGATAATTTGCTGCAGGTTTTTGGGTTCCCTTGTGATGAGAACAAAAGGCTAAGGCAGGTCAGATAGGACAGGGTTCCCAAAACAACCATTCTGAGACGGTCCTTGCCCGAAGCCAGGAAATGGGAGAAGACAGGTCTGGTCCCTGCTTCTTTGTTATCTCCAAAATGAGCATCTCTGGCTACAGGCTGTGTGTTGTGAGGGGACTGAAACCAAGAGGGGGCAATGGGATGCCTGGCTGGGCCAACTGGGCTGACCAGTTCATCTCCCTTCCCATAATTCACCATAGTTTCTGCCACAAATCTTTTACAAAGTCCCCCTTTTACAGCAGGCTGTATCCTATAAGACACAGATTTTACAAGGAAGTTAAAAATACTAGTTCTGGACAAGAACTATTTGATTATGGCAACAAATGGCACCCCAAAGAGCAAGTTCCAGGGAAACCGTGACTATGTATTCTCTTGGGAGTGCAACCCAGTGAGATGGTTGGTTAGTTAATTTTTCCAACTGGTTTGAACTTGTTTTGACCCACTGTAGCTGAACGTTTTCCTGTGTCCTGCCTGGCCTGCAGTCAGTACAAATCTTTCTCACCCACCAGTCCTGCAGCTGCTCAGACCCAAATAAACACACACAGGCTTATATTATTTTTAAACTACGGCCATAGCAGGCTTCTTGCTATCTAGATATCTTATATCTTAAATTAAATTAATTATTCTTATATCTTAAATTAAATTAATGTATGAGTTGCCACATGGCCGTGACTTATTGGTCTGCTGGCATGTTTTTTCTTTGGCTGCGGCTGGCATTTGCCTCTCAGCCTTCCTCTTCCCAGAATTCTCCTTGTCTGCTCATTCTACCTATACTTCCTGCCTGGCTACTGGACAATCAGTATTTTATTTATCAACCAATCATTGCAACACATTCACAGCATACAGAGCAACATCACCCATCAACCCACTTACTTACAAAACCGAATTCTACTGGGCAGGGTGGCACATGCTTTTAATCCTAGCCCCGTGGAGGCAGAGACAGGTAAGTCTCTGTTAGTTGAAGGCTAACCTGATCTATATAGTGAAACCCTGTTTCAAAAAAGCAAAAAATAAAATGAAAACAAACAAACAAAAAAAGCTCCAATAAAACAGCATCTCTTGTTAAGAATTAAGTGGGTTCCCCCTTATGCTCCTGGAAGCAAGTCTAAGGCAATTGAGTCTGGTTATAGAACTAATCTCATTATTTTAACTTTAATTCAGGAGTGAGAGCCTGTGGACTGGAAAAAAAGACAAACAGAGTAATGGCTACATACTGAGAATGTGGCAAAACACAAAAGAAAAATTCCAAGAAGGAATATAAAGGTGGAATAAATTAGTAAGAAAATAGTTTGAGGTTATGAAGGCAGATAAGCATCTTGACAGGCAAAGAGACAGGGAAAGAGGCCATAGGTAAATACCAAGATGACAATTTTGGCTTCTTCATACAGAACAAAGGGTGGGGCGGGGCTTACCACTCCTCCATGGGTCTGAGGATTTGGAAACTTTGCTATGGCTGTGCAAATGTCAACAATACACATTCACTCAGGACCTCACTCACTTAGTGCTTTCTCTGGTCCCCACACATGGGTGTCTAAATAGAACTTCTTTGCATTAAAAAGTTAATATGTACAGCTGGGCATGGTGTACACCTTTAATCTCAGTACTCAGGCAGATATCTGAGTTCTGGGGCAATCTGGTCTACAGAGCAAGTTCCAGGGCAACCAGAACCCTACAGAGAAATCCTGTCTTAAAAAACAATGAAGTTAATGGATGCATTTTTCTCCTTGTTTGAAGAGAATTTCTAAGTCTTTTAACAGATGATGGTAGGGTTAAGTAGCCTTATTCTTAGGATACCCTTGAGGGCCTGGATACAGAAGGAGAAGTTTTATTCCAGAGGAAAAATTCCTGAGCTCTTTCTGCTTGACTGGGGTAGGCCTCTATCCAGCCTGAGAGGCAGGTTTCTTTCAATTCCGAGAAGGTTATCAGCAAACATCAGAAGGTATTTATACCCTTGACAAGGATAGCATTTAATTAAAATTTAATTGCCAGTTATTTCCTCGGAATGTGCCCATCCTTTGTACTGGATGAAGAAAAGGTGGCGGCTTAACTTCACATCTCAAAGACAGTGCAGGAAGGCCCTTGTAACTTTGGGATCACCATCCTTTGTCTCAAAGGCACAATCAACTAGAACACTTAAGGTATGTCTTTTGAGGTAGCATGAGTCATAAATCCTTTTAATAGTTTTTCCACTTTTACTTAGAACAACAGAATATTACCTTCCTCTTGAATCCCCTGGGCATTGTAGTTAGTAGTCTAACCTCATTGGGTGGCCCATTCTTTCTCTGCTTCTGTGTAAATGGGTTTATCTTTAATTATCGAAAAGAGGTAGCCCAGCAATTTTATAATTCATCTACCATATTGTCAAAGCTGCCATAGCTACTATAGGTTATAAGTGTCCTAGTTATTCATGTGTTACAGAGTAGATGGGCAAGGAAGTTATGGGCTCAAAAATGTACCCTAACTTTCAGGTGAGGGCAGTTCCAAAGCTGGGGCTGACCACAACTCCTTTGACTTTTGGGAAAGCCTACTGTATTTGCTACTATACAAGTTCACTCAGTAAGCATGTTGGGATGCCATAAGGCAGAGAATAAAGACTTGGTATTGTAAATAATATTTTCACATGGTTGTGTCAAGAGTTCTCCAAGGTACCTCAGTGGTTATTTGCAGTCACTTTGAGTGGCACACATCACCAGTGAACCCATGGCAGCTTCTGTCTTTAAGGGCAAGCATTTTTGGAGCTGATGGTCCATCCACCCTTGGAGAGTAGAATGTAATCTCTTACATTTTACAACTCCACTGAGAGCAGTGCACTAGGTTCCCACAACTATGGGAAGCATCCTCCACTGGATCATGTTCTCTGTGGAGTTTCTCTGAGGTACTTATGTGCCAGAGGAAATAGACTGTCCCCTGGGCTAAGGCTGTCAGTTGGACTTGTCCCTTTGCTTGCGATTATTTCTTCTGGGCCTCTGGAATTGTTTCTATTTTATTTCTGTTCTTGAAAACATCAAAAACCCCAAAAGTTAAACTCCAGTGTCTGCGGTCCACTACCTCCTTGTACAGCTCTTCCTTATGTGTGAAGTAGATGGATGGATAAAATGAATATTCAGCCAAAACTAACCCTAGAAAAAGTTTGACTTGAGTGCAGGGAGCCACCATATGTCTTTATTTGGTCTTTTACCCAATATGGCTTCACTAAATAAATCTGCCTTTGCCTTTTTTTTTTTTCAAATGTCACTCTAAGAAAAATTTATTAACCTTTCTTCATCAGAAATTTAATCAGCTATACTATCTTGTAAAGTTTTGTCTTTTATGAACCTGTTTGTGACTCAGGCCTTCTGTGATGTGTTTTACAGTCATATCTTTACTGATTTCTATTTCCATTTTGGAACAATCCTCTAATGTAGGAGTAGACTGCCATCCCAAATTCTTTTTCATCTAACAATGCCTTCTTTTTTCTTTAAACATCTTTACCAATAGTATATCTCATATCTATAACTTATAAAGGTTTTTTACTTGATGGTTCTGATCTTAATTTTTGTCTCTAAATAAGATAACTGTGCTCCAGTGAATACACAAAAAGCCATATCCGAAGCACAAGCAAAGCCCGCTAACAGTCCTTGAGCTGCTTCTGTTTTCTCCCGTGATAGGTGCAGAATAGCTCATAGAGTGGGATCTGGAAGGTCCAGCCCAAAGTCCTACAAAATTAGCATATGAAAAAATAAATAAAACAAGCTGGTAAAGATGAAGACTGGAATTCCCTGCCCAGTTAAAAACCAAATACAGGCTCTGACACAGAGATACTGCAGAGTGTCTGACTTATAGCTCATTATAAACAAAAAAAATTGCACACCTTTAAATAGATATTTAAGATGCTGATAAGGCATGCAATGCATGGTTGTATGCAGAACTACATGCAACTGAGAGAGCATGCTTTTTAAAAGCTGATGCAGATGCTGAAAAAGCCTTTGACAAAATCCAACACCTCTTCATGATAACGGTATTGGAGAGATCAGGAGTACAAGGAACATATCTAAACATAACAAAGGCAATTTGCAGCAAGCCAACAGCCAGCATCAAATTAAATGGAGAGAAAATCAAAGCAATTTCACTAAAATCAGGACTAAAACAAAGTTGTCTACTCTCTGCATATCTATTCAATACAGTACTTGAAGTTCTAGTTACAGTAATAAGACAACAAAAGGAGATCGAAAAGATACAAATTAGAAAGGAAGAAGTCAAACTTTTGTTATTTGTAGATGATATTATAGTATATATAAATGACCCCAAAAATTCTACCAGGGAACTCCTACAGCTGATAAACACCTTCAGTAATTATTATTGTATTAGATACAATATTATATATTCTATAGATTATATTCTATATATTTAGATTTAGATTCTATATATATATAATTATATAGATATATATTGTATAGATACAATATTAACTCAAAAAAATCAGTAGCCCTTCTATATACAAATGATAAATGGGCTGAGAAAGAAATCAGAGGAACATCACCCTTTACAATAGCCACAAATAATATAAAATACATTGAGGGTACTCTAACTAAGCAAGTGAAACACTTGTGTGACAGGAACTTTGTCTTTGAAGAAAGAAATTGAAGAAGTTATCAGAAAATGAAAAGATCTCCCATGTTCATAAACATGGTAGGATTAACATAATATAAATGCAATTTTATCAAAAGCAATCTATAGATTTAATGCAATCCTCATCAAAAATCCCAACACAATTCTTCACAGACCTCAAAAGAACAATATTCAACTTCATATGGAAAAATAAAAAACCTAGGATAGCTAAAACAGTCCTGTACAATAAAAGAACTTCTGGAGGTATCACCATCCCTGACTTCAAGCTCTACTATATAGCTATAGTAATAAAAATGGCTTAGTACACAGGGACCAATGGAATAGAATTGAAGACTCTGGTATTAATCCACACACTTATGCATACCTGATTTTTTTTTTTACAAAGAAGCCAAAAGTTTACAATGGAAAAAAAATAAAGCATCTTCAACAAATAGTGCTGGCATAACTGGATGTCAACATGTAGAAGACTGCAAATAGATCCATATCTATTGCCATGCATAAAACTCAAGTCCAAGTGGATCAAAGATGTCAACATAAATCCAGCTACACTGAACCTGACAGAGAAAGTAAGAAGTAGCCTTGAAGGATTGGCACAGGAGACCACTTCCTAAGTATAACACCAGTAGCATAGACACTAAGAACAATTATCAATAAATGGGACCCCCTAAAACTAAAAAGCTTCTCTAAGGCAAAGGACAGTGTAAATAAAACAAAACGGTAGCCTACAAAATAGGGAAAAGATCTTCATCAACCCCACATCTGACAGAGAGCGGACCTCCAACATATATAAAGAACTCAAGAAACTAGACATCAAAATACTAGATAATCCTATTTAAAATGGGGTACAGATCTAAACAGAGAATTCTCAGGAGAAGAATCTCAAATGGCCAAAAGACATTTAAGGAATTGCTCATCATTCTTAGTCATCTGAGAAACGCAAAATCAAAATGACTCTGAGATACCATCTTACACCTGTCAGAATGGATAAGATAAAAACCAGTGAGGACAGCTTATGTTGGAGAGGATGTGGAACAAGAGGAACTCTCCTCTACTGTTGGTGAGAATGCAAACTTGTACAGCCACTTTGGAAATCAGTATGGTGGTTTCTGAGAAAATTGAGAATCAATCTACCTCAAGACCCAATGATAACACTCTTGGGCATATACCCAAGGGATGTTCAATCATACCACAAGGACACTTGTTCAACTATGTTCATAGAAGCATTATTTGTAATAGCCAGAACCTGGAAACAACCTAGATGGCCCTCAACTGAAAAATGGATTAAGAAAATATGGCACATATACCAAATAGAATATTACTCAGCTGTAAAAAACAATGTCATCATGAAATTTGCAGTCAAATGGATGACACCACAAAATATTCTGAGTGAGGTAACCCAGACTCAGAAAGACAAACATGGTATGTACTCACTCATAAGTGGATACTAGATGTAAAACAAAGGACAACCAAACTACACCCCACAGCTCCAGAGAAGCTAGCTAACAAGAAGGACTCTAAGAGGGATGCATGGATTGCCCTGGGAAGGGAAAACCAGGGGTGGGGGATGGTAGAGGGGAGAGGATGGGGCATGAGAATATGAGGGAGGAGGATGGTTGAGCTGGGGGAGGGACAGAGTGGGAGAGCAATAAAAGAGATATCTTGATAGAGGGAGACATTATAGGGTAAGGGAGAAACCTAGTGCCAGGGAAACTCCCAGGAATCCACAAGGATGATGCCAGCTTAGACTACTAGCAATTGTGGAGAGGATACCTGAACTGGCCTACCCTGGTAATCAGATTGGTGAATACTCTGTCATCATAGAGCCTTCATCCAGTAACTGATGGAAGCAGATGCAGAGATCCACAGCCAAATTCCAGGCCTGAGCTCCAGGAGTCCAGTTTAAGTGAGGGAGGAAGGATTATATGAGCCGGGGGGGTGGGGGGGGTGAGGGGGTCAAGATCATGATGGGGAAATCCACAGAGATAGCTGAACCAAGCATGTGGCAACTCACAAACTCTAGACCTGTGGAGCCTGCATGGGACAGAAGTAGGCCCTCTGCATGTAGGAGACAGTTGTGTAGCTTGGTCTGTTTGAGGGGCCCCTGGCAGTGTGATCAGTATCTACCCTTGGTGCATGAGCTGGCATTTTGGAGTCCATTCCCTATAGTGGGATGCAGGGTGGAGGGGCTTGGTCCTGCCTCAACTGAATGTGCCAGGCTTTGTGATTCCCCATGGGAGGCCTTACCCTTTTAGAGTAGTGGATAGGGGATAGGTTGAAGGGGTGGGGGAGGGAGGAGAAGAAGGAGGGATGGAATGGGGAACTGTGGTTGGCGTGTAAAATGAATTAAAAAATAAGTAAATTAATAAATAAAAAGCTGATGCTATGCAAACGTGTCCCAAAGTTGTCACTACCCAAATAAGCCCTTGGCTTTCTGTTGCTGTGATAAAACATTGATCAAAAGCAACTTTGGGGGAAAAAAAGGCTTATTTCATCTTACACTTTACATCACCAAGAGAAGCCAAGGCAGGAACCGCAGGCAGGAGCTTGAAGCTTCCCGGCTTGTGCTGCTGCCTTTCTTCTACAGCCCCGGACCACTGGGACAGGAATGGCACCCCTCTCCAAGGACTCGGCCTGCCTACATCAATTAGCAACCAAGAAAATGCCCCACATACATGCCCACAGGCTAATCTGATAGAGGCAGTTCCACAAGGGAGACTCTTCCAAGGTATGTCTAGGCTTGTATCAAGTTAACAAAATCGATGAAATCCCTGGGGGTGTGGGAGGCAATAAAGCTCTGATTCCAGCTGCTATCAATTTTAGATGCCTGTAGGGTGGAGGAAAGTAAAGAAAGTTAAATGGTTAAATAAGAATAAGAACTTTTGGAATCCCCCATACACACACACCAAAAACAAACAAACAAACAAACAAACAAACAAAACAAAACAAAAAACCCTCAAGCACTACATAGTAGGGAGCAGAATTGCCAGCAAAGGAGGGAAGTGCCTCTTGGCACTGAAATATTGGTGTGTGGTAGATATTAAGTATTTTTAAATATAAGTTTAGGTGGTACTGCTCAGCGGTCCCAAAATGTCTTTTTCACTGAGCTCTGAGTAATTTTCCTCAAATTTCTCAATGGAGTATCCAGCCTGGCTTGAAATTTTCTAACAGCATTATCCCTAGAGGATGAAGTTGGAATTGAAATTCTTCAGTAAAGTGTAAAAGGATTAGAAAAAGAGTTGACTTTCCAGACTTATAGGGGAAAAAATGGGGGAGGCCGTCTCTGGTCTGCTAGGTGGTGCAGGGACTCGTGGGTGATCCGTGTGGGCACTCCCAGGCCTGGCTTGCTCTCCTAACCTGGGTCTCCAGCTGCCCTCTAACTCACCCCCCTGACCTTTGAAGGGATTCTTTATGTGAACTTCTTGACTCTCAACCCCACTTCCCTCTTAGATTCTACCTTCGGTTTCCACTTTGTCTAATAGGCTGTTCTTTTGTGGACTTTCCCGTCACAACCAGACTTGGCACATGGCTTCACCGCTCAGCCAAGGGCACAGCCCACAGTTCGAAAGTTTAGTAATAAGAAATGACGTTGGGACGTGGGAAAGTTGCAAGAAAAACCAGGAAAAGAGAGGAAATGTTAACCCAGGTAGATAGAGAGCTCCAGTATGACTATTTGAGTAGAGAGAGGGCCTTTCCAATATGGGCAGTGGTGACAGCCAGCGGGACTCTTTTTTTGCTAGTTAAGCTTGGCAGCTTCACCATGAAAACAGCCAGATCCCGGCAGTGACACTGTGGATGCTCCGATATGGCCTTGGTACCTTATTCATTGAATGAGCCCATGAACAAGTGAGGCTATGGCCTCAAGGTATCTGCCATAGTGAAAACAAAGGGCTTGTCTCTGGCAGGAGAATGGGAAGGAAATGTGGGTGGGACAACCCTGGAAGTCAGTTGTTAGTGAAGGGAAACCGCTGTCGGGTTTGAAAACGCAATGCTCAGTTCTTTGTTGCCCTTCCTCTGGATGTTATATTGCCAGGAAGAAAGGGAACAGATGTTTCCTCTGCCACCCCTGAATGCAGTAGAGGACTGCAGCTCTTCTGAGCTTGAAACAGGAAGATCCCAATTTGCACCTGAATGCAGCCATTATCGTGGCATCTCCCACAAGTTAGGTTGGTACACCTTGAATCTGGGCTTCCAGTTTTTAAGAAATGAGATGTTTTATATATATAAAAAAATTCTTCTTACACTGCTGTGAAGCAAATTAGATGAGAAAAAAAATTGTGAAAAACACTAAAACATCTTATCAATGTGGAGTTGTATTTCTAGTTTAAAAAAAAAAACTGGTTCCCAGATGCATTATTTGTTAACGAAGCAAAATTCTGTGAAACAAATATAGTGTTTACTCCATGATGCAAAGCCCAAAGACAAGCATACAATAGCACACAATCCCAGCCCAGCAACCAATAACTGAGTAACAGATGTGTATTCAAGACGGTACCACATGGGAGCAAGGAAGGCTTTGCAGAAACGACAGGCTGCTGACGGATGCAGGTGGTATTTCCAAGGTTAAGTATTTTTAAATCAAAAACAAGTTTCCAGAATGAGTGTTTTCACTTCTAAAGAAGAGAGCTTTTATGTTAAGGTCCTTCAGTATTACATATACTCACAACCATACTCACCCACGGTGGAATTAGCTCATTTTGAGAACATCATTCAACATCATTAACACTCACCCAACTTAAGCCCTTTCCAGGTTACATCTGGTAAAATGCAGTTGCGATTGTTAATAAGTAGGATCAAGTGACTTCTGCTGCTAGATGAACAAGATAGAATGCTATGCCTACCTCTCTAAGAATTTGTTAGAAATACTAGCATTAGATTTTGATTTTCAGACCTTTGAAAATGATTTAAGATATATCATGAAAGAGAATAAAGTGAAATACAGTGAAAATACAGTGAAAGTGAAATACATGTTTTAATCCGAATTTTTTTCCCAATATACAAAGCCCAACATAGTTGTTTTTGTAAAGTAAATAAAAACCTCATTCGTGAATTGTCATTCATTCATGCCACAGTATTCAAGTCCACCTTCCTATCGCTTTGTCTTGGGCTAAAAAAAAGCGGGGGGGGGGGGGGGGGGGGGGAGGGAAGAGAATAGAAGGAAATAATTTCTAAAAATGTCCAAGACTGACCAGTAAAAGATTTCCTACACTATTGTATCATGATGGATAAAATAGAAAAAAAAAAAAAAAAAAAAAAAAGGAGTTATTTTTGGCTATGGTTCCAGAGAGATAAGAGTCCTTCATGGTGGGAAAACATGGCAGCCAGTGACAGACAGACTTGCAGCAGGAAGCTGAGAGATGGGTGACATCTTCAACTGCAAGCATGAAGCACAGAGAGTGAACCAGAAGAAGGATAGGGCTCTATCTCCTCCAGAAAACCTGTACCACTTCCCAAAACAGTGCTACCAACTGGGAACTAGATGGTCCAATGCTTGAGCCTATGGCAGGGGAGCCACTTCAAACCACTGGAGGAAAAAAACAGCTGGCCAGTCAGCTGACCCATCCACAAGGTATACATTAGTCTTGCCATCTGGTGGCTGACTTTGGGGTTTCTGGCCACATCATTTCTGGCAAGTCTCACTTCTGGCCAGGATAATACCCAAGACAGACATGAATCAGTCTCTGGCGGGAACAACTGTGGCATTCTTGACCAAAGATAGGTACCAGAACTGTCTGTTTTCAAAGTCCCTGTCTGCCTGGCCATTTCTGTCTCCTCACTCATTACTATTATCTTCTTAAAAAGACCCGAAGTGTTTTTTGTTTGTTTGTTTGTTTGTTTGGTTGGTTGGTTGGTTGGTTGGTTTTTTTTTTTTTACTCTTCACTCTTTGGGCGCCTGCCACCCAGTTCCCAAATAAATACATGGAGACTAATTCTTACTTATGAATGCCAGACCTTAGCTTGGCTTATTCTAGCCAGCTTTTCTTAAATTAACCCATTTCTTTTCTTCTACATCTTGTCTCTGGGCTTTTGCCTTTCTCTATTCTATATACCCTTCTTTCCTTCTTATTCCATGTTGGTCCAGTGGCTGGGTGGCTGGCCCCTGACATCCTCCTCTCCTCCTTTTCTCACTCCTCCCTCTTCTCTTTTTCTCTATCTATTTATTCTCTGACAGCCCTGCCTATCCTTTCTCCTGCTGAGCTACTGACCATTCAGCTCTTTATTAGACCAATCAGTTGTTTTAGGCAGGCAAAGTAACACAGCTTCACAGAGTTAAACAAATGCAACAGAAAAGAATGCAACTCATCTTTACATCATTAAAGATTTTTATCCCACAGCATAAACAAATGTAACATATCTTCAACTAATATTCCACAACAAGATGCTGTTCAATGCTGGGATTTCCCATCCATGCTTTCACTTCTGTGTTTCATAAAACCTCTTCACATCCCCGAGGCCCCTCCTCAAGATGGAAGTTTCAGTTAGAAATCGCTCATTGATTTTCCCCAGGGCACACCTTTCCTGATTTCTGTCTCCCAGTTTTCTATGCAGCTTGAGTGTGAGAACCTCAGATTCAGGTTAAAGTTTCAGCCCCCGCTGTAGATATTGATGGATATTGGGGTTCAAAAGTATTTCCAAAGGGGTTCTAGGTAATTGTATCCTTAAACAAGGAGCTGAGCAGGCACGCATCAGTAGCAGGAACAGACTTTATAAGAAAGGATATACTTCTAAAGGGGGAAGTGGGCCAGAGTAGAGAGAGAGAGTTGAGTACCTCACATGGCACTGTGTTGAGATTTTTATGTTACATCACATGAGCCCTGGGGTTCCTTTGCATAGTGAGGACTCAGGGTCACATTTGCATAGTGCAGTCTTTCTGAATCATACAACTTCAAACATCATCTCTCATCAGCATCTTAAATCTTCCTTTAAGGGTGTGTATTTTACCCAAGAACTAAGTTCCCAGAAAAGAAAAAGTTGTACTCATGTTAACCATTCTACCTGACTGATTAAAACTTCCATGACTGTGGGAGCTAGAAGAGTATAGACTAACCAAATTAGCTTGATCTACCTAAAAGCTACTTATAACTCATTTCTGTGTGTGACCTAACAATTTCATGACTATTAAGTAATTTTTTTTACATGTATAAACACACTGGTAGCTTCCACAAATCCAAAGACTAAGAATGACATCTGATAGCATCAAACACCTTGAGTGAACACCTGCCCATTATTCTGTAACCCACCCACCTGATGTTTCCAGCAATAGTTTACTTTCCAAGTCCACAAAGATAATAAGACGTGATAAGGTCAGTTTTCAAATTAATTTTCAAAAAAAGCAATGGGTCTTTTTTAAAATGAATTTTTTTTCATTCAGTATGTTCTGTGTTGGAGCCTATTTGGGTTTCCTGGTGGCTTTATTCAGCAGGTCTGCATAAAGAGGATGATCGGGCCACGGACCTGAGTACCAGGTGCTTGGAAGGGTCTACACTTGGCTGTATCTTGCAAGGGGAAAGTTTTTTCTCCTCCCCTTGGCATTGTCATAAATAGCCCTTTGGAATAAAGTTCAGGGCTGGTAGGTTTGGACCCAGGCCCTCTCGAGGCTATCCTGTGTTTTCTGTCTTTCCTCTCATTGTCTAGGTATCTCCTTCTAGCTAATATTTCTCATTTCTCCCTGCTCAAGAGTACCATGGAAGATTAAGAGGGAGCTGGTCTCCCTCAATTTTGATCATGGTTTCTCCTCCCTCATCACCTCCCAGATCTTCCAAACCACCCCACCTATACAATTCTATGCCCTCTTTCTCTCTCTAGAAAACAAACATGTCAATTTAAAAGAAAAAAAAACAGAATAAAACAAAGCAAACAGATAAATGGTGGGAGGGGGAGGACACAATAAACACATACACACAGAGACACATGCACATACCCATAAAAACACAAAATGCAAAACCATAATATACAATGAGAAGACAAGTATGGTGAAAAAAAAAAGCCCAAACAAAGCATTACGGGATAAAACATCTCCAAAAATACCATTAAGTTCTTCTGTGTTGGCCATCTTCTGCTGGGCATTGGGACTCCTTTAGGTGTGGTTTGTATACCCAGTGAGACTCCATTTGGAGAAAAGTAGTTTTCTGTTTTTTGTTTTTTTCCTTTGGGAGTTGTCAGTTGGAAAGACCTTCTGGAATGGGGATGGAGGCTCACTTCCACTTCCTTCTTAGCCCTAGAACCCCAGGAATGGGATTCAAATGAACTGTGGCGTGTTCTTCATTAACATTAGTGGGTAGGGACTGAATTGCTGCTTCAGTTATTCTTTTTAATTAAAAATTTTTGTATTCTTTGCCAATTTCATATATATATATATATATATATATATCATCTTAATTATATTTACCTCCTACTCCTTTCTAATCTCCCCAAGACTACTCCTAACATGTTCCCTAATACCTTAAGTCTATCCACTTTCTTCTCTCTCAATCCAGTTAATGCTTTTCTATATGTGTGAGAGTGTGGAGCCATCCAATGGTGCTTGGACAATCTACCAGCAGCTATATTCCTAGTAAAAAATGACTCTCACTACCCCAGCAGTCATCAGCTCCCAATACCGCCTGAGCTAGCAGTAGAGCTTCATAAGACTCTGTCATATCCATGTTTGAATATCCATGATAATTGGCTTGATCTTGTGCCAGTCTTATACAGGTTAGCACAGCTGCTGTGAAATCGTGAGTGTGATGGCCATGTCCTATCCAGAAGACAGTATGTTACAGTTCTCATTCTCCGGCTCCTGCATTCTTCCACCTCATCTTTCATAATGCTTACTAGGCCTTAGGTTGGGTTAAGAAGGGATATAAAATTTCATTTATGGTTGAGCACTCAAAAGTCACATATTCTCAGCACTTTGATCAGTTTGAGTCTCTGCATTCATGCCTGCCCACAGCAAAATGAAGTTTCTCTGACCAAGATTGAGACTAGCACTACTTTCCAGGTGGTGGTGGTGCATGCCTTTAATCCCAGCACTCGGGAGGCAGAGGCAGGCAGATCTCTGTGAGTTCGAGGCCAGCCTGGTCTACAAAGCGAGTTCCAGGAAAGGCGCAAAGCTACACAGAGAAACTCTGTCTCAAAAAACCAAGAGAGAGAGAGAGAGAGAGAGAGAGAGAGAGAGAGAGAGAGAGAGAGAGAAGCACTCTAGCACTACTCTATAGAAACAAACATAAATATTTATTTAGAAGGCAGTTTGACAACATGAGCATTTAGCAGAACAACAGTAGTGGGTTCTTCCTACAGAGCCTATGACCTTCTGAGCCATGGACTTCTGCCCAGGTTGACAGGCATGAACTTCTCTCTGGGAAGCAGATCTGAAACTGAATTAGAAAGCAGTTGGCTAACCCTGTAACAGTTGTGCCACTATTACAACAGGGGGTGCATCTTGCGTGGTAGGTACATATAGTTAGGGACAGGGAACTCCCCTATACAGAGCTTCCTGAAGATAGCCGTCTGACAGCCAGCAGCTATCTCAAAAGAAATCCAAAAAACCAATTACCAAGTAAAACCCCTGGATGAATGAAATAGCAGGAGGCCACAGGAACTAATAGAAATCTTTACCTAGTTAAAGATTTACTAGCTAGCTACTGCTAGGTGAGGAGGCATTGGTAGTTGATGACTGCTGGGGTAGGGAGAGTCATTTTTCATTGGGAATGTAGCTTCTGGTAGATCGCGCATGTGCCATTGGATGGCTCCACACTCATAAGCAGAGGCAGAGGTGTGCAGACCTGGTTGTGACTTTTGGTAGGCTCAGGGTTCTTCCCTGTCCTACCATGTTTGTTCCATTCATTCCCAGTTTTGCTTATTTTTCACCTATTTTCATGCCTACTTTTAGCCAACTAATGCCCAGCTGGGACGAATTGAACTCTAATAGCATCTTCCCAATTCAAGTTTCAGAGGGTAGGATCCCATAGATCTCAAGGGAGGAGGAAAGGAAGATGGCCTTTTAGATCCACCAGAGTGAGACTGGTTGGAGAAGGATGTCCCTTGGGCTTGAGGCTTTTTGTCTTCTGGCCAGCCTCCAGGACTCAACCTATAACTTCAGGCAGAGGCTATACATTCCTGCCCCAGCCCTCAAGACTCCACACTTCAGCTACAGAAGAGCAGTATGGGCAGTTAACCATGGAGCCATCTCTCCATCCCCTTGTATTAAAATGTTGAGCATCACACATAAGGTAGGCAACTAAATACTTTTGCATAACTTTCTAATTAATTCTATTAATTAAAACTTTAGTTGATTTTATTAAACATGTACTAAAACTGTACACTAGAGAAAGGTAGCCTATTTTTAAAATGTTACTGGGAAAACTAAATATCCAGTTCTAGAAGCAATGAAGATATCCTACAGAAAGTTTTATATTCCTCTCTTTAGCTCTCAGAACATTGAAATAATGGTCCTGTTGTTTTATGATTTGTCCTGGGGATATGTAAGGAAATATCCAATTATCCCAGAAAGGTATTCTGTCAATTACACACCAATGAAACGACTCTACTTTAGTCTTTCTTAGTGAATCAGGGCGTTTACTGGAGTTATTTACAGGAACAAGAGTGACGTACTAGCAGCTGCATCACCCAAAAGTTCAGCATGGGTGTTAATGCATGAAAGCGGTATTCCTGGAGCTCTCTGCAGGGATTACAGGCATCTGTAAGTCTCTTTACAGTGGGAAAAGTCCCTTTCTGAGCAACTGTTTCTACTTTTATAACCCAAGGAAGAGGCCTTGTGAATTTTCAGTTTCAGCATCCTGAAACCTGGAAGTGTAATCTAATTTTTGAGTTTTGGGGGCCCTCCCACTCCTTCCAAGAAGGAATGTTACTATTCATGGGAAATCACTAAATAATACCCAGTAATTGGCCAGGGGAAGGCAAAGGTTGAGATGAAGCCTGATGTTGGGCAGAGGAGAAATTTCACCTAGATCTGACAACCCATTAGACCATTTTGAATAAGAGACTGAAGCTAGATAATGAAAGGTCAATGGTGGCTGTGACCAGAACTGCTTAGTTAGTTGTGTATCTTGCCTTCTATTTAAGCCTAAATCTCATGTCATACTCTGGAAGATGGAACAAGGGACTCACTGGATCTTTTGATTTTGCTTCCCAATGAATGAATCTCCTTTCTATGTTCTTCACTGTTGTCTGTTTAATTGGCCTGTTGGAATGGCCAAAGTTTGGTTATTAGGACCACCTGGAGCTCAGGTTCTGACTCTAACAACTCAGATAACACATGTAGAAAAATGAAACTAGATCTTTGGACCAAAAGGAAAAGTCAGTTCAAAATGGTTCATCAATCTCAATACAAGACCTGAAACTTTGAAACTGCTGGTGGAATATATAGAGAAAATAATGATTTCCTCAATAGGACTCTAACCACCAGAAACAAAAGCAAGATTTGACAAGTAAGATTTACATCTAATTGAAAATCAGAAGACAGCTTACAGAATGGTAAAATATCTTTTTCAACTATTCATCTGATAGATTAATAGCCAGAATATATAAAGAAATCAAAATGCGTGACAACAAAACCTGAGTAGTTAAATTAAAGATAGGCAGATGATCTGAAAAGGTGCTTCCTAAAATAAGAAAAACAAATGACTAATAAATATGTGGGAAAATTCAGTTTTACTCCATTAGGGAAGATCACACTGTAATAAGACTCCATCTCATCCCAGTTAGAATGTCTATTATCAAAAGAATAAAAAAAAATGTTGGCAAAGATGTGAAGCAGAGAAGAACTCTTGGAAAATAATTAGCATCGTCATTACAGAGAAGAAAATCGAGGATTCTTTACAACCTAAAAATTGAAACACCATGTGGTTCAGCTGTCAATATCCTGGAGATAAAGCTATCCATCCATATTTATGTATCTGTCTGTCTATATAAGATGTCTATCTGATCTCTCTATTATCTATAAATCTATCTAACCCATCTCTCTATTGCCTATGCATCTGTCTATTCCAATTATTTTTCTATTATTTATCTACCTCTATTATCTGTCTACTCACCTGCCTCTCATTATCTATGTGTCTATGTATCTATCTAATGCTCATGTTTATCAAAGCGCTATTCACAAAGACCAAGATATGGAATTAACTTAAGTATACATCAATGGATGAATATATAAATATAGTATACCATGTACACATATCAAAGTTGTTTTGAGGAAGATGGCTGGCACTGGCGTACATCACACTAAACAAAATAAACAAGGTGAGTCAAACACAGAGAATAAGTACTACAAGATTTTTCTCATAGAAAAACTGACTTTTTTAAAGAACTGAAAGTATAAGCATGACTACATGAACTAGATAGTGGATTGGGGGAAGGGGGAGATAAAGGAAGCTGAGATACACTAGAATAAGCATGGTGGGCAAGATCAACACACAGAAATGCAGGTATGAGAATGTGGCAGTGAATCCTATTCATTTCACGACTAACATATGTAAATAATTATAGTTTAAAAACCCAAGTGTAACTTAACAGGAAAATTACCCAAAATGAAGAAAAGTAAATGTTTGGAAGGGAAAACAGCGACAAAAATATGAGTGGGGATCAAAATAAAGAAGTTAATGTTACCTACTTAGCGTTTACAGTACTTTCAATGATGACCTGGTACAGTTAGAAAACTGAATCCTACCATGCTGTGGCAGAACGACAGAACATATATCCATGAGGAAATCATACACCTTACACTCTAAACAAGTCAAAGGAGAAAACCTGCCAATTAACCATAGTTTCTGCATTGAGGAAGAAGCAAAAAGATAGAAAAGATACCTGGGAATTTTTATGTATTTATGAGTGATATAGAGTAGTTTTTATATTTATTTATGAGATACGGTATTGTAACAACCAAACCAGATCCTGAGCACTGTGATCTCCTTAAACATGTATCATTTCTTCATTTGGGGTACCACCCAATTTATCTCTTTCAGTTCTTTTTGTTTATTTGTTTTGTTTTATCTGAGACAAGACCTACTAGTATGAATGTACAAGTTCATTGTACATGGTTTGGTGTTAAATAAGGGCATTTTCATACAAGTATATATTATATATTACATGTTATTTACACATTTTAACGTGGCTAACTAGTAAGCATCAGGCATATTCTCCTCCACACCTCTCACTCCTTGCCTGTCTTATCCTCCTGCCTCCCATTAGTCTCCATTGTTCATGGAGGAAGTTTTATATCATATATACATGCATGACTTTAAATATCTGTATAAAATCTAGGAACTGTATTTCATGGTATTTATCTTTCTGAGACATCTTAATTTGTTTAATATGGCTCAAGTCACAGCCATCTTTCTGCAAAAGACACAACTCCATTCTTAATATTAGAAAAAATACCAGTTGTGTACATATACTACACTTTCTTTATTCATTTCTAGTTTGGAACATCTAAGTTGGTTCTACACCTTAGCTTCTGTGACGAGTACTACAATGAATATTGTTGTACAAGTATCTCTATGACTGGTTGGCTCGGAGTCATTTGAGTAAATATCCAAGAGTGGTACATCTATTCCATATGGTAGTTCTATTTGTAGTTTTTTTTTTGTTGTTGTTGTTGTTGTTGTTAGGAAATGTCTTACCGATTTCTAAAGCCAGACTTTTTTGTTTTGTTTTGTTTTGTTTTGTTTTGTTTTTTCAAGACAGGCCTCCTCTGTGTAGCCCTGGCTGTCCTGGAACTCACTCTGTAGACCAGGCTGGCCTCAAACTCACAGAAATCCACCTCCCTCCCGAGTGCTGGGATTAAAGGCATGCACCACCATCGCCTGGCAGCCAGACTTATTTCTATTGTGTCTAGACTACCAGCAATGTATAAGGACTCTTTTCTGTCCATACCCTCATAAGCATTTTTTAATGTATTTTCTTAATGACTAGAATGAGATGGAATCTCAGTGTAGTTTTAACTTCTCTGGTGGCAAGTAAGATTGAATGTTTTTTTCACATGTTTAATAGCCATTAATATTTCATCTTTTGAAAATTCTGTTCATTTTTTTAACCCATTCATTGATTTGGTTGTATTGAATAGGATGGATGTGCCCTCTGGTTCTCACTCATTTTTCTTGTTTGTTTCATTTTATGCTCTCTTCCTTGTATGGGGTCTTACCTGGGCTTAGGCACCCTCTCCCTTAAAGAGAGGGAAAGAGGCACCAGTAGCAAAAATAATGACTTGACAACATGTTTGGTATTAAAATGAAGTCTTCTGTGTTTCAACTATGCCTCCAATAAATTTGGAAACCAGTGTGAATACTATTAGCATAAATGTAAAGATTTTTAAAGCCATGCTTATTAATAATTAAGAGGTAATAAAGAAAGTAATTGGAAAATGGAAAGGGGGAGTAAATTAGGAATTAGAAGAAAAATGTCTGGCTGGAGGCTTGACAAGTAATAGAGGAAAAAGATTTTAGAAAGCTAATTAAAATACCAAAGTTAAAATTAAGAAAATTTGAAATATGAGATAAAGTAGATAGAAGAAAACATACCAGTCAAGGTTTCCTCTTGGTTGGGATATATGTATTTTCTGCTCGGGTATTTTTTGTAGCTGACTCTACAAGAAGCAGAAGGTCGCTATTAGACTTATATAATTCACAGCAATCAGACCAAAATGTCTCTCCTGCTGGGTTAGGTCCTGCAGGACAAGAGGCTAGCCACAGCAGTTCCCAGGTCCTCGGCACGGGTTGCCCAGCAGGATCGTGCCCTCCTCTTCCTACAGTCTCCTTTCTAGTGTACCGGTGACCACATTCTCCACACATCCTCGGCATCTGAGGTTCTGGGAGAAGGGGTGCACCCACACTTCTGTGTGCCTTTGTTGCTGGGTGCTCTTCAAGCACATTATTATTTCTAATAACGACACCGAGTTCTTGCCTGGAAATATTTCTGTTGTCCGTCTCTGTCAGGTCCTGTTCACTTCTCACATTGGAGCGGTTGTCAGAGTTGTGACTGCCTTGCAAGTGGAGGGGAGCAGAGTCCTCATGGTTAGAAGATGTAATGTTCCTGAATGTTCTGCTTTCCCTGGCATGACATTTGGTGATGGTGTGACCCTTAAATATATTACCTACCGCGTTTCATTTTGGAAAGAATGGAGGGAAAAGGACAGACATAGAGTCAGTGACCAAGGGGAGTAGGAATTGGGGAAAGCTACATGAAGATTAACGTGGAAGAAATCATCTTGCAGAGAAAGACTAGAAATGCTTACCTGGCATCACCTAACAGAGCATGCTCCACCCACCCCCATGAAATACAAATGCAGGGTCCATAACAGACCTTACATCTCGCGACCAGATGCTTTGGGTCTCTTTCTTCGGGTCATTAGCACACTTCCATTCTCGGGAGTGCTTCTGCCTTTCTTAAAAGCATCTCTTTCTATGCCATGCCTCATGTAAAAGGAAGACTTTTTCTCCATCTCCCTCCTGGTGACTTGGGGGTTTTCACCTAAACTGTTTATCTCCTAAACTAAAATTGTCTTCAAGCTTTATTCTGAGTCTGTTTCTAAAATCTTGTATTAATCAGACAAAGAAATCCTGTAGGAGAACTTCAGTTTCCGTGGTAACAAGACCTTCCTAAGCTCCTGTCTCATAGGCCCCATGTAACTTTCTTTTTCTGTCCCTCTCTTTTCCCCTCGTTTTGCTTCTTGAGACCATCTTCCTCTATTTTGTCTGTGCCCACAATCTTGGGGTAAAAGAGGGCAGCAGGTGAAGGGATCTGGCAGGCCCAAGCATGGCAAACATAATGCCTACAGGATTTGCCTTTAACTCCATCCCCTCTCCCAAAACCATTAGATTACAT
The DNA here is from genome assembly GCF_049852395.1 of Peromyscus maniculatus bairdii. Lineage (NCBI taxonomy): Eukaryota > Metazoa > Chordata > Mammalia > Rodentia > Cricetidae > Peromyscus > Peromyscus maniculatus. The sequence goes on along the minus strand of NC_134863.1, from coordinate 36,139,262 downwards.
TCCTGAAGCTAGCCCTGAGGTTCAGTCCCTTATTTGGGCACTGACTCATTCCTGAGGTAAAATACCAAGATCCAACAATCAAAATTCATTATTTGGCTAATACGTCCAATCAGGATTGACTTACCAGCTCACCCTAGCATTTTCCCGCCTAAAAACCCACTCCTGCAGAAAGTCTTGCTCTCTTGCTTGCTACTTCATGCCGGGCTGCTGCTGCCGCCGCCGCCGCCGCCACCACCACCTTTGCAGGCCCTCCCACCCCACGCTCCCTGCTCAGGGGTAATAAACTTCCCTTGAGCTGAGAATTTGGTGTCAGAGTATGTCCAGGGAGCCGACCTCCCTTACAAGAGGATTCTCTAGTCTTTCTTGAGTCTTTTCCCTACTGTCCGCTCTTAATCAAGTGTTTTCTTCCTGATTAGCAGGTCATGGGAACACGCAATTTGTTTCTCCTCTGCCGTCTTCATTGAGAAGGAGCACCAACTGAAGTTTCTGAAATAACAGCCAGCTAGTCAGCCACAGGATAGAATTTTCCCATTAAATATGCTTTGTGTGATCCACCCCCACCCACACCCCCAAACCCGTCTGAAATCCTTCAGGAATGTGTGAACAGTTGTTCCCTGAGCAATGTCTCAGACATTCTTCATTGTTTTTCTTTATGGGACTGTATTATTTTAAAGTACCTTTTGGAACATTTCCGAGATCCTTTTTCTGCTTGATCTAGGTTTGTTGGTGAGGCTCTCGAATGTGTTCTTAAGTTTTGTTTGTTTGTTTGTTTGTTTGTTGTTGTTTTTTAAATATTCCTTTCTGTCTTCCTTTTTCTTTTGTTCTTCAACTTTTTGCTTGTTTGGCAGGGCCTCACATAGCCCAGTCTGGTCTTGTACTTGCTACATATCCGAAGGAGACCTTGGCTTCCTGATCCTCTTGTGTCTCCCTCCTAAATGACGGGATTAAAGGAGGGTGCCACCACAGTAAACTGCTTCTCTGAATTTTTCATCTCCAGCATCTCTGTTTACATCTTCCAAATGATTTATTACTCCTGAATGTCTTTGCAGATTATAGATTATTTTAATAACTTTGTTACAATGTCTTTTGTGTTTTATCTTGTATTTCACCAAATTTCTTTAAAATCACTGTTTTTAGTTGTTTTTAGCCACTTTATCAATTTTCTTTTTTCCAGGTCTGTTGATAGAGAATTATTGAGTTCCTTTAGAACATATTATTTTGCTACCACTTTATGGTTCTCACGTTCCAATGCTTGATATTCTCACATCTCATGGATAAGTTCTCTCTCACACACATCTCATGGATATGTTCTCTCTCTCTCTCTCTCTCTCTCTCTCTCTCTCTCTCTCTCTCTCTCTCTCTCTCTCTCTCACCAATTTCATAGGGTTGCATTCATACTAAAACACTTTCTCCTGAAAACATGCTCGGAGGCATTGCTGAGTAGGATGCAGTGACATTGGTTTCTGCTGGATACTGTAATACAGCCTGTGTATCTTCTTCCTCAACACTGGTAATGTCTGCAGCTGACTTAGTGGCCTAGGCTGCCGACCACTGTGGGATTTGCCAGCTGAACTGTGGCTATCTTAGATGTGATGGATTCACTAGCAGCTGTAGGGTTGCCATTTGTGGACACAGGTGCAAGATTCTTATCCATTTCTGTGGGTTTCTTGTGGGTGGAGAGGCTTTCATTGGCTAAGGTAAGCAAGCTGCAGCTGGCATAGCAATGGAGGTCGAATGACGTCAGCATCTGATTGGTCTGGACCTCCCCTTGGTGACCCACCTACATGTGGGGAATAGCCTAGCCTTGGGAATGGTTCAGTTATCAGTGTCTTAGGGCCAAACAAGAGTAGGACTCCACTATTAGTCCAAGGAGGGATGACCATCAGTGTCTATAAGCTTCACAAGTGCCTATATGAGCCTCAGTTGGTCCTGTCATTTAGGATGAAGCCTAGATGCTTCAGTGGGCCACAATTTGGTTGGGCAGGATGGGCTAACTCCTTCTCCAGGCTTCAGGAGTACGGGTAAGGCTTCTTGGCTGCTTCACAGGGGATTTAGTAGCTTCCTAGATCACAGGAAGGTAGTCAAGGCAGAAGATTCATAGATTGTTCACTCACTTTGAGGGACAATAGGTATGGGGTTTCCAAAGGGCATTGTGAAGCAGGAACCTAGGTTAAAGGCAGTACAGTATGGATAGGTTCTCTTGAGGTACTACAACACTGTAGATTCCTTCATGAAACCCCTCAACTTGTCTGTTCCTGTGAGGGCTTCAGTTTTATCTAACCGCAAACATACCGACCCATTAGTGGGACCTGCTGGGCTTCATGCTTGCACATTCTCCCACTGCACTAAGTAACTCTTGGTTCACTGTTGATCTGGAGAGATGGGATGGCAGATGCTTTGTGTTTTATTCACTCCTTAGTTGGCTCACCCTGAATCTCCACACTGTTGCATCCCTATTCTTCAAGCACTCCAGTGAGATAGCAGTTATGCTTTCTTTGTTTTGTGTCTTAATTATTTTTCTTTTTAAAATTAGCACACAAAATATTAGGCATTTCCAAACAGAGTCTGTCTTAGCTAACTCTCCTCCTGGCTCATCTCCTCTATCCTGTAGTCTCATGGATCCCTAATCCCCACACACATACCCTATAGTCTCATGGTTCTCTGATCCCCACATACATACCCTGTAACCCTCCCTCCAATCTTTTCTGGAACATGTGTATTGTCTTCCCACCACCTGACCCCCCCCCAGCAGCTGCTTTTACAGCCTTAGTCTCCTTTCTATTTTGTAGGGTAGAAACACATTTACATTGGTTCAGCCGGTGTCTCTGGGCAGCCATCTTGCTGATGTCACCTGGGAATTATCCATGATTCAAAATCACGTACTTGAAAAAGTAACTTTTGAAGTTAATCTAGACAGCTTTTTCCACTTTGAAAGAAATAGAAAACAACAACAACAAAAAAATGACATTAGAGAAGTTCCCTCTTTCTGTTACAAAAGCCTGAAAAAGTGTTTGCATGCAGCATGGGCTCACCACTCCCCTGGTCTTGTTTTGGTTCTTGGTATGTTTACTTATTTTGTTTTAAGACAGGGTCTCACTATGTAGCCCTGGCTGACCTGAAATTCTCTAGATCAGACTGACCTCAAGCTCACAGAGACTGGCCTGCTTCTGCTTCTCAAGTATGGAATAAAAGGGTCATGCCACCACACCCGAATCAACTCTCCACATTTCAAACTATTGAAATGCAGTAATTTTAATTTTTTCCCTTTCTTGGGGGTGGTGGTGGTTTATTGCTATGATTAGGGTTAGATTAGGGTTGGGATGGAGCTAGGGGTAGAGTTAGGGCTGGGGATAGGTCTCAGGTTATAGGAATATGGTTAGTATTGTAATTGGAGCTAGGTTTAAGTTCTAGCCTGGGGCTAGGATTTAGTTATAGTTAGTATCATGGTTAAATTTAGTGGTAGATTATGGGTTGAGACTAGGTTATGTTCAAGGTTAGTACTCAGACTAGGTTTAATGTTAAAAAGAGGTTCATATTTAGGTTTAGTATTTAGAGTTAGGGCTATGATTAGGGTTATTTAAAAAATATTTTAATAAGTTTTTTTGATGAATGAAAGAATGCAAATATTGAAAATGAAAAGTTGGTTTTGAGTGGGTTTCTTATTCTTAAGGCTTAATCAACTAAACTCTTTACAGCCTGGCAAGTACCAAACAGGAAATAATTCCAATTTTTCCAATTGTCTTACACACTTAGAATTCCTATATGTCTTAAGTAAACTGATATAGAAAGCTTAACTATCAAATATCCTTGATAAATTCCAAGCCATGGTTAAAACTTCTATTTGATTAAATTACCTAGTCTCGCAGTTCAAACTAATCTTCCTGCCTCTTTACATTAATGATATAATACTAAATATATTATTTTGGAGTTTTGAAGAAGTGATACAATTTAGGTAGTTTTATCTGAAGATGTCATAAAAACCTGTTAATATTAAAACTGTGCTATTGTTGCATCTCATTATTCTTGGCTCGAGTTTGTTACTTGTGAGCTTATTAATGATGACCACCTGAAGACCTAGATTTCATTTTATCTGATCCTGCCTAGAATTTCCAGTAAACTCCAATAACCTTTGAGAAAGAGGACACAGAGAGCGTGTGGGAGGCGGCGCTTTGTGACATAGTTAAGAGTATATTGAGCAACTGCTCAAACGTTTTGTCTGGCTCACACACGAGAGTTCAGAGAAGACAGAAACTGCTGCCTCACAAGTGGTAATATTTTGTGATGGAGAACAGAAAAAAAGCAAGCAAAGATTTGAGCTGGAGCAATCATCTAAAAGGTCAGTCTGTCAAATATCAGCATAAAGGGAGAGGACACACACAATAGGAAAACCAAATAGCTGAATAAATAAAACGCCGAGTTTTAACAAGAAACCAGAGTGCTTCATGTTAATTACTTCCTTTTACCATTTACCTCTTGTTCTAGTTAGGGTTACTATTGCTCTGATGAAACACCATTGTAGCTGGAATATTAGAAGTTCTTATTAATAAAATCAAACCCGGGGCCAGTTATTGGGGTGAAATGCTGGATGGTCAGAGAGACAGAACAAGCCACAGCCAACCTCACCTGGCCAACTTCTCAGCTGGTCTTGTTTCCTCAAACTGGATGCTTCTGCATCCTCATCCCAATGGCTTTCAGCTGAACTGCTTCTTGAAAGCCTGAAGCTTAACCAGCTAAAAGCTTAACCAGCCAAATGCTTCTAGTTTCTGATCCTCACGCCTTATTTACCTTTCTGCTTTCTACCACCACTCCCTGGGCTTAAAGGCTTGCTTTCTGGGGTTAAAGGCATGTGTCACCATGCCTGGTCATTTCCAATGTGGCCTTGAACTCACAGAGATCCAGAGGGATTTCTACCTCTGGAGTGCTAGGATTAAAAGTTTGAGTGCCACCATTTTCTAGCCTTTGTATCTAGTGGCTGTTCTGCCTCTGACCCCAGATAAGTTTATTAGGGTGCACAATATTTTGGGGAACACAATACCAACACACACCATGACCAAAAGGAAGTGGAGATGGCAATACTTCCACATCATAATCTATCACTGAAGGAAGTCAGGACAGGAACTCAAACTGGGGAGGAATCTGGAGGCAGGTGCTGTGATGCAGAGGCCATGGAAGAGTGCTGCTTACTTACTGGCTTGCTTCTCATGGCTTGCTCAGCCTGCTTTTTTATAGAACCCAGGACCGCCAGCCCAGGGATAGCATTACCACAATAGGCTGGGCCCACCCCCAACAATCACAATCAAGAAAATTCCTTACAGCCTGATCTTATGGAGATATTTTCTCAATTGAGGTTCCCTTCTTTCAGATAACTCTGGCTTATGTCAAGTTGACATAAAACTAGCCAGACTACCTATTTAATAAAAACAATAAATAAAGAACTTTTGTTTATCTCAGAGGGTATGTTTGCTTTTTATGGAAAATATTCTTTTCTCATAAAATACATCCCAACCACAGCCTTCCACTCTTCCTAGCTCCCCCCACTTCCTCTCCACCAGATCCCCTCCCCCTCTCCTCTTCAGAAAAGAACAGGCCTCCAAGAGACAACAGCCAGAAAGGGCAAAAAAAAGATACAATAAGACAAGGTGAAAGCCCTATTATCAAGACTGGACAGGGCAACCCAGTAGGAGGAAAATAGTCCCAAGAGCAGGCAAAAGAGTCAGACACACACCCCTTCCCACTGTTAGGAGTCTGACAAAACACCCAGCTAACAGCCATAGCATATACACAAGACCTGGCACAGACCCATGCAGACCCTGTACTTGCTGCTTCAGTCTCTGTGAGCCCATGGGAGCCCTCCTTAGTTGTTTCAGTGGGCTATGTTGTCCTGGTGTCCTCCACCACCTCTGACTCCTACAATTTTTCCACCTCCTCTTCCCCACTCTCCAATAGGAGGGACCCAATGGAGACTTCCAATGAAGTCTCTCCCTCTCTCTCTCTCTCTCTCTCTCTCTCTCTCTCTCTCTCTCTCCATAAATATATATATATATATATACATATATATATATATACATATATATATATGTGTATGTATATATATATAATGTCTGGCTATGGGTCTCTGTACCCCCTTCCATCTGCTGCTGGAGGAAGCTTCTCTGATGATGACTGTGCAAGGAACCAGTCTCTAAGTATAGCAGATTATCATTAGGAATCAAATCATTTCATTGATTGATATTTTGTTATTGTTGCCAGTAGTGTTTGGGTCTACCCTAAGACTCTGGGCTATCCAGTCTCCAGTTCTTGGCCATCCAATCAGCATAGCGCAATGGGCTCCCTCTTGTAGGGTTGGTCTCAACTTAAAACAAACATTGGTTGGCCACTCCAACATGTTCTACCATTGCCTCAGCCCATCTTGCAAGCAGGACAGGTGGAGGATTTTGTGGCTGAGTTGGCGTCCAAGTTTCTCTTTCCATAGCCTTCAGACATCAAAGAGACTAGAATGTAGGAGTGAAGGCCCCAAGCCTGCACCAGCCCCTCCTCTCCACCCTCTCAACATTCAATGAGCTGAGTGGAAGTTGTCTCAGCAATGGAGTCCCCTGCTGTCAGGTGTCAGAGGGTGACCTTCTGTCCTAGCATCAGCCTGGGTTGCTTAGGAATCTCCAGGGAACCTCTTCAACTAACAACTCAACAGGATATAACCCAGTCCTATCACTGGAAGCTTTGCATGACTACAAAGATGGCCAGTTGATCATCCTGTATCTGTATCCTCCGTTACTAGGAGTCCTCACTAGGGTCACCCTCATAGATTTCCACACAGCCCCTCAAACAACCCCCAATTCCATTTGACTCTCCTTGCACTCACTCCTTCCACCCCTTCATCCGATCCCTCCTGCTCCTGTCCCCCCCTGCCCCTAGTCTACCCACAACAATCTATTCTATTTCCCCTTTCCAGGGAGATCCATTCTTCCCCCCTATATCCCTCCTCTTTACCTAATCTGTTTGGGTCTATGTAACTTGATTATGATTTACTTAACAGCTAATACCCACCTATGAGTGAATACATACCATATTTGTCTTTCTTGTTCTAGTTTACTAATTATCACTCAGGATTTTTTTCTAGTTGCATCCATTTTTTCTAGTTGCCTGAACTCTCCCACTATTGATGTGTGGGGTTTTATGTATGATCTAAGCTTTAGTAATGTTTCTTTTACAAATGTAGGTACCCTTGCATTTGGGGCTTAGATATGAAGAATTGAAACATAATCTTGGTGAATTTTTTCTTTGGTGAGTATGAAGTGTCCTTCCTCATCTCTTCTGATTAATTTTGGTTTGAAGTCTCTTTTGTTAGATATTAAAATAGCCACACCAGCTTGCTTCTTAGGTCCATTTGCTTGGAATATTCTTCCAACCCTTTACCCTGAGGTAATGTACATTAATGTTGCTGAGATGTGTTTATTATATGCAGCAAAAGGATGGGTCCAGTTTTCATATCTATTCTATCAATCTGTGTATTCTTATTGGGGAATTGTGTTCATTAATACAACTTAATATCAATGAACAATGATGGTTAATTCCTCTTATTTTGTTGTTGTTAGTGGTGGTGATGGTGCATGTATGTATGAGTGTGTGTGTGTGTGTGTGTGTGTGTGTGTGTGTGTGTGTGTGTGTGTGTAGGGTTCTATGTATGATTTAAGCTTTAGTAATGTTTCTTTTACAAATTTTAAAAATGTGGGTGCCCTTGCATTTAGGGCAGTGTGTGTGTGTGTGTGTGTGTGTGTGTGTGTTTTCTTGGATTTCTTTAAGAGATTTATTAAGTTCCTCTTTAAGGACCTCTATCATCTTTAAGGTATTTTCTTATGCTTCAGCTATATTAGAATATTCAGGACCTGCTATGGTAGGATATCTGGGCTCTGATGGTGACATATTAACTTAGCTGTTATTGACTGTATTCTTAAACTAGTGTTTAGGCATTTGGGTTTGAGGTCATCATAGGTCTAGGTGTTGATTTCTAGGTTTGTCTTGGTTGGTTTTGTTGCTTGTTTTCTGTTTCCTGTATGGATTTTCAGAGGTGTGCTGGCTAAGTGTTGCTTGGCTGGTGTGTTCCAGGAGAATGCTTGCTGGTGTTGGAGCCTGGGGGAAGGGGAAGTCAGGGGAAGATAGATGGTCTGAAGGCTCCACAGGAGGCATGAACAGGGAAGAGGAGATGAATCTCCTGGTGTTGTGATGCAGCTGCAGTGCTTGGAGCAACCCTGAGAATTAGGTTAGGGTAATAGAGAGAAAGGGGAAAGTCCTCAGGCAGCCTACCTGGTCTTCTGGTAGGCACTGCTTGTGGTTGAGCAGGGGCTGTCTGCTCAGGTTGGGGGCTGGGATATAGTGAAGAGACGGGAAGAGTAGGGCAGCAGGGGGTTGGTATGTTTGCTTTTAAATATGTTCTCGTCTGGCAACCAGTCACCAACATTCACCTAATATCCTCATTATTGGACTTTTCACTTTCCGTCAATTCCATTACTCACGTATAATAGTAGATAGTAGCAAGTGTCACATCTATAATACTTTAAGACATACAGAGAAGACAGAGGCCATATTAATATTACTTTTATTGAAGTATTTTTATTACTTTCCTATTATAAGACAAAATGGAAAGACTCTAGCATCGATTTTTATTTAGAAGAAATAATACAGTAAAAGTGTATAAGAATTTGGGTACTGCTTTCTATTTCAGACGTCCACTCCAGATCCTGGAATGTATTTCATATGGGTAAAGGAGCTTCAGTGGAAATCCATTACAAAACACCCTCACTGGGGATTGACTATAAATAAACTCTTCTAGTTTTTCTATAAATTTTAATTTTGGGCTTATAAGTGATAGCTCTAGGGGTAACTGATACCAAAGTCAGTTGAATAAGCATTTTTAGGAATTGATAAGATAGGCTATTGGAAGTTCTAGGTGGGATTAGACAAAATACATGTAAGTCTTCATATGATCAGTGTAAATAAGCTCTGTGAGGGTGTTCAGTACTGACTACCCTTGACAGGCTGCACTCCTATAATCCCAGCACTTAGTACAAAGACATTGAAGGGTCTAGACAGCCAGGTTGTTCTTGCAGTCCAAGACCAACCCGGTCTACAACATGAGACCCTATCTAAAACAAACAAAATGCCAAAGTGAAAAACTATGAATTACTATATTATTTAGAAGTGTCTGTCCTGAAACACTCTCTATTTCATAATAAGAATCCTCTGTGAATATTATTTCTGAAATTATACCACACCTAGGAAGGTAATAAATCTTCCTTATATAATTAATGGCATCTCATTAAGGATGAACGGGTACTATTACATCTATTTTGCTTAATACTAGGAAACTGAGGTTCAGAGAGATGGTTAGACTGACCTAAAGTCTAGGCCATGGCAAGGTGAGACTCTAACCCTCTTGGCCCACTCCCCAGGGCAGCGCCCTTTTCAGTATCTCTAAATGCTTTGGTATATTAGATATGTGAGGTGTTATCTTATGCTTGCCTTTACTTGGGTAGAAAAACATCCTGACTCTTTGACTGAATTAATAGGACAAACAGTGACTGATCTGGGGTCAAAACAAAGAGATCCTTCATTCTGAGATCTCTTCCTATTGCTTGATCTTTGCTCATTCATTGATCACCTGTTTAAAAAACTAAGAAAAAGAAATGGTTAAAGTAGGAAGAATATGAAAAAATTATTAATAATACATGGGTCAAAATATCATAAAATGTACTTTGTACACTTAATGATTTAAACTTGGGTATAAATGTAATTGACACTTGAAACAAGTAATTGGAGACATCACTCTTCTCATTTCTAAACAGTGGAAATGTTAGAAATTATATTCTCAAATATGGACACAAGATAAATATTTTTAATAAATTTATTTATTTATTTATTTATTTATTTATTTATAATCTTACATCCTGACTGTATCCCCCCTCCTCCCAGTCCTCCCATCCCACCCCTCTCTCTTCCCACCCCACAATCCACTCCCTGCTCTGTTTCTGTTTAGCAAAGGGCAGGCCTCCCATGAGTATCAATAAGGCATGGCACATCAAGGTACAGTAAAACTAAGCACCTCCCTGGTGCATTAAGGCTGAACAAAGTAACCCAGTATGAGGAGTAGGGTCCCAGAAACCAGTAAAAGAATCTGAGACAGTCCCTGTTCCCACTGTTAGGAGTCCCACAAGAGGACCAAGCTATAGGACTATAGCATATATAGAGAGTGTCTAGGTCAGTACCATGTAGGCTCCTTGGTTGTGGATTCAGTCTCTGTGAGCTTCTATGAGCCCAGGTTATTAAAACTGATTCTGTGAGTTTTCTTGTGGTGTTCTTGACCTCTCTATTGACAAAGAAGCCGAAATTATACAATGGAAAAGAGAAAGTATCTTCAACAAATGATGATGGTCCAACTGGATGTCAGCATGTAGAAAAATGCAAATAGATCCATATTTATCACCCTTCACAAAACTCAAGTCCAAGTGGATCAAAGATCTCAACATAAATCTAGATACATTGACCCTGATAGAAAAGAAAGTGGGAAATAATCTCAAACGAATTGGCACAGGAAACAACTTCCTGAAGATAACACCAATATCACAGGTACTACGATCAACAATTTATAAATGGGACCTCATAAAATAGAAAAGTTACTGTAAGGCAAAAGATTCCATCAATAGGACAAAATGGCAGCCTAAAGAATGGGGAAAGGTAAATATTTTTTAATTCATTGTATGACTAACACTCACACACAAAACCAGCACTTACTTTTGCATTGTTATAACCAAAATACTTGACAGAAACTTAAAGGGGAAAGAATTGTTTTGACTCCCGATTTTCAATGGGTTTCAGTTCACGGTGGTAGGGACACATGACAGTAGGAATGGCTTCATTTGGGACAGTGGGAGTGTGATGTTGTAGCCCCTGCTGTCAGAGCTAGAAATGGATATCACCTTCCAAGGCTTGCCCTACCGACTTGCTTCTACCAACGAGGCCTCACCTCCTAAAGGCTCTAAAGCCCTCCATATTCTACCACAGACTAAGAACCAGTGTTCAAATCATGAACTTATAAGAACCATTTCAGATTCAAAGCATAACACTCCTCTACTGCCTTCCAAAGACCCACAGTCGTCTCATTCTATAAGTTCCTAGACCTGAAAACCTCAGCTATCTCATGACATAGAATGTATTTAGTCCATCTTCAAGAGTCTCCATAGTCTTCCAAGATCCAGTACTGCTTTAAAGTCCAAGGTATCCCCTGAAACTCCTTATAAACTAGACAAACTCCTTAAAAACTAGACAAAAAGAAACCAAACTACCCCTTTCAAATTAAACAAACAATAACAGAAAGATGACACAATGTTGGGATTAAAGCAAGAATAAAATCCAACACGGTAAACATGAAATCCTGTAGCTGCATGTCTGGCAGCCAGGGCATGCAGTGGCATCATCTGAGCACTGGTGGCAGTATCATCACCTCTATGGTTCTGCCATTTACAGCACATGTGGACTGTCTTTTGGGTGGCGTCCACTCAATGACTCCAGCTCTCCTTAGAGGATATCCTACATTTTCAGCTAAACATCCCCAGGTCTCCATTTCACTAATGCTCCACTTCCCATACTTTACAAGTAGCTGATTTAAAGGCTCCCTGTGGGAAATTTGGCTCCGTTACACACTGCCTGCCATTCTAGGCTTTTCTCTAGAACCTTGGTGCAGCATCTATAGACATTCTAGCAATACCAGCACCACATGGGTGACTCCTAAGATCACTGTCAGATGAAAAAGGAACCACTCCCTCTTTGTGACAGCTACAGTGACCTCTGAGTTTCTGAATGGCCCAGCCTGAAAATCACTTTTCAGACATACCCTTGGATGGTAGCAACAGCAATAACAAAAGCTTTGGAAATAAAAATAACAAAAGCAGTGGAAATCTGATTGGCAACTTTCCTCCTCTTTTAAAAATAGAATGTTTTGTCTCCAAGGAAATCAAAGAATAAAGTTCACTCAATTCAGTTTCCTCATAAATTTAAGTGTTACTAATAAGGGAATTCATAAAGACTCCTCTATTGTTCATCAAAAAGATAGAAAGCTGCTGCTTAGAACACATTGTTCTTAAGTTATTCTTTTTCAGGGCTTTTCAAATCTGATTGTGTCCATCGATCATCTGGAGTACTGGGTAATAATATAGGCCACATAGGCTGATATTTATTTGAATCTCCAGTGAGACCCAAGATTCTGCATTTGTACCAACTCCCAGAGAATGCCAGCCTTGTTGATACAGCAGATAGAACAGTGTGTGCTTTGTGCAGTTGGGTGGAGATTCTCATGGCTTCCTTTCTCCTCAATCAAAGCACTAATATCTACTACTTCAACATTATTGACTCACCATCAAATATAGAGGTCTACAATGTCCCCAACTGCCACAGTCCTGCTGCAGCCGGGAGTAAGGCCCTGAGACAGGGAAGGGACCTTGGTGTAAAGAAATGAACTGTCCAACCACCAGATGAGTTTCACACAAGTGACCGGCCCCATGATAGCTCCAGCCATCTTTATTTATACATCAAAAATAAGCATGTTTTTCCATTCTAACAAATAAGTTTTTCTGACCCTCTGACATTAACCTCCAGCAAAAACCAAATATGTCAAATATGGTTTTTCCCAACTTTTACACCAAAACATCCTTAAACCAAAAACACTTATTTTGCTAGCTTGGCCAAATATCTAGTCAGGTACATCCTGTCTTTACAGAACTAAAAGGTGATTGACATAGGCACACATTTTCAAGAGCAATAATCTCATTCAAAATATAGTCACAGAAATAGGGTGATCTGCCTCTGATCCTGTCAGCACTGAATCAGAACAGCTCCCAGGGGCTGATGTGACAGTTGGCAAGAAATCCCCAGACAAGAAATCTGAGAAGCATCAAAGAATTTTAGGAGGAAATATTCAAGAAAAAAATGGGGTTTCCAGAAATGATCACATCTGTCCCATTCATGATTGACCAAGGGACACTAAAAACTACCAGGAGAATCATCAATATTGTGGGGAGAAGAGAGTGTGCAGGCCATGTGGTCCCAGCAGTGTTCTGTGCTGTCCCTAAGTCCACTGATCCTTACCAAGTGAGACTGTCCCCATGGGCTTTGCCTCATCTGGAGACCCATTGGACAAGCACTCATATACTGGTCTGAAACTTGGCTGCACAGCTCCCAACATCCCCATTAATATCCTACTCTGTTTTCTGTTATTATGAGGGTAATTTTTAAGAAAAATCTTGTTTTATCCCACAATTCTGAAAGTTGTAATTATCAAGAACATACCATTAACTCATGCTGGGAAACCAAATGAAGATGCCCATGCTTCATAACAATCAACTCTAGTGATCACTAATTGAGTCCCATGAGCATTAACCCAAGTGCATGAGAAAGGAACTGATCTATTTTAACATTTCTTTCTGAAAGAAAGAAAGAAAGAAAGAAAGAAAGAAAGAAAGAAAGAAAGAAAGAAAGAAAGAAAGAAAGAAGGAAAAAGGAAGGAAGGAAGGAAGGAAGGAAGAAAGAAAGAAAGAAAGAAAGAAAGAAAGAAAGAAAGAAAGAAAGAAAGAAAGAAAGAAAGAAAGAAAGAAGTTTTGTGTGCTTCAGTGTTTTGCCTGCAAGTATGTCTGTGTACCACATTCATGCAGATACCAGAAGAGAGTATAGGATTCCCTGAAACTAGAGTTACAGACAGCTGTGACCTGCCATACAAGTGCTTGGATTTAAACCCGGGTTCTCTGGAGGAGAAAGATCCCTTAATCGCAAAGCCATCTCTCCAATCCCTACCTTAGCAGTGCCGCTGTAATGGTGACCACATTTCAACAGGGGCTTTAAAGAGAACAAATTATATTTAAGCCATGATAGTGGACCTTTTCCTCTGTCTGCAACTCAGGTTATATTAGAGCATAATGCCAGCCTATTGGTATGACATACTCTGATAGGTAATATTACTGTTTTGAACATCTCATAATTAAGCAGTAAAAATTAACCGGCTAGGAAATCTATTTCTACCGGAACCTAAGTCATCACCTTGTAACAAGTAGACCCTTCCTAACAGGATGCCAGGCCACCAGAAAAACGGTTTCCTCCTTCTTCAGTTTGCTCCCACCTCAGGTGCTGACAGTCTAGTGAAGCTGAGGGCGGTGCCTATTGAACAGTGAGGGAAAGAAACTCCCTACTCTCAAGCCCCATCCTTTGAGGTTGGGAAGTGTTTTGAGCATAATACAGAATGAAATTGAATATAATGGAGTAATGAAACTAATGACTTATTTAACAACTTTAGTAGGAGGCAGCGGCTGTTACCATAGCAACTAGTGCAAATGCTGAGGTATCTCTCGGCAGGCTCATACTCCAGGCCCCAGCTCAGCTGCTAGAGACAGCTGGGTTCCACAATGGCTGTAGGCTCACTGGGCCTTCCTACACCCTGTGCTGGTATTCTTGGCTCTCTGGTAGCCCTTTAGGCTTAGACGTGATTGCCACCCTGGACAAGCAGCAACTGTGAACTGAGATCTGTACTCCTAGAACCTGACATCCTGGCTTTGCCTTCTGGTCTGTTCAGTGTCATTATTGAGCTGGCTGATTTACTGTCATTGTAACTTCCGGTGTGTGGAATTCATTATTTATACGCTTGAGGACATCGCTATCCCGACAAATCTGTACTAAGAACTCAACAACACAAGTGGACACTGGGTACAATGCACTCTTATGCCAGGGGCTAGCTCCAGACTTCACAAACATCTAGTGAACACATGGTTAGTGGAAGACCTCATCTTCACTCTCTGTCTGTCTCATCCTGGTTCTTCCCTTCTGGACTGTGTCTCCATTTTTAGCCCTTTTCATTCTGCTCTTTGGTCTTGCACAAAAGCCTGCTTTTTGTATCAAAGAAGTATTATGTAATTTGCATGCTCTCATTATGACCACGAATTTCCTTCAATTAATTCACTGAGTTGTTTTTGTAGAGGGAAGTGTTACAGAGGCTTATGGGAAAACAAGTTATATAATAAGGCTATTCATAGCCATACAAGGTAACTTCTCGTTAAAGTTAACTCTCATGTTGACCCTTAATTTATTTTTAAAGAAATTTCTCAAAGCACGATTTTGTTCAAGTACTGAAAGAAGTCCATTGATCCTAGATTCAAACACCATGAAAATTGGAGGGGGGCGGGGAAGGTTAGAAAATGTGATCCAAAGACCCAAAATTATAACTTTTGTGATCCAAAAGTACACAAAAACCTTTAAGAAGGTTTAAGAAGCAAACATTGGTAGGGGTACTAGGCAAAAATAGCACGCACATCCCCTGTTCTCTTCCTCTTGTTCCTGTCTCTTGCTGCAAGCCCAACCTGGCTCTCTTGCTTCAGTCTCAGTGACTTCTAACCCAACCCCCTTCTTCCTTGTTTCCCTCCTTATCCCCTTCCAAGACTGAGTGATGAAGCCACATGAAGTAGAGGACTCACTCCACTAAAGGCATTGACAAGGCTGGAAGCAAGAGAGCTCCACATGCCTGGGATACAGGGCCAGTGCAGAGGAGAACTCTGGGAGCTGTGCATATATGATGATACTGATGCCTAAAGAGACCGGCTCCATCAGACAAAAAACGCACAAGATGCTCTGGAACCAAAAAGATAGACACTGAAGAGATAGGGCAATTAAATTAGAATAAAGCAAATTTAATACAAATTAATTTAATATTAAATAATCAAATTTAATGCAAATTTAATTCAGGGTTTTATGATATGTGCTGGTTATTTTTTATTTTATTTTATTTTATTTTATTTTTTTATTTTACTTTATTTTTTTTTTTTTAGTTTATGGATTCCAATCAGTGTTTAGAGATGTTGAAACAATTCCTAAATGTTGACACGATTTCATCCCACATGTTTAAAAACATCCTCTAGTAATGATTGTCCCTCATACCCATCCTCTTCATCAGAAGTCGACAAAAGGAACTGCCATCCCTCTGGGGCCTTTTCCTCTGTCTCTGGGCAGTGAGTCAAAATTTGATTCTACCCAGTGGTCCTCCTTTCTGGGGTCAACTTTCTCTCCTACTTGAATAATTTCAACAACTTCTTAATTTCAATGGCTCTTTCCACCTGCTTTGTCCTTCCAATTATCTACATACAAGCTCGTGTGGAGATGTGGAGACATACGTGCACTGGACTGTGAAAATTCCCACACGGGGTGACAGATAGAGCCTATCAGCTTACTGGTCAACCACATGTGGATGTATTTCCCTTCCTAATACATAACACAACTGTCATTCATCTGTTTTTGAGAAGGATGGTTGACTTCAGCACCTTCCTTGTCTAAAGTAGTAGTCATTGGTGGACTCTGATAGGCTTGAGATAACCGGCATCACAGAAAGACCTCTGATCCCCAGAATAAGAGCCACTTGAGAAAGCCACAGTAGCGGGAAAAATGATATTATCTTAGGGGAAAGTAGCATTCTGCTCTTACTCCTTCTGTCTGGTCTTCCCCGAGTGTTAGTGAAGAACACGGAACCGGTAGATGCCCCTAGCATGTGTCATGTGGTAAAGGGAAACCACAATACCGTGAAGGTTAATCTTAAACAGAAAAGTAGAAAGTACAGTGAGGGAACATGATAAATTTGTTTCCATTGGTTAATATTTGAGCTATGGAATACAGCTTTGTTTGAGTCACTAGACTATTCAGTTATGAAAAACGACAAATTCCATTTCTGCCTTAAACCCGTTAGAATTAATCATTTGGCTTTCTTCAACTTCTTTCCTTTTTATCTTCTGCCACCTTGGATGAGGCTCAGCAGGCTACACTGGCCTTCTTTCCTACCAAAGGGCTTCCTATGCATTGTTTCTTTTACTTAAGACATCCCTTAGTCCTGTGCCAATTATTCACTTATTGTCTCTAGGCTTCCAATTCACAGTTGGTTGCCTATTCTGTAAAAATGAATGTGGGCCAGTCTTAGAATTTCTATTGCTGTGAAGAAACACCATGACCATGGCAACTCTTATAAAGGAAAACATTTAACTGGGTCTTGCTTCAGTTCAGATGTTTAGTCCACTGTCATCATGACGGGAAGCATGGCAGCACACAGGCAGACGTAATGCTGGAGAAGGAGCTGAGAGTTCTATATCTTGATTTACAGGCAGCAGGAGAGACTGCTGTACTGGGCGTAACTTGAATATCTGAAACCTCAAAGCCTACCCCACTGACCACTTTCTCCAACAAGGCCATGCCTCCTAATAGTCCTACTACCTATGGGCCTATGTGGACCATTTTCTTTAAAACCACCACAGGACCTTTTGGTAATTGGCATGATCCTAACTTTTGTCCATTGAGGTCACGTGACTGAGAGACATTGATAAGAAGAGGGTCTTCTTTTTAGATCTCATTTGCCAGACTTCTTAAGAGCACAATTTTAATTTCATCTGTTGCTTGCTAACATACTTTTCACTGGAGCTGGAGGCAGCATTGTACAGTGTCTGCTAGCATTTGGTTATTATGTATTTTCTATACTTAAGAAAATGTTTGCTTGTTTATTTATTTATTTAGAGTTTGTGGTGTGAGTTTGTGTGCACCAGATGCCTCCAAGCACCCTCAGAGGCCAGAAGAGGATGGTCAATCACCTGAAACTGGAGTTATAGACAATTATGAGCTGCCATGTGGGTTCTGGGAACTGAAACTTGGTCCTCTCCAAAAACAGTAAATGCTCCTAATAGCTGGAGTATCTCTCCACCTCCCAACCCTTTTTTTTAATGTCTTGACCAGAGCAACAGATCAGATCATGTGGGCCTGTTTGCTGCCTGAGGACACAAGTCCCTGTATCCTTCCCTCAGCTCCACGGTCTCCTCAGCCCCAGACTGACTTGGAGCCATGCTAACATGGAGGTGTTAGAGGATCCTAAAGAAGGAGTCCTCTGTATTCCAGCAGTGTCCAAACTTTCTCTGGATGGTCACATGGCAATGGAGCTCATTCTTCACTGTAGTCTTGTTCCAAATTGCCCAGAGACAAAGGACCAATCTGGGTGAGTATCCCAGCAAGCTGTGACCTGCAGCTGAATCTCTTCCAATGATCAGACCTTCCTTACAAGATTGTCCTTTCATAGGCTTGCTAGTCCAGTTCTATGCCACCCTGTAGAGTTTTTATGTACATAATTAACCAGTACAGCTTGATAATTGTTTTTATATTGTGTGGCTCCTGTTTAAGTAACTGTGTGGTTTCTCTCTCCTGATTAGACCCACACTACCCATGGCTGCTCATACTCCCAACCTCAGGGTGTGTATTACTTCCTCCATCAAACTTCTCCTAACCCCTGGACTGAGTTCCCCATATTAGCTAGTTCTCACTGTATCCTTTTTCTTCAGAGTATTGCTTACAATGACTACAATCATATAACAATTGAATGGTTCTTACTTAATGTCTTCCTCACTGCACTGAAATGCTGAGGAAGAAAAGACAGCATGAAACCTACTTAGAGTATCTAGTACAACAAAAAAAATATTCAAAGTTTTGGGGCATTTTCAAGCAATTTTTTCTGCCTTATTGAGAAATAATGGAAAAATAAAATTGTCAGTTAGGAAAAAAAATTGTCAGTTAGGGGTTTAACTCATTGGTAGAAGATTTACATAGTACGCATAAGGTTTTGGGCTCAATCCTCAGCATCACAAAAATAAAAAGAAGGTTGCATACATTTAAGGTGTACAACATGATGGCTTGACATACTTACATATTGTGAAATGATTACCACTATCAAGTTAGCTAATCTCTCTCTCTCCCCCCTCTCTGTCTCTCGGTCTCTGTCTCTCTGTCTCTTTCTCTCTCCCCCCACCAAGACAAGGTTTCTCTGTGTATCCCTGACCCCTGGCTGTCCTAGAACTTGCTCTGTAGATCAGGCTGGCCTCTAACTAACATATCTCTTACTTCACATAATTACCTTCTTTGTATGCTTGCTTGGTGATCTGCTCTCTCAGCAAATTTTAGGTATGAGTTATAGTATCATGTAGTATATCAACAATTACCAAGTTAAATAAGTGCTATTCCTCTCAGCTAGGAGATAACTCTCTTATAAGGAATAGCTCTGAATTGTCTTGATAGTTAAGGGATGTGATTTTACTATTTTAACTTCTAGTTCATATAGGAAAATGATGTTTTCTCTATCTTTTAAGGGCCTCCTGATACAAATGGTTCTTTCCTCATCACCAGTCTGTGTCCATCTTTCCCAACATTAATTTGTTTCCAGAGGCTATTTGCCTCTTTCTGCATAGCTCCAGAGCGAGTTCCATATGTACTAAAGAGGCTTTGTGTCACTCAAGATGTCTACAATGGACAGTGGTTAGTTATGTCATATGAAAGTAAGATCCTGTCTCTGATCACAAGACTCTTTGTTCTCTAGGATTACCCACTGCCCACCTTTATGTCCATAAGCTTAATACAAAATCGGTTTCACAACTAGTCTAGGAGTGCAGTTGTGGCCAATCCTACTTTATATTTATGTAACACAATTTTGTCTGGCCACTTTAGGACTCAGAGTCCAAGACTGTGGAGTTAGCATCAAAGAGAATTTGGTTTCTCTTTAGGTCTTCTCAGATGAAGCTTTCTTTCTCTCGTGAACATGGAGGTTGAAAGTTAGAAATGTTCCATAGTGCTACAGCTGTCTAACAACCACAAGGACAGAGCAGTAGAGAACTGAACCAAAGTAGAGGTGAACAGAACCACAAGGAAGATGAAACCCATGCAGATGCTGATAACAGAATAAAAACACTTTCCATCAAGTTGCTCCAGAAACTAGACATTCTGGACTTTTCAGTTCTCTGAACTCATAAACCCACTTATTGCTTAACCAATTCCCCTTAGACATGCTGCTGACCTTGCTGATAGTCAATCTTCAGAACAAACTGTGAATAGAAGAAAGGCAGACAATGACATTTCTTGATATGATGGCTTTGACAAAATAACTGAGGGAAGAACTTGATGGGGAAAGATTCATTCTGGCTAATAGATTCAGCCCATAGCAATTGGCACCAGTGTTTCTGGTGAGTGCTTGATGGAGCAAAGCTGCTTGCTTGGTGATAGTGAGAAGCATGGACAGAGAATGAAAACAAGACATGATGTCATAGACACATTTCCAAAGACCTGTTCTTTCTAACTAGGTTCCAGCTCCTATGTTCCTGTTATGTCCCTACAGTCTACTAAAGTATTAACTCATCAACGGACTAATCCATTGATGAAATTAGAGCCCTTATGATCTCATTACTTCCCAAGAGTAGCCAATCAAGAATTACAAAGCTGGGGAACATTTCAAAGCCAAACTATATAGAATGTAATAAAAGAGTAATGCTGAGATAAACCATGCTCAAGCCAGTCATTTGTCTAGGCCTTAAACTAGGCATTGTAGAGTGACCACAAAGTCTAAGAGCAAGCCAATTTAATAAAACATTGGTTTTTATTACAGCACAGTAAAATATTATTGTTTCACAGCTTATGGACACTTCTATAAGATTTCTTTTAGAGCCAGGCGATGGTAGTGCATGCCTTTAATCCCAGCACTTGGGAGGCAGAGCCAGGCAGATCTCTGTGAGTTTGAGGCCAACCTGGTCTACAAAGTAAGCTTCAGGACAGACACCAAAACTACACAGAGAAACCCTATCTCAAAAAAACCAAAAAAACCCAAAGATTTAGTTTACCCTAAAATCTAGTTGAGAAATCAATTACAAATTAAATATATGGCATTAAATAGATGGAATATGTTAGGAAAGAGCCTACTTCATACAAGTTAAAAGGCCGATGAAAGACAGTGTGACAGAGAGGCAGTGACAGACAAGAAGACAGACAGAAAAAAGTAGGAAAGAAAGAAGAGAAGAGACAATAAGGTGAAAAGATGTAACAAAGGAACAAGAAAAGGGAAGAAGGGAATGAGAATAATATCAAAATATTCAATAAATATTCTGGTTTGAGGAACATGAAATAGAGGAACTACAACTAAGAAAGAGGAGAAGAGGGAGAAAAGGAAGAACTAGCCCATGGTGATCCTTCTTGAGGCATTCAGTGTGACATTAAAGGTGACCATATAAACAGTGGTAAAAATACATCCATCATAACTGTTTAGTGAAATGCAGATGTGTGTATAAGGTGTTATAAGGACAGAGAAGCAGGACCCTGGGTAGACAAGACTTCACAAAGAAGATATTCTTCAAGCTGGACCTTAACCATGAAGTCATTTCTAAAACAAGCTTAGCTGCCCCTGGAGGCACAATGGTGGTGTCTCAGGCAAGCCAGACAATAGGGAGGTGGATCTGACCACATACGGTTTCTATCTCATATTTACTAATCATGAAGACATCCTTCATCTGGGATGATTACATAAGGCAAGGGTCATGCTGTGTTCTCTTTAGGCTTACATGGAGCAAAGCTATTAGCTGGCAATGGTCAGGGAGATCAGAAGGCATTATGTCTTTAAGAGAAGTTAAACTTTATCAAAAGTGTGACACTGTTGCTGACTGGTGCAGTAGTGATATGAATGTTATGGGGGAGATTTACTTTCTGTTTAGATTTGAGGTCCACTCCACAGGAAGGGGTTTATGTCTGGTCCAGGAAATCTGATCAAAAGGCCATGGTTCAGTAAGTAGGTCATGGGCTCTAGGAGAGAACCTAGTGGTGGTGTTTTGCTAAATGCTCATATTATCAAACTTCTTTATAATTATTTGTCTTTGCTGCCATAGATTAGGGCTACTCTCAAGCTTGGCCAAGAAAGTTTCTTTTGGCAGTGGGTAACAGTTAATGCAGAGACACATAATTGGTCAAAGTGCTGAGAATATGTGACTATCGAGTACTCAGACCTAAAAGAGATATCTGTATCATCCCCTCCCCTCCCCCTGTCAAAGGTTCATGGAACTATATAGAAAAAGATGCTGATTGGAGGTTAAAAAGTCCCCTCCCTGCCTGCCCAGGGTACTTGGAAGACTGCCGTGAAACCCTGTCCTTCTGGACATAATGTGGCCATTGTACTCATGAGCTGAGCCACTGTGGCTACCATCACAAGACCCACACAAGGTTGAGCTCTTCAATATTCCAGCACCGATGGGAAACATCATATGAGTCTCCAACCCTAGCTGAAGGGCTACAGGTGATCAATGACTAAGCGGAGGAAGAGGTGTCTTTCTTCAGTGACGTAGGCACTGGTAAGCTGTCCGAGATGCATTAAATAACCCCTCACTCAAGCACATGTAAACAGCTCTAATTAATCCCAGTGGGTCACAAAAGCAAACACACAAAAAAAGATAAGAAGGAGGAATGTTGTGAAGATGAATGTTTCCAGGGGTGGTAAGAACGGGGATAAGGGAGAGGGACTGGAGAGGGTGGCTATGATCAAATACATTATATGAATGTATGAAATTTTTAAAGAATAAAAATTATTTTTAAGAAGGCCCTGTTTCTTTTCTTTTATCATCATCATCATCATCATCATCATCATCATCATCATCATCATCAGGTTTTTCAAGACAGGATTTCTCTGTGTAGCCCTGGCTGCCCTGGAACTCATTCTGTAGACCAGGCTGACCTTGAACTCAGAGATCCGCCTGTCTCTGCCTCTTAAGTGCTGGGATGTATGCAGCACAACTCCCACTGGGCAAGGCTCTGTTTCTTTAAGGAAAACTAGGTGTTTATAAAGTTGCTTTCAGAGCATCTTGTGACACAGGAGGAGGAGCTGAGTGCTGCAATTGAAGATGACACTGAAGCAATGTCTGTGGCCCTTTTGACAGAAGGAAGTGTCTATGCGGCCATGGCGTAGACGTTGCACTGTCTTACACATTGGAGGATATTCCTGTCTCACCAGTCTGGCGTGTACACATGACCACACCACTCCAGCTGAGATGGCTTCCTGAACACTGGCTGTCTTCACCTGCCACCTGCGCTCCAGTTTCTACCTTGAGGTTTAATTATCTCAAACAAATATGGAAATGATTGAGGGTATTTCCACTCTCTGGCTAAACAAGTAAAAGCATCTCCATAAAATTTATATTGGCCCAGTGTCTTCTAATCACACTAACCAGTGGGTGATATAAGGTAAAATCAAGCCAATCTCACCAGATGTTTTTCTCTTCATACCTGTTTTGAACTTGAACAGACTCCATCTCTCTCCTCCAATGTACCCCTGGCCAAAATCTCACCTGGTTATTTTTTGAAAAATGTTTAGAATTTGTGTCTAATGTTCCATGACCTTGATATCTCACGTTTGAGAGCCTGAGAGAAGTGCCTTTCCCATTATCACTTTCACCACCAGAACAGGAACTCTGTGTGGGATGCTTTGAAAGCTTCAAGCTTCTGCTTATTAAATCACCCACTGGTACCTTGGACTCTTTGTAATGCCTAAGAGAAACAGTTCCCAGAAGAACTCCCAAACATGTAATGACCTCACGGCTCTGAATCTAAAGATAGAGGCTTCTAAAGACATTCCTAAGGCACAGTGCCAATCATTCTCACAGAAAAGTGCAGAACAGGGAGGACATCCATGCTTCTGGTACAGGGACATACACCACATGATACTAGCAGCATGACATGTCATCCCAGCTTTACTGAGATGTGATTACTAAAAACAAGGTTCATATAAGTAATACACATGACCTAGTGTGCTTGGACACAATGTACACCAATATTCCCTGTGGGAGTCTGTTGGAGTCCAGCTCAGAGCTGTCGGGGGGTTCTTGGGTGAAGGAGAGAGGAATAAGGAGGTATTAGGTAGAAAGATAGAAAGAGATGATAAGAAAGACAGAGACACAGGATAGCTTCTGGATGGCCCTGGGTCAATACCCAGTTGCCCAGAGGTTTATTCAAAAGGGCTTTTTATAATATGCCAAGGGGAGAGGCAAAAGACCTCCCCCTTGCAAGATCAAAGAACACCATACCGACAAGCATAGAGCTTTCCAAACACTTGGTAACCACGCCCCTGGCCAAATCATTCCATTATGCAGCCCTGCTGGGTAAAGCAAGCTCAGATTCTCTGACCTTGAGTTAGGTCTCACTAGGAAGCCTCTGTGGACCACCACAATTCCCCAGAAGACACAGCATATCCTGCAGCTCCATGCAGTTCCTTGGAAAACCTTTTGCTTTGTTTTTGTTTTGTGGAAAAAAACAGAGCATGATACCAGCTTTTTAGTTTTTAAGCACTCAATGATTTAATTATAGCACAGTTTTATAGCAGATCTCTGAAACATATCCCTATTTTATAACTGTATGTCCACTGAACTTCTTTAATCTTTCTCTATCTGTTCTCTATCTCCTGTCTTCTTCCATGTAAGAAGAATCATATAGTATATATAATTCGGTTCATATTTCACTTAGAATGTGTCTGGGTCATTTATATCATTTATATTATTCTTTTTAAAGGCTGAGTAATATTCCACTGCACATACCTATGTGCACATATCACATCTATTCATCTGTCAGTGGACATGTTGCTAGATTTTTCCGCCTTGCCCACAGTCAGGACAAATCTTTGTCACCCGCCAGTCCCACAGCCGCTCAGACCCAAACAAGTAAACACAGAGACTTATTTTGCTTACAAACTGCATGGTCGTGGCAGGCTTCCTGCTAACTGTCCTTATCTTGCTAACTGTGCTTTTATCTTAAATTGATCCATTTCCATACATCTATACTTTGCCATGTGGCTGGTGGCTTACTGGCGTCTTCACATGCTGCTGGTCATGGCGGCGGCTGCAGTGTCTCTGGTCATGGCGGCGGCTGCAGCGTCTCCTTCTGCCTTTCTGTCCTTTTATTTCTCCTCTCTGTTAGTCCCGCCTATCTTTCCTGCCTAGCCACGGCCGATCAGGTTTTATTTATTAACCAATCAGAGCAACTTGACATACAGACCATCCCCCAGCACAGCCAAGTGCAGACCATCTCAAACACCTGCACTCAGGCCCATGGTCCTAATCATCCTCTATACGGACCTGCTGGGTAACGCCACAAAGAACCCAAGAAGGGCTCCCACAGGACATACAGAACATCCCACAGCACCTCCCCTTTTCTTTTTTTTTTTTTTAAAGGAAGGTTTTAACTTTTACACATCTCCAAAGCCAGCTTGGTATATTTGGGAATTTGGGCGTAGCTTCTCTTAACTACTTCCTGCTGGAGGGGGGCGCTGTATCTTATGGGGATGCAAAGAAAATTTTAGGATCATGGAGTAGTTCGTGAGACCGTATCGTCTGAGCCAGTTGCCTTGAAACGATTCTGGATGTTGGATCATCTGGGCCATGGTGTCATCGCAGACCTTTCAGGGGGTCTTGGCTGGTCAAATCTGATGTATCTTAATCTGGAAAAAATCCATAGCCTCTGGCTTTCTGTAGAGACAAAAGCAGAGTCTCCTTTCCAAAGTAACACATCCTTATATCCAAATTTTAAAGTCAAGATATCTTTAATATATACATATTGGTTTAACTCAACATCTTTTACGATCAAATGTTTTTCTGCAGTTAAAAATCCCAAAGACAATATAATCCAAACTCTCTGTGTGATATCCATCTTTACATGGCTTATTTTTTATATTACTTTTACTTTCTCTTTAAAGACTTTATTTTTTTAAACTTTCTATTTCTTTATATAACTGTCTATGTTCCTTTTCCTCTCTCTTCCAAGCCTATGTACATTTTTACACACATTGTAAAGCATTTAAAGTCTTGTTCCATCTGAATCTGTCTTATTGCAAACTTATTGCTTTAAACTGTAGCCTTCTAAGCCTGAAACGGCTCTGTGGCTGCTGGCTCCGCCCCCTTCAATTTCCCAACTTGGCAGTGGTACGTTTTCCACCAGCTCTGGGAGCCATCAAGTCTCAGAAATAGTGGGTCTACACTTTTATCCAAGCAGCGTGTAGCCCAGAAACCTCTTTTTTTGTTTTGTACTAGCAAAGGCTAAATCCACCACGCAGCTTAATGTGCCACTTGCAGAGGCTTCATTCCTGCCATACTGCAGGTCAAGCACACATGCCAGGAACCCGCCAGTAACTCAAACCGGCGGCTGCCGCTCATTTGAGAGAGAGAATTAGGAACTGTGGGGCGTTTACCGACGTCACCGTTCCTGGAGAACTTACCGACGTCACCGCTCCGTGTGTTGAGTTCTGAATCCTCTTTACCACCACTCGAGGATTCTTCTCAGATCACACTTTATTGGAGCGCCTCTTGATTAAGGGACTTTGTCTTTAGTATTTTTTTTTCATAACACCGGCCTTTATCCCTGTTCATTTGTCCTTTTTCTTTAGTCCCTCTTTTTTTTTTTTCTTCCCTTTTTTTCTTTAGCCCCACGTTGGGCGCCATGGACATTTAGTTTGCTTCTAAATTTCAGCTTCTGTGAATAATGCTGCCAAGAATGTACAAGTGCAGGTACATCTTGGTGATCTTGATTTCCATTTTTGATATATACCCAGATGTGTGACTGCTGAATTATATTTTTAAGCTTTTAAGTAAACTTGATGCTGTTTGTTATAGCCTCATGTCTGAGTCCCACAAGTGTTCTGATGTCTTCACAGTCTCAGTAACACCTGCTACTCATTTCCCAATCCCTAACAAGTGTGAATTAATACTCAGGGTGGCTTTGGTGTGCATTTATCTGATTATTCCGCTATATCAAGTGTCTTTTCGAAACTGTGACTTCTTGACAGTCCTGTCCAAGCACTGCTGCTCATAAACAGCATGGAGTTGTTTTGAGATGTCTGTCCTGTTTCCCTTTTCTATTCTACAGTTTGTCAGTGCCATAATGTCTGAGTCACTTCAGAGTTATATCTTAAAATCAGAGAGCATGATGCCAAGATCTTTATTTATTTATTTGCTATTTTGGTGAAATTGCTTTGGCTAGTGGGTTCCTTGGCCACTCCACTCCATGTGATTTCTGCATAAAAATTGTCTTAAAAATTTGCTAGAGATCGCATTGACATTGCTGCCAGCTTGGCTCGATTGTGAAGAGGGCTCATGTTTTGACTTTCTGGTGAGATTTGCTAGCTGGACTTTCTGGTCTGGTGAGGTTCTGGTCTGGTGAGCTTTGTAATTGCCTGAGGCTGCAAACTTAATCATGTTTATATGATGTCTCATGAAACAAATCCACCAGCCAGGGAAGTCCCTGTTTAGATAAGGCTATTGCAACTCAGGAGTTTCGGCGCAGACACAGTGCTTGCTCCCCCGTGTCTCAAGTCTTCTTTGCTCACATTGGTCCCTGCTAGTCTAAGTGTGCAACTCTCCAAGTGTTCCCTGGGAAGAGAAATAAAATGGAGCTTCCTGAGCAATGCCCTGAAACACTGGAAGGTGGATAACCAACCTTTGTCTCTGATTCCCTCATAAGAGAAAACATAGGCTAAGAGGATCCCTCTGTGCTTTCTTGCTGGATCTCAGTGCTGAGATCCCTGGCTTGAAACTGTGCAGGCACTGTGTATGCTTCCAGTCTTTGTGAGTTCATGTGTGCATCAGAAATAAAATTTCAGCACCTGTTGTAGCTGGAAAGCACCATTTTCTTGGAGTTATCCATCACCTCTGATTCTTGCAATCCTTCCATAGATATCCTTCCATAGATAGCTGAGCCATGAGGGAAGGCCTTTGATGAGGGCATGTGTCTCCCTTCAGTTCTCACTCCTAACCAAGAAGCTATGTGCAATCGATACCTGCTTGCAAGAGGAAAATTGGTTTTCTCCAGTGGAGTCTTACTAGGTCAATTAACCACACATCAGGGCAGGAGTAGTTGGCCACACAAAATTAACTCAGCAGTGTTTTTTGTAGACTTTTTGTATCATTTTGTTTTGTTTGGGCATTTTTTTTTCTTACTGGTCTTTTGCTTATTTTGATTCTGTTTTTGTTTTTATGGGTTTTGTTTTATTTTGTTTCTTTGGGTTTCTTTAGAGAGAGAAAAAGAGAGGGGGAAGGAATAAGAGAGAGAGAGAATAGATGGGTAGGGAAATGGAGGTGGAAAACATGATCAAGACATATTGTATGAGAAAAGCTTTGTTTCAGTTAAAAAACAAAACAACAACAACAAAATGCCATTTCATCCTGAGACACAGACCTTGTAGAGATGCTTTGTCCGAGGTAGTCATTGTGAAGTTCCCATGAAGTACTGGAACTGAGAGTCTCTCCTGCTGGGTTAGGTGGTGATCTTTAAAATTGAAGACAAAGGTTTTAAAGACTGCTTCTGTGTTACTTGGGGGAATGATGGGAATGATAAAGAGTGATTTATTAGCTATTTCTGAATATTTTTTCCTCTGGGTCATTTACCTTTAAATAATTATACCCTCTTAGGAAAGTTTGCAAAGATCTTTTTGAAAATGTGGTGGTTTTTTTTCAGTGATAACACTGAGAATAAGCCATAGTGTTCCTTGTCATTGTCTTTGGGGAAAAAAAAAACAGTTTGTGTTCTTCTCCTTCTTTGGTTTCATAGGAACTGATTAATATCTGATTTCTTTTCATTTTTGTTATGTTCATATTCCACTACTCAGAAAATCTTCCAAGTAACCTTTAAATTGTGTTTACAAGAGGTTTCAAGTGTTGACAATGTGTTGACTCTGAAAGAATTTGACAGGTAGTAAGAACATTTTATACTCAACCATAATACATTCAATATTTTTGGTACAATAAATGAATGTTTAGAAATGTCGTGGTAGTTGATTTCTGTGAACTGGACACAAACTTAGACAGATCTGGGCAAAGAAAATCTTAATTGAGAAAATGCCTCTATCAGATCAGCCTGTAGCAAGTGTGTGAGATAGTGTCTTGATTAGTGACTGATGTGCAATGGCCCAGCTCACTGTGGGTGGTACCACCCCTAATCAGGTAGTCCTGGGTGCTATAAGAAAGCAGGTTGCCAGTGGTGGTGGCACACGCGTTTAATCCCAGCACTCAGGAGGCAGAGGCAGGCAGATCTCTGTGAGTTAGAGGCCAGCATGGTCTACAAAGCGAGTTACAGGAAAGGCACAAAGCTACACAGAGAAATCCTGTCTCAAAAAAAAAAAAAAAAAAAAAAAAAAAAAAAAAAAAAAAAAAAAAAGAAAAAAAAAAAAGAAAAGAAAAAGCAGGTTAAGTAAACCATGAGGAGTAAGCCAGTAAGCATCATTCCTCCATGGCCTCTGCATCAGTTCCTGTCTCCAGGCTTCTACCTTGAGTTCTTGCCCTGATGGACTGTTACCTGTAATACTGGATAAAATTAACCATTTCCTCCCCATATTGCTTATGGTCATGGCATTTTACCACAGCAATAGATACCCTAACTTAGATTCTTAGTTTTGAAAATTATAATAATGCCATATCAAAACAACATTGATGTTTCAGGACTTAAAATCCCATGGTCTATCAGACTATGACTACTAATATGTGGTCTCAGTTTCTTCTTCAGAATTCTTTAATTAATTAAGTTACAGGAAAGCTGGGATTGTTTTCTGATTCACTTTCCTCTAGGGAAATTGCTGTAAAATTTATTCCTCTCCCCAGAACAATATAAAGGGAACTACAAAGTTTCTATGTAGTAATCTATCAGTGCCCCCATAGTAAACCACATCGTTTTACTCAGACAAAGAAGGGCTTTCATGAGTAACCACTAGCTGCCCATGATGTAGCTAACACTACCTACATCTTTGACACATCAGCCACAGTGGTCTTTATTGTTCGTTTTATAGATTTTCCCCCAAACATAGCTCTTAATATAGGCTGATACTTGTGCCAGGGATACTGTTGCTCCAGAGCACTGATAATGAGCTTGCTATTTAGGGGACAGCTAAATTCTTGTCCCCTTAGATATAGTCTTGACTATTCCATGAGTTGGAACTCTCTGGTACCGCTCTAGCCCATTAGTAACCCAATATGTTGGCTCCCTTTTCTCGCTTTTAATGCAGAATTGTTCTTCTTTTCTATTAATTTAATTTTTTCTTTGAGTCTCTCTTGCTGCCTTCCTATGCTGTAAATGTGCCATGAAAACAGAACCTTTGCCTTGTTCAATTACCATGTTTTTAGTGCTTACACTGACTGCTGACACACAGTTGGATATCGGCAGATATTTGCTACATGACTGAATGAATGAACTAATTATTTCTCACATCATCTGTGATTGGGAGAAACCACACATTCTTCCCTGGATCTTGTCCCCAGGATTACCTAGTTTTCTCATCTCTGAGAGCTCTTCACTTCTTACATACCTTCACAACAGCCGCAGTTATTCTTTTCTGTATTTTCCAAACACTGTTCTTGAAACAGATCACATTTGTTCACATTATGGCCTTGTTAAGTGTAGATTGGATTGCTGGCAGTTGTCAGTCTTCAGATTGCCTTTCAGTCTCCTAATAAATCTGTATGTAGTCAAATATGTCAATGACTTCATCTATGGACAGATGCTTCTGTCTTTACACAGAATGGTTTCACTACTGGTCACCCAAGCTCATAATCTTACCATCTCATTTTCTCTGTATTCCGAAGAAACTAGGTAAAGGGAGGTGAGTTTATGTACAGGACAGGAAAACTATGGCAACACTCCTAATTTCCCTCTGCCTTTCTGACCTACTGTATAAATTGTATGGAAAAGATGAAACAAAAATAAAGACACTCTAGTGTTGATTTAACTGAGATTTGCTGTCAGATCTGTGTGCAATCTTTTCCTGAAGCTTACAGTTCCTCCTGTAGCCAAGATTACTCTTTTCCTTCCCTTGGCATGGATCCCAGGAGAAATTGTAATTCTTTGGAGTCCATTGTTTTAGGGCCCTTATTTCCTCTTATCTGTTCCAAAATATCAGAAATATTCTTTCATGATTATCTATACAGTCTTTATTAGTTCACCCTCCAAAATAAATGACATGCTTCTTTTGCCTGAAAGACACAATTTTAACATCCCCATTTAATATCATGATCATTGTTATGAATATTAGTGACTGGCTTAAACCATGAAACAGTATTATCCTGTAGTTCTGTTACAATCCCAAGGCTATTAGATCCTGGGTATAAGTTAGAAGACTAGCAGTTATGAAAGCTGAAAAATGAATGCAGAGTAAATGATGATATAGAATGGAGAAGGTGTGGCCTGGACCTGAGACAGCTCCAAAAGGAAGCAATGCACTGAGTCCTGGCAGCCTCTGGAGAGGACTGTAGACAAATTTCTAAGTGGTCTTACTAAACAAAAAAAAAAACACAGAGCCAAATATAGGGGTGAAAGCCTTAGAGATCAGGGAAATAGTAATAGCCACCAGCTAACCTTACCTCACCACGCCACAGCTTCCAAAGTGTGTTACTTATGGTCTACCCACACCTTTATTGCCTTGCTTTTCTGCCCTCTCATTCGCTCTTAGCCCAGCTACCTCACCTCCTTGTCACTGTCTGTCTGTACCAACCATAGAGACGTGGAGGTCTGTACAGACAGACATGGTCACCACGATTGGCTCTCTTCCCTAGTGTGGCCTTGAACACACAGAGACTCTGCCTGCTAAGTGATCAGATTAAGGGCGTGTGCTACCACTGCCTGACTTCTGTTTACTTAAAATGGCTTGCTATTTCCTCTGATCTCCAGGCAAATTTTATTTATTAACATACAAATAAAATATCACCACATTTCAGCACAAATGAAACATCACTACAGAGGACCATAAGTCAGACACAGAAACTGTCAAGTTGAAATCCTAAGTCCAGCCTAGGTGAACTCTGATATATTCCCTAATTTGACTAGCCACACATAGAAAGATAGGCAACTAGATAGCTATACTCAGACAAAAGGAAAGGGAGAGGGAGAGGGAGAGAGAACTTGCCCAGTTCACAAAGGAACTGAACAAATGACCAGATATCATCCAAGGCAGAAGAGTTGAAGGCCAGTTCTTCAAGATCACAGACCTCTACTTGTGGGCGGTAGAGGGTTCTGAACCCTGGCCAGCCTGCTCCCTGCTGCTTTCCATAGCATGAGGACCATCAGCTAAGAATCCTCATGGGGAGGTAATGAGACAAATTGCCTGGTATATATAAGGCCCAGGGTTGGAGCTCCAGTATGAAAATTCAATTCAATTATCAAGCAAGCAAGAAAGCCCTACTTGCCCATTCAAGTAATCAAGAGTTATGAATTAACTTACAGATAGTTGAGGAAATTTGGTAACATGAAAGATCAAGTTAAAAACAAAAAGTAAAAATTTTAAAGAATGGATCATTTTACTTAGGAGAAAGAGAACGATTTAGATAGAAAACAAGAAAGTTCAAAAAAACAAGTCAAATTCTAGTTAGTCCCAAAGAGAGACTTGGAAGATTATCACTTATGCAAAATAAGTGAGAAAGGCTGTGAAAAAAGACTAAGAAACAAAAAGACAACTAACTAACTTAAGAGAACTGTCAGAAACTAAAAGTACGGCAGGAAAAAGGAAAAGCGACGAAGGAAAGAATTAAAATGACAGAATCTGTGGAATCTCCGAAGAAAAACCGGTGGAAAAAGTGAGCAGAATTGAAAGGAAATATATAAGCCCTGCAGACTCTGACAAGATAGCTAGATAATGACAGAAGTTTTGAAATGAGTGGACAGAAAGAAATTATCATCGGAGAACATCATCAAAAACAAGACAAGAGCAGGCAGTCGTCTGGGGGTGAGGGATGATGCAGAGATGTACTGAGTGCTAGGGTCAGGAAATTAAAATAGATAAATAAATACATAATAAAAAAAATCTGACCTCATGAAAGTCCTGAGTGCCAGAGGGAGAGGTGGGGAGGGGGACTAAAGACAAGAAAAATGACTTGCCAGGCAAGAACTAAAGAGCAGAGGGCATGAGCTTTCTTATGGCCCCCTGTGGTTTACTGAAGCAGGTCAGCATCAAGCTAGGGTTGCACTTCAGAGGAGGCACAGTTACAAGCCAGGAGAAAAAATACAGAAATAATGCTGCACATGCTGGCACCTGCCTTCACGACCTGCAGAGGCAGGTGGAGTTCAAGGCCATCCCGGTCTACATAGCAAGTTCTAGCACAGCCAAAGGCTATACAGAGAGACCTTGTCTCAAAAAACAAAAATAATTAACAAATAATAAATAAAAGTAAATACAGAAATGAACCGCACAAGATTTCTGTTGAGTCAATTCTTACATTTCTTTATATTAAGTAAATATGTATGTATTAATTTTTAATTTCTCTTTTTTATATAGTCCTAAACTTTCAGGTTGTTCTCCATGTTCGTGATAAGTCCCTTAGATTAACTTTTACACTAAACTTCTATAACTATATGTATCATAAATAAAAGCAAGATATAGGGGTTTGTCTCATTACTTTGAGACCAGAATGTGTTTCCTAGTATAAGTTTTTCATGCTTGCTTTTTTCCTCAGATTTATAAAAATCATTTAGACTCTCCTCACACCTTGTTACTATATTAAAAATTAAGTATAAACAGTATTAAAGGTAGGTTGGCAACTGGTGTATATCAGTCCTTCTGCCTAGTGTCCCCAGGTCTCAGCCCTGGTGGCTAGCAATGTGTACAGAAAGACAGGGACCTAGTGAGCTCAGTTTATCTTGCCTTCAAATTTTCTTCTCTGGACACAGTTCGAAAATGTTCTGAGACCTAGAATTTATGGCCCTCTGGAAAAAAAATCTAAATAGATAAAATATTTCGATTCACTTATATCCTTAGAATAGTAAGTCATTTGTGTCCTCCATGGTGGTCCATAGGAACATGGACCTCCATGGGAACATACTGAAGAGACATCTATAACAGACTTCATCCTCACAACTCTCTTCTCATATGACTATAAGCTGGGTTTAATGATCCCGGAGTGGCCGCAGAACCTCCCTACATATAGATGTTTCAAGTCCATCCATAGTACATTGTCTGCTCTCTTGGAAAACTATTTGTTGCTTACTGATCTTGACATTTTGCAGGAAGGTGTCTCTGTCATGTTTAGAAACCCTGAAAAGCAGAACTCTTAGTCAACAGGAGCCACTGCTACCAATTTCTACTGTGTATCACTGTCTTCCTGACCCTCTTTTCCCTTTGGCAGGGGAAAAAATACAGGACTTGTGGCTAAATTTTAGTTTTAGATTTTAAAAAAAAAAAAAGCAAAAGTTTTAGTGGTTTCAAATGTTATATGGACATACTGATTCTAAAATCATTTATTTCTCTGAATTTAACTTTGAAATTAATTTTATTTTATTAAATTTGGTAACCCCCATCTTCTGGCAAAAATGTCTAAAGGAAGGATTTCTATCTTGTTCATGGATGTGTCTCCACCCTGAGCACAGTATCTTCATGTAATGGATGATCAAACTTCTGCTGAAATAAGTCATGAAAATACAGATCCCTACCCCCCAAACCCATAAGATGACCTGTTTACAAAAAATATTTGCAATTTAGTAGCCTAAGTGTGAGATCAGACCTTGGACTGAGCCAAAATCATTGTGTAATTGCAGTGTATTTGATCACCGGATGCTCACACACAGATTTGGGGTTTTTAAACATTCTTGAGAAGATGTACTTTTCAAGTTCACATTTGTGGTAGCTCCCTTTACCACCAGTGGTCGGAGCAGTCCAATGTGTTTGTTTTACTGTTACTAAATGAGTGAAAGTGTTACCTGTCTGAGTGGGAAGGTGGGGGAAACTTGGTCGAACTGAAAATTTTTATTCTTTTGTAATGTTTTCCCTTGACAACAGTCACTGGTAAGAAGGAAAAACTAGGTTAACTTATCAGTAAAATCAAACCATTTTCTCCAGGAAGTTAAAACTAAAAAAAAAAATCAATTTATTTAAAATAACACATCGGAGAGATTTGATATTTAATAGAATCCATTGACAACAAAAATCCGAAACTGCCTCTATGGATCACATTTGACTTTGGTCATTTACATGGTCTGCTTTCTCTCTTTTTCCCTTATTCTAAAGGTGAAAAGATTTGATTTTTAACTATCAGGTAAACGTTTGCTAATTGTTTTAGAGCATTGGTTTAATTGAGGACTAGGGAGACATGCATCCACCTTTGAACAGATGGCTTACTTAACAGCTACCTAGGACTCATGGCTGTCTCCTGGTTCCCTGGACGTCCTCTTGAACAACCACTCCCTTTCCCCCACCCCGAGCCTCAATGTACTCAACTAGAACATGGTGGTCAGGATGTCAGCCGTGTATTGGGTGGAGAAGGCAGGAACGTGGTTGTCAGAACATAGCTATTCCACACAGCAAGTGTTTTTGCTTGCCGTGTGAGGCGTCTAGCACCTGTTGAGAAAACAAAAGATCTGTGGACCACAAAGATAAATCATTTGGCGTTAACATGGAGACAACAGTAGATCTCTGCCTTGTAAATTCTCTGCTTTCCCATGACGATGTCTGATCCACTTAGTCATGCTTAATTTCAAAGCTGCAGCTAACCCTTGATATCATTCTGTGTCAGAAGCAAAAAATGTGTTGATGAAAGAGTTCACGTGTCTGGCTGAGGACAGTGCTGATGTACTCCTTGTGAATAAAACCCCACCTATGCTTGAAAACAAGAGATCGTGTCCCTCTCTCCCTGCCATCACTCCACGGCACTGGGTGGAATCGAACACACACAAATCATAGGTATTTTTTTTATACCTTTTCTTTTCATCAACTTTATTTTCTTGAAAACTCCATACATGAATAATTATCTATGTCACTCCTGCCCTCCATTCCCCCTTCCTACCCTCCTATGTCTCCACTTCCTACCAACTTCACAATATGTACATATAATATATATCATAACACACCACACACACACACACACACACATGCACACATATATTGTGTGGCTCATATACATGTGTCCAGGACTGACCACTTGGGATTTGCAACCTATTCAGGGGTACCTCCATGGAGGGAACTGAATCTCCCTCTTACAGCAGCCATTGACCACTAGTAGCTCTTCATCTAAGGGAGTGAAACCCCCCCTATCCCCACTGCCATACCAACTGGTGTCATTATGCTGATCTCATCTGGGCAACTGTACTGTTGGAAATTCATTAGTGTGTTGCCCCTGTCATGTCTAGGGGACACTATCCTGGGCCCCTGGCTCATATAATCTTTCCACCCCTCTTCCATTATTTTTCCTGAGACTTAAACATAGGGGTTCCGTTATGCATGTATCAGTTGGGATTGGGGACCTCACAGTACTTATTCTCTGGATTTTGGCCAGTTTTGGACCTTTGTAATAGTTTCCCTTTGTTGTGAAAGGCCTGAGACCTACACTTAACAGTGGATATAATGATAAGTATCTGGAATACAGTTAGAAGTTACATTGGGATACACACACACACACACACACACACACACACACACAAAATGTATGTATTTTTAAGTATGCTTATAAAACAATATAGTTTTCCACAACCTTTTCAAATGTTGTTAATGTTATCTCTCCTGAATCCCCTGTCTTACCCCTCCTCCCCCTCACCAGCTAAAGTCTCCCACTGTTTTCACCACTCCCTCTGAAGCACCTGTCTCCCACTAGTCCTTTCTCTAGAGCTCCACAAACCATTTTTTAAATGCCACAGTCACGATCTAAATTATTTATTAAGATGCAAGATCTGGTACCTAGAAACTCTATCTAAAGAATGAAGTCTAGAAGAGACAAACAAGGAGGCTCAGGGTTAGGTTAGCAGCCAAATTACTCATCCCTTCCCCCATTGTCTACATGGGAAAGGACTCACTCACAGTAGAAATCTACAAGCACGTTGTGATGCCTGGGAAGAATAGTGAGCATCCTAAAGTCAGGCCCTGCCAGCACTCTGTGTTCCAGACACTGTGCTCCCTCCATGCTCTATGAAGAACTTTACCCAAAGGTTTGCTGCAAAACAGACAAGACATAAAATCCACAGTGTAAAGGAAAGTAAGCAGGAATAATAAAAAGTTTAAAGAAAGCCCACATGAAAATAACCAGAAATCAAAAAACCTGTAGTAGGGGAAACAAGGCAAATAGAGTGATCTAATTAGAGTTTAGATTCTTTAATACCACAGCAAGTTTAAAGAAACATTAAATGTAGGATAGCAAACTCTAAACTAGGTCATGAAGTGAAAAATCCAAGAGATGGTTTGAAGACTAGAGCACCTATAAGGAAGACTAAGTTAATAATTTAGATGTCAGACAGTCTCTTCTGCAATGATAATAATCACAATGCAACAAAGAACCAAAGAGGGAGGGTCTACAGAGATGGTTCAGCAACTAAGAATGTGCCCTGCTCCTGCTGAGGGCTGGGTTCCCAGTTCTCATAGACAGCTGCTTGTAACTCCAATTCCGAGGGATCTGTTGCCCTCTTCTGGACTCTTTGTGTACCTGCACTCACATGTGCATCTAGCCCTCCCGACATAGACATACATGTACACCTGATTAAAAACGAAGTAAATCCTTTTTAAAAGGAAACTGTAAAGCTTTTGTAGGACAGATTCAGAATTCAAAGAGTCATACTATAGGAGTTGCTGAATGTAATATTGGGCCAAGTGGAGAGGAGATGCCATTAAAGAAAACAATAGAAGAATATTATCCTTCACTGACACAGGCAGAGCCCAATATTAGAAGCTCCTACTAAAAGCCAAATTGAAACCATATTCCACATACTGTCATTTCAGAACCCCCCAAACCATAGGGGTGAGAGTAGGGGTAGATCCCAAGATCCCCTGTGGAAAAACGAAATTACCTCAGATGCATCATAATCCATTTATATAAATCTAATTAGAAACTCCAGAAGCTGTATAAAAAAGAAATCCAAAGCTGCAAGAGAAAGTCACTTTGACCCAAGAAAAATAATGAATATAAAATAGAAATATTTTAGCATGCAAGAACTCAGAATATTTAACACTGGAAAAGTGTTTGTAAGAATTTCTTGAATATGAATATATCCAACAGAAAGAAAGAGATTATTTCTATATATACCAGCAAGAAAAAGATTATTTCTTCAACTTGATGTGGGATTCAGGAATGCATGCCAACTGAAGATATTACTATAATTTATTGTGACATCTGAGTACGTGTTGCTTATCTTGGCTGAAACTTGAAAATATGATGAGAGGATAAGGCTTAGATAAAATGGCTTAGAGAGGAAAGTGGGACTTTGGGGTGCCCCAATTCTCTTCTCCAACCAGAGGATATAGTTAGATGAAGATTGACCTTAGATATAGTAGAGAAATGTGCAGTTAATTACAGAAAGGAAACAATTGACTACTCAGAACAAAATGAGACTATATAAACATTTCAATGGACTCCAGGGGAAGAGAGGCAGGAGGTGGCCGAAGAGAGGAAAAGCAATCAAAGAAGAAATTGAAATTGGAAGATAAGAGGGAGGAATATTTCAATAACATCAGCAAACATGTCTAAAATGAACAACTCATAGAATGCCATTAAGACAGAAACACCATTTAATAACAGGGAAACGCTGGCTAATCGTATCAACAATGGAAAAAAAGGCTCCTCTATGAGGATACTGACAAGAATAAGCTATAAGGGAACTCTCAGGAGCAATGCGTATAGTCCACATATCTTGATAGACTGACCTAGCCACATGGAGGCATTTTTTTAACTCAGCAAATGTGTATCTTGCTACATGAAATTTTACATTAAAGGGAATAACAGATAATTTTGATATGTAATTGCTGATAAAAATTAAATAACTTGACATATATTTTGGAGGTTAAAATTAATATTTGTATATGACATTGAAGTATGTCAGTAAAATAAATAACTGGATAGATATGTTTTAAAAATCAAGCAAAAAATGAGATTAAACCAGACATAAAAGGCCATAGACATATGTCCAGGGTAGGCTAATTTGTAGTGACAGTAGATTGTTTTTTAATCAGATTATTGGCTGAAGTTTCTAGAGTCCCCGCTGGAAATGTTTTTAATGAATAATGTTGGGGTCAGGGCTGTCAAAAGGTGAGCTTTGAGTTGAATAGAGTTGGATTGCCAACTGAACCCAAGAAATCAGTTTGGTAAAATCCAAAACTGAGTTGGAGCATGTGGTTTGGGTAATGATGAGTTCTCTGACACTTCATTATTAAAAACTGAGACCCTCCCACATGGTTTTACACACACACACACACACACACACACACACACACACACACACACACACTTACACACTTGTCAGTCTTGCAGACCAAAATGGACCTGGCTCAGATCCAAAGTTAGAGGTATTAGAGCATGCACTTTACAACTCAGTCCAGATGCAGGAGCCTAGGAAAATCAGGCCACACCTGCTGCAGTCTACCCCAGGCATGTTCTCTATTCACATCTGTTCCACATGGTTTTAGCACTTCTCCTTCTCTGAGGAAAACTCAAAAACTAGAGTTAATTCTTGCATGCCATTTCTTATTGCATAGAGTAGAGAAAAAACTGGTTTCCACTTTCAGAGACGAAAAAGTCAGAGAGTCATGAGTCAGTGATCCCTGTCTTTAGATCTCTTCTTGTCAGAAATGATTTTTAAAATAATGGTTGATAGGTGTACGAATGTTGTAATAATCTCATTTGGCTCCTCTGGGGTATTTTTGGGAGCCAGCAAGTCGGGGGCCCCAAATGGGAATTCTGGAAGTAACTAGTCTTGTAATTCTAAGACCTACAACAAGATTCCTATATCACCACTATAGGACTCTAGATTGTAACAATATCACTGCTGGGTAACTAGACAGAGGTTAGTATGGGCATGGAGGCTGTTGGGCAAGGACTCTTCCCTCCCTCATGGGCTACTTTGGACCCCACTTTCCATTTTCCTGGTAGCCCTAGGTAGACAGGCACCCTCTTCCTCCAAAATTTAAAATGCTATAGGAAAAAGTGATGGTTTAGGAGTTTCTTGAGACATTAATAGAAAGTTATTTCCTGCTGGAGAAAAGAATGGAACCCGAGTTCTCCCTCTGGCTCTGGGTGGAGTAAAGGCAAGAGTTGGGATAAAAAAAAAATAGACTATTCCCATGAGAAAAAAAACTCCAGAACATCCAAAACACACAAAAATAACAACATAAACAATGAGAAAATAAATACAGCACAGGGACAAGAAATAGCCTGAGGAGATGCAGATGTTGCCAGCCACTTGGGGGTTTTAGTTAATTCCAGATATAGTCAAGTTGACCAACTAATAGCTATCACATACTTCCTTATAGAGCATGGGTGATGGGTTACTTAAAGGGATTAGC
The DNA here is from genome assembly GCF_049852395.1 of Peromyscus maniculatus bairdii. NCBI lineage: Eukaryota > Metazoa > Chordata > Mammalia > Rodentia > Cricetidae > Peromyscus > Peromyscus maniculatus. The sequence continues at coordinate 36,099,148 of NC_134863.1, read as the reverse complement.
TGTACTCATCCCACACATACACACAATAGGCCACATCTAGAAAGCCTTTATGCAGCAGGGAAGAGGGCTTCACTCTAGCTGAAATGAAGTCATCCTCTCCAGTCTTTCTGTGCCTATATCATGTAGCCCCTTCCAGAGGGCACACGTAGTTAAGGCAGAGTTACATATAGCGGGTGGTAAGGAGAGGCAGGATACTCAGGTGAGGGTCTTAAGATCCCCTTACCTCTTCATGAAGAACATAGTCAGCAAGCCCAATCAGGATGATCTTTATAACCACTACTCAAGGTAGTGGTTGCTTGGCTAAGAGGACGGTTCCTCACAACAGCATACCACTCCACTGGCTGTAGTGGTCAGGAGTAGTCAGCGGTAGCCACCAGGGATAGGTAGGTTTGCATGAAATTAAAAAAAAATCACCAACCTGACAAGACAGCCCTGAGATTGGGGATAAAAATTGTTTGTCAACTGTACAGCAGATAGAGTTAATATCTAGAACATATAAAGACCTGCAAATACTAAACACCAAAAAATGCCTTTCTAATCAATAAATGAGTTAGTGAACTAAACTGATAGTTTTCAGAAGGAGAAATACAAATGGCCAATAAATACTGAAAACATTTTAATATCCTTACCCATCAGGAAACTGCAAATTAAAGGTACTTTGAGATTTCATCTTACCCTAGTAAGAAGCTACCATCAAGAAAACATATGCAAACAAGGATGTAGAGTAAGGGAGTATGTGTGGAAATTTGTACAACCACTATAGAAATCAGTTAGAAGTTCCTAAAATATTAAAAATTGAATTACCATATGATCCAATTACCATTCTTGGGTAAGTATTCAAAGGACTCTAAGCCTCACCACAAAGACACTTACACACGCATGTTTATTGTTTCGCTATACATAACAGATAAGAACTATTACTAGACTAGATGTCTAGTAATCCATTAATGGGTAAAGAAAATATGATACATAGGGTAAACCTCACATTGACTCACCCCTAGATGAAGAGCTGCAGGCAATTAATATCCATGGAGAGATGGAGAATCAGTCTTCCCAGGGACAAGCTCCCTAATTGGTTATCCAATACTAAGTTGTCAGCCCTAATATATATGTATGTATATATATATACATACATACGAGCAACACTTAGATGAACTCAGAAGGATATATTTATATATTTATTCATATATGTATATATGTAGCAATGATAATTAAGGAAGAGTTCACCATCAATTTGAGAAAGAGTGGGGGAACACAGGAGGAGTTAGAGAGAATAAAGGGAAGGGGGAATGATATATAATACAATTAACACATATTAAATTTTAAAACTACAATAAAGAAAACATGACACATAGACTCAGTAGTTTTTGACTCACCCCTAAAGATAAATGAAGTTATGACATATGCAAGAAAAATGAATGGAATTTGAAATCATTATGCTGAGTCAAATAAACCAGACTTAGACAAATAACTCTAATTTTCTCTCACATAGAAAATGTAGACTTAAATTATATATGTATATGTGTGGGAAATTATGAAACTGGGAAGGGACCAAGAAAAAGTAAGAATATATTTCAAAGGAGAAAGAAGGAATGTAAGTGGAATATACTTTTAAAAATAGAAATGGAAGTTTTAAGGGGTCTGTTTGCTAATAGAGGCTAGCACAGAGAAGAGAGAGAATAGTATTCATAATGGATGGTAAACATCATCAGAATATTCATATGAAAGTGTCATAACAAAACATATTTTTTGTAAAATTAATACATACTAATAAAATTAGTTTATCTCTGTTCTCAACCTTTTTCTTTATTTCTTTCATCAGATTCTTGAGAATCTGCATCCTCTGATCATTCACATCTAGTAATCATGCCTTGTGACAGATGACATCCCTCATGAATTGTTTCTTCCTTAGTATCCACTATTATTCTCCCCATTTTCTCAAAAATGGCTACTAACTGATTTTTCTAGTTCCAATCTTCCCTTTGCCTGCCCATCATTTACTTGTGGGAAAGAATGTAAATTTGATCCCTAAGCCTCTCCTTCATAGTAGAATATTATTTTAAGGTGTGTTACTTTTGCTTATGTTGCATTTGTTTAACTCTGTGAAGCTGTGTTACTGTGCCTGTATAAAACACCTGATGGTCTAATAAAAAGTTGAATGGCCAATAGCGAGGCAGGAGAAAGGATAGGCAGGACTGGCAGACAGAGAGGATAAATAGGAGGAGAAATCTGGGAGGAAGAAAGAGGGAGTGAAGAGGGAGGACACAAGGGGCCAGCCACCCAGCTACACAACCAGCAACGGAGTAAGAAATAATGAAAGGTATAGAGAATAGAAAAAAGTAAAAGCCCAGAGGCAAAAAGGTAGACAGGTTAAGTAAAGAAAAGCTGGCAAGAAACAAGCCAAACTAAGTCTGGGCATTTATAAGTAAGAATAATCCTCCATGTGTGATTTATTTGGGAACTAGGTGGCAGATCTCCCAAAAGAGTAAAGAACAAAACAAACAACATTTTGGTGTTCCAAGGTGGGCTGAGTTTCCATGTAGGGCCTTAGAAAGAAAGAGAGGGGGGGGGGGCATGGCTCCTTTAAGAGGCATGGCCATTCAGCAGGCCACACTAAATAAAAACAGCAAGCTAAGTAAAAACCCCTTGCGGCAGCACAAGTACAGGCTTCCACAGCTAGGAAGGTTGAATGTAGTTTTCAGTCATGAACCTCTGACCAGGCCTTTGAACTTTCAGCCTGATTTTCACTACCATAGAAGCAGGCAGAGCCAGCTGAGAGCCACCTGCAGAGGATCCATGTGTAGGTTAGCACCATTTGCTCATATGGTCAATAAAGGCTGAAGACACACAATAAAAGAGGTTCAGACAGAAAAACCTCTAAACAGGTTACAATGTGTTCAACAATGTGTGTAGGCTTAAGAAAAGAAAAAGGGTATAGTCATAGGGAAAAATGAATAGTTTAAAAATAAAGTCTTTAAAGAGAGAAGTAAAATAATATTAAAAAAAAAGAATAAGCCACATAGAGATGGGAAATACACAGGGAGTCTGGATCCTGTATGTTATTGTGTTGATTTTGAATTTTTTTGAATGTTTATAAGCAAAACAGCTGCTGACACACATGGGATTGTAAACAGGACTGCAAAACTGAGCCAACCTAAATACTTTAGGGCTATCTTAACTTTAAAAAAGAAGTCAAAATGTATTTTTTCAAATGGAAATAAAAAATGCGTTGGAGTTTTATTCCCATAGGAGATGAGAGGCTGTGGATTCCTTCAGGGTTAATATGGATCAGGTTTGATCAGGAGAGACCTCCTGAATCTTGACAGGTGATATCTATCAGCAAAGAGTAAAGATCAAAACAAACAACAACACCCCTTCCTCTATGGAAGACACTCATGGTGAGGTGCAACCACAGCTATGTCTACCTCCCTTTCTTATTAACATTCACAACAAAAAGATACAACTGTGTCTCTGGTATTTGGCAGTGACTATGCTGCTCACTCTGGGCCTTGTACTGACAGGAATTCTGAGGGTTGCCTCTCAGGAACTTCTATGCTTAATAGAGGGATCTGTGCCTTGATTACTCCCAGCTCCAGCCACTAATAGTCCGGAGATAGAATGCTGAGAGTAGTGTTCCCTTGCTCTGAAATACTCGTATGGAAACAGAGTGATACTTTTCTCTAAAATTGTGACCCAGTTCTAAGTGTCCTTTTCTTAGAGTCATTTGCTTTTTCTATTATTACCATTTTTGTTAACATACACACTTTCCTCATAGTTGAATTTTGGGAGTCAGTAGATGAAAATTTTACCCACAAGGTAGTAAATCAGCCAGGCAAATGCTTCTCTTTGGCACCACCCCCAGGAAGATTTCATAGCATTCTGGAGACACAGAAACAGACCAACTTGCCCCCTCAAAATGGAATCCCATTTGCAGATGCCTAGATTTGATTCCAATCCACTCTAAAATAACCTTTAAGAATTCACACTGTCATATTTAATGATATAGATATATCTTAATTCATTTATATCATTTTTGCAGCTATGTGCACTTTCAATGTAGGTCATGTATAACAGTATCAGGTAAAACAGAAAGATATTATGAAGTGAAATTTTCATAAACCTTGTGTAATTTCATTCTTCCTGACCCCCATTCTCATTTCTCAGACACAGAAATGGTTGCAGTGAAATCTTCACATTACTCTTCCTTATCCAATCATTTAATAACTAAAACATTCAATATTTTCTTAATCCCTTTAAAAACATAAAGATTTCAAATCCCATTCTGATTTCTTAATCTATCACTACTGAGAGAATGAACAGAAATAGAGTATAGGTCTAAAAGACCATGTCTTTTCACTCATTTCTGTTCACTCCCCACAAGAGCCATGGATTAACCAGAAACCCAGTATCAGACATAAAAACACAAATGAATTCCCAAACAATATAAACTATGGATGCTGCCCATGGTTGCCTTTCAGAGGGTGACAGTGAGCCACTGTTGTTGAAGACACCACATACTTAGGACACAGGACCCAAGTGATGCAAGCTGCGTTTAGTCTGAAACCCTCTTTCCTGCTGTCCAGCTTTCATGGTACCAGAAAATCCTATGCAAGCTACTGAGGAAGGGAAGCATGTTCCCACTACTGCCACTTTGCTAAAGGAGCGTAATTCCTAACTACATTCTAAAACCTGTCATACCACAGTGTCGCTACCACCTCTCAACAAGGAAGCTTCTCTTTACGGCAAATGGAGACCACCACAGAAAACTACAACTGGACGCAATGCAGAGACCAATGGATCATGGTGGCCCCGGCACCAATGGATATATCTACATCACTGCTTCTGAATCTATACTTCAGGGAATATCACAGAAGAGGGGGCTGAAAGACTGTAAGAGCCAGAATGTCAGAAAGTCTTCTGTGAGAGTCTTTACAGAAATGGCTGCATAAACAAGATCTGAACAATGGCAACATCAGTCGACATGATGATGCAGAAGCGGGACAATCTCATGGTGTCACACCACTGGACAAGGAACTACAGGTAACTGATGACTGCTGAGAGACAAAGAGTTAGCCTCTCTCAGGGACAAGCCTCCTAACTGTTTGTCCAATACAAAGTAGTCAACCCTGAAAGCATACACACACACACACACAACAAAAATAGACTCAGTAGGTTGTATTTATATATTTGTAGATATATACATATATATATATATGATAATAATAATTAGGGAAGAAGGAGCTATCAATTTGAAAGGGGGTACATGGAATAAATTGGAAGAAGGGGATTTGGGGCAGGAGGGATAAAGGGAAGAGGGGAAATGATATGTTTTAATTTAGAATGCATTAAAATTTTTTAAGGAAAAATGCCAATAAAATAAATATATTTTAGAATTTTTTCAGGCAATATATTTTGATCATGCTATTTTTACTCCTAATCTATGAAACCTGATGTTCTTTTTCTCAAAAACAAAAACAAAACGAACAAATGAAAGCACATCATCAACAACAAAACAGTGGAGTCCAATTTTGTTACGGACTACCCTGGGTGTACCTAGTGCCAATCCATTGAAGAAAACTGATATTTCCCTTTATAAGAAGCTATCATTTGCAAAAGGTTCCTTGGTTAGGGGTGGGACTTTGTGCTTACTTCCCTTTCTCCTTGCTGGGGTTTTTGTCTGGCTAAAACTTGTACAAGTCTTTTGCTTGCTGTCACAGTCTCTGAGTTCACATTTCATCTTGCTTTATGTGGAAAACATTGTTTCCTTGGAGTCATCCACCACTTCTGGCTCTTACAATCTTCCCACCTCTTCCTCACAGATCCCTGGGCCTTGAGGGGATGATGTGATCAAGACATTCCATTTAGAGCTAAATATTCCAAAGTTGGTCAGTCTGTGCACATTGTCTAGTTGTGGATTTATGTTTTAGTTAAGGAAGCTTCTCTGATGATGGTTGAACTGATTTCCATAGAGGCTGTGCCAGTTTTCATTCCCACCAGGAATGAATAAGTGTTCCCCTTTCCCGGTATCCTTGCCAGCATCTGCAGTCATTTGTTTTATTATCTTGGCCATTTTCACAGGGTAAGATAAAATCTCAAAGTAGTTTTAATTTGCATTTCCCTGATGTCTAAGGATATTGAACGTTTTTAAAAGTCTTTCTTGGCCATCTTTTGAGAACACCATGTTTAGCTCTTTACTCCATTTTTAATTGGGTTATTTATTTTCTTGATGTTCACTTTTGAGTTCTTTGTATACTCTAGAAGCTAACTAATATTTTTAAAGAAAATTTAATTGGTACACCCAAACCATTTGCCCTATTTGCGTCATCTTTGCCCTGCCAAGAACAGCTGCAGTGGTCAGAGGAACCAAGACCTAGTCCTTCACAGTCCCCTGTTAGCATCCAAAACAGTCTGATTATATGCTTGAGCCAGGAGGGTTGTTTATAAAATTGGAACAGGCCAAAAAAATCTACTTCAGTTCTTTTCATTATCATAGTAGCTATTGCTTGATGTCTCCTCAGAACTCTGGGTTGTTTAATGTTTACTTCAAGAGGACTAAGGCAGTTGCAAAAGTTTTATATAGTATGGCCAACTGAAACTGGCATTTGGCTTGATTTATGTACGTTATCACTCTGTTTATAACCTCATGTTAAGGTGAAAGACTATAAAACAATCTTTTCATTTGCATTGCCAATGTGCAACTTGTACCCTTGCTTTCAGGCACTCCCAGCTTCAGTCCTGTAAGTACACTTGTCCTTATCGCCCATGTGTAATGGGAAATTTGTTCTATCTACTTCTTATTTCTTTGGATATAAGCAATAAGCACAGTGAATGGACTGAAGGGCCCTAAGAAAGGGGTTCATCTACACAGGGTTCGTTAGGAGGGATGCTCTTCAAAGCAAGCATCTTTGACAGAAGGAGAAACTCAGAAAGGCCAGGGGTGGAGCGAGAGGGGGGGGAATAATTAGGACATGATCTCAGGCACAGAATAACTTGAGCCTGATCAAGAAGCCTGGGAGTTCAGTGACACATACATTGCACCATGAAGGCTTTTCTTCCTTGAGGTGAGGTGTTGAGTTTTCATACCCTACCTATTTTCTGTAGGCTCTGTGGTGGAGGAGTCGGTAATCTGCAGGAGAGGTCATCCTTTTGAGAATGAGTCTCCTGGGAAATGGGTGGGCAGGAAACTGGGATCCATCAACTGCAGTCATGATGGCCTCAGGGTGTATGTAGCTGCTGGCAAAAGCAATTAAGCACCAGAATTATATCATTTATATGCCATGCTTTACTCATAACTCACATGCATAAATTGTTTAAGAACTCTAGCCAAAATTGTGTTGACATGGAGGCTGAAAACAGTTTAGAAATGTTTTGATGAAATAGCAGATGGACAGGGGCAGGAGAGTGGATTGACTGTCTGTGCTCCCGGTCCCCTCAAGTGGACAAGCAGGGAGCTCACAAGTCAGAAAAGAATTTTTAAAATTCTGTTGCAGAAAAGGTACGGTAATGAATTTAAATACTTGGAACATTTTCTAGCCATTCCTTTTGTTCCCAAAAATTTTTACATTTTTGCTCCTTTGAAACAGGAATTCCCTATTTAGCCCAGGCTGGCCTTGAACTTACTATCCTCCTGCCTCAGCTTCCTGAGTGCTGGGATTGTGGTTGTATACCCTTGTACCTGGCTAGCCATTCCTTTTGAACTACTGGTTCCAATCAGATATATTCTTAGATAAGCCAGCTAATCTCTCTGTGTGAAAATGAGGAACTGATCTGTAATGTACATATTCACTATGTGAGACATGGATTTCCATCACAGTACCCATGATGTTCTTGTACAAGCTCACCACATGTCTTTCCTGCTTTCTTGCTCTCTAGCCTCATTGAGAGCTGAGGGTATGTCTTGCTGCTTTACTTCTGGCCAGAAGCTGGTATGTTTTAGTGCACAGAGGAAGAAATAAATGAATCACTGAGGACATGTCTAAGGATCCACCGTGCTGTGCATGGAAGTCATCTTTACTGTAGGAAAAGCATCGTGGGATATTTTTAGTGCTTGTCTTTTCCCCAGGAAGTATTCACCATAATGATGGCAAGTGGTGTCAATTCCTAAGCTTGTTTGACTCACCTGCTCATTCTCTTGGGATTATTGAAGGAAGGTTTAATTATAATTATGGCCTAATGCCCAAATGCAAGTGGGAAATGGTAAAATTAGAAACCAAGCATCTATAAGATTTCCAGCTCTGGAAAAAAATGAATTTCTTGCAAAACCAAACAATACTTAATTTCTCCTTGGACTGAAAGACTGAGAAGTGTATGTAAATTTAGCCTTGTAATTATGATAGAAAGCTTTTAGACTTGTTGATCTTCATTATAGTTGATCAGAACCTGAAAATCAGGTTCTCTTGCAGTTTAAGAAAATTAAGTGACACCACCAAGTGTTTCCTTTGTCTTAAAACAAAAACTTTTAAAGGCAGTTTCATGTATCCCAGGTTGACCTCAGACCTACAACATAGCCAAAAAGTACTTGGAATTGCTGAACCTTCTTCCTCTACCACCTACTTGCTGGCATTATAGTCATGAGCCACTACAACTGGATTATGCAATGCTGGGGATTAGTCTCTGGGCTTTGTGCATGCTGGGCAGGAACTCCACCAGCCAACTGAGCTATACTCCTAGGCCTTCAGTGTTTTCTTTGTATCAATAAGCTATGCTTTTCCTTGGCAGAGAACGGGAACTTTATTAGTGGGATGAAGCAACTTTGCCAGTTTTATGGAATTTTCCGGTATTGGGGGATTTCCAGAGAAACACAAAGAATGAAATAAAGAAATAGCCCCAAGTGTGTTTGGGAGTGGAAATGGGAGCTATAGAGGGAGGGGGAGTGGTAGAAAAGATGGAGGGAGGTCTATGTTAAGATGTAGGTATGAGATCATGAGACCAGGGAGGATTGCAGATTCTGCACGGTAGGCCGTCAGACCGCAAACTCAGGGGAAAACTGGGATTTTAATAGGCCAACGCCTATTTGTTGGCAGAATTCTCTTTTCTGGAGAAAGCCTGTGTTGTTTTATTTTATTTTCACTTGTATACAAATGTTCATAGCAGCTTTGTTCATAATATTCCCAAGCTGAAAACAACCTAAATTTCCAGCAACAGATGAACAGGTTAATAAATTGATATGCAACAGAATATTGTACAACAATAAGGAGATGGAAACTGTTGCTTAGTGCAGTACCAATGCTTTTCAAAATAATTATAATGAATGCAAAAAGATAAAAGGAGCGCCTACCCTATTCAGGCTTCCAGCGAATCAGATGAAGCCTACTCATAGACAGAGAATAATCTACATGTTAATCCCATTTAAGAAAGCCTTCAGTGACAACCTAGAATGACGTTTGACTATGTATTTGGTTACTGTGGCCAAACCAACTTGACTCATAAAATTAATCATAACATTGCACCAATGCTTTGCAAATCTGTTAAGCATTCTGGTCTTTTTTGTTCTCATATTTCACAGTATGATTTCTCTGGTTCTAAAGCTTGTTCACTATTAATTTGTTCACTTAGTTCATCATTTCACTTCCATTCATAAATAGTATTTGCTCTAATGTATTTTACATATCAATCTCATCTTCCCTTAAATTCACAGAACAAGAAAATTTTGTATATTTGTCTCTCTATAGTGACTTTCAGTCATATTTCCATTCAAGATCATAGCAATGAAATATAATAGTGAATGAGATATCACCAACTCATTGAACATCCCACACAAACGAGTCACATGACACACCACAGGTTCTGACACATTACTAATTTGGATAACTAGTAAGACAATCCTTTGGAAGATGATTTCCATGTTTCTCCATCCTAGGAGTTTTAAATATGAGTGGATTTTATTGGTTTAGGGGTTTGAGGGTTTCTTTAATATAAATTGAACAAATTAAAGAAAATATTCTTCTATTCCACTAAGCAGTTCAAACGATCAACTGAGTGTAAGCACCCTCAGGGGTTGTGTCCATAACTCTGGTCATTCTTCTCTCCTTACCTAATCCTCTACCTGCCAAACTCCAATCTCTGTACTAAAGCACACACATGCATGTTCTATCTGTCTGTCTGTTTGTCTATCATCTATCTGTCTATCTAGCTCAATCCTTCACACACACTCACACATACAAACACAGAAAAAGAAAGCAAAATATTGAACTCAACTAGCTCTACTATTGAGAATGCAGAGCAGGTCACTCCATAAAGTTGGTGCTATAAAAAACAAAAAACAGCAGTAGTGAGGATGAAATTTTATCCAATAATTATCATAATAGGGGAGAAGATCCAGTGTAATAGAACCCTGTTTCTCTTAGACAAAAGGCTAGTGACTGTTACAATGATAATACATGCCAGGAAGAAGATCTGTGCGTGTTAGGGGAATTTCATTCCACACGACCAGGTCATCTGGACTCACTGGTACTTACCATAAAGGACAAACTTCCTCAGTTCTTTATATCTGGAAGCAGTGATGGGGCCGGAGAAAGGCAGTCTTAAGACTGAAGTTTGGTCTTTACCCTCTCTGGGGACTGGAAAGAGAAAAGGGGTGTTGCTGCCCTCTTGTGTGAATGTTGGCTTGGGTTATCATAGCAAAATGTCAAAGAATGGGTGTGTTAAAAAAACAAACAGAATTTATCTTCTCAGTTCAGTGAGATCCGGTACATCCTGGGTGGTATGGCCATAGACATCTTCTCATTGTTCTGCCAACTAGAATTCCAAGATTAGGTTTCTGCTGTCGACGTCTGGTACAAGTTGTCTTCCTGGCTTTCCCATAGCAATCTTCTTGTCATGTGCTCACATGGACTTCCCCGGAGTCTGATGGTCTTCTACCAGAACATCATTTCCACCCAACAAGGTCCTTCTGTAATGACCTGATATAATTTACAATATTTCCTCAGCAACCTCATCTTCAAATGCAGCCACCCTGGAGCCACGGTAAAGCTTCTGAAACCTTCTCCACTTGGCACCTCTTTTGCCTAAGAAATTTTTATGCAACTCCAAATACACAGACATATTAAAATAGACATATACACCAAACATTTACTGGTAAGAACTCATAAAGAAAATTATTGTAAAACAATAATTCCTTGCATACATACAATTTTATCATTTATTAGAAACGAGCAAATTGGCATATTAGTGAGATGAATGTGCTTGTTTGTTTTCACACAGATAATTAAATCTTGGCTGAACATTTGATACTGCAGGATATGGAGCTTCTTTAACATTTTTCAGAGTTTGTGAATATTTTTTATCATCAGTCTGTTGAGAACATTTGCTTCACATAAATACAGAGTAAAAAATACAAAAGTATGTTTAGGGTCACTTCAAAGTTTTTGGGAATTCTATTCTAATCCCAAGCCAAATTTTATTTATTGATTTTTTTTGTAACTCAAGTCAGTAACTCAAACAACAATTTTTAGAATCAAGCATTTTAATATAACACTGTCATATATATACACATATAATATAGATAGATAGATAGATAGATAGATAGATAGATAGATAGATAGATAGATAGAAAGATAGATATTAATCTGCTATTTGCATGCTGAAAGATGGCCAAATGAAAATACTGTCTTTGTTTTCAATAATTAAGTTATGATATTTCTATAAGAGCAAAAGATGATATATACATAATAAAAACAGTGTAAAATTCATAACATACAATAGTCTGGAATCAGCATTCACTGGCATGATCAGGAGGACACATGCACAGTGTAGTTATGTGTTGTGTGTTCTGAAGCAAGACCACAAATGAACTACTATAGTGCAACCTGAGTAGGCACTGCCAGAAGCACTTTGGATTTATTATGCAATGGAATTTGAATTCATTTTGGTGGAGAATGAAGAACTGTTTTTCTGTTGCCAAAATTTTGCAATCTCCACACTGAGTTATACAACCCCAGCTTAGGAAGCCTGAGGCCCCAGCTCCCACACATGAAAATGAGAGAAACACCATTCACTGAGGCCACTCTAGTTTCAGGAGTGAATTCAGATGCCAAGGAGCAGATACAGGATTTGTAACTGCAGACTTTCCAAACAAAAACTGCCTCAAAGACACTCAGCACCTTGGATGCCCAGTATGATGTTTTAGCTGGCATGGTGAATTCCCCTGGTGGCACTGACATTTCTTAAAGCAATCATTACAGAAGACTGAAGTCATTGTAAGATTCCAGAAGCCACCTTCATCTGGTCATGTCTCATAGTGGGGGAGTTTGCTTGGAAATGTGCTGAGAATTCTGCAGTCCCAGGTTCCAATGTAAAGAACACCCAAGAATGCCTTGTGTAAATGTCACTGGAATGCTCTTTCAATCGCTGTAATTACCGAAATACTTTTTTGCCTCAGATTTCTGCATATGTGCATGACTCGAAGTAGAAAACATCCAAGAGTACATGGATGAATATAGAAAATATACAAATGACTTCTTGCCAGTAATGCCTGGGTAAATATTGGTTATTGATGAGAATGCTACTGTTGCTCATTGTTGTTTATTTGTTTACAGTATTGGGGATTGAACTGTAGCACCACACTCACCATTTTATTTTTTGTTTCATTTTGAGAGAGTCTTGCTGAGTTGTGGAAGTTGCCCTTGAATTTACAATCCTCCTGCAGAGCTAGGGCTGCAGGCCTGAGCCACCAGGCCAGCTCTGTCCATTTCTCTTTAGTGCTGCACTGGGTTGGTAGTCTACATTTACTAGGTCTGTTTCATCAGGATCAAATATTATTATAGAGTTAATGACCATGGGTTTCTATGTTATTAGCTATGGTTAGATTCTATAAAGTACTCGGCTTTTTTTATTGAGCACAAATCTTGCTTCTGAATTCTTTTTTGGTGTGAGTCTCCCATTCACGGCATTGAAGCAACTTTCAGTGGTCCTTCTGGGTTTCTGGTTTTGTTTCTCCACTTGACCTGAAATAGAACCATTTCAAATTGTATTTCTGCTTTTCTATGAATTTTTTTTTTTTACTTTTCTGTAGAACAAGACACATATCAGGGTATGAAAAAGTAACAAATCCAAGAACTGTGAAATGCATCTGCCTTTTCTGGAATAAAACTAAAAGCTAACAGCAAGAGAAAGTGTATCAATATACAAAGATTGAACAATATGTTTTTGAATGAAAAGTGAATCATTGGAGAAGGAGCAGGGGAAATTTAAACTTTTTTTTTAATTAAACGAAAAAAGGAAATACGGCCTAAAAAAAAGTATGTGGGGTATGGCAGAAGCAATACTAAAGGGGAAGTCCATAACAGTGAGTGCAGAATCCCCCCAACCCTGTAATTGACTGCTTATGAGGCCCCTCCACTTTCTCCCTCCCTCCACTCTCTAGGAACTCCACCAAATCTTGTAGCTGACCGAGTTTTCCTCCCTCTCCCTATCCCTTTGTGTCAGTCCCCTGTACCTACAAACACTTCCTACAAGGGATCACCAGTGGCCACACCCAGCAAAGACTCAGGCAGGTGAATCCACTATCCTTCCTGCCCTCCTTTATGATCTGCAGTCTCACCCTCAGCACAACAAAAACCTGCTACAGGTGCCCCTCCTCCTACCTTAGCTCCCATTCTTGGTTCAGACCCAGGATTTCTCCAGTCCTTCATCCCTTTCTCTACAGACAATTCATTGCTTTATTGCAACTTATTTGCAAGATCCTTTCTTCCCACTACACCTCTGACTCCCTGGGATCCTGCCTCTAGATGTAAATAGGATTTCCTGAAGCCTCTCTAAGCCTTTTCTTCTAGGCTAACTCTATTCCCCTCTGCCACCCACTGACCTGCAGAAGCATTCCTAACCAGGCCACAGCAATCACACTTTCCTAAACTCCAGAGAGGGCAACAGAAACCAAGGAATGGAACTCCCAACCAGCAAAAATAAGACTAGACATCAACACCTAAAATTGTCTTAATCACCCCAACCCAAAAGCCTAAACATAATTGCAAAAACACAATAATTAACAGTCAGGACAGTATGAATAACACCCAGAACCCTACTATAGTAGATTCTGAGAAATGTAATATAAAGGAAGCACAAAGCAAGGACTTCAAAATAGCAATTATGAATATGTTCAAGAACCTTAAAGGGGACTTAAATAAATTCCTTAATGAAGTCTGTGAAAACACAGTGGAATGAAGTAATGAAAACAATGAAGTAAAAATAGAATCACTGAAAAAAAAAAGAAAACTTAGATAAAATTTGAAATGAAAAATTCAGGAAAGTCAAACAAAAACTTTGGAGATAAGCCTCACCAACATGATATGAGATGTGAGAATGTCAGCTGTTGATGGCAAAGTAAAAGAAATGGATTTCTCAGTCAATGAAAATGTTAAATCTTACCAAAAAACATAATTCTGAACACAAAACACCAGTAATCCTGGGAATCTATGAAAGTACCAAATTTACTAATAATAGAAATAGAGGAAAAAGAAAAAGTCCCCAGGCCAAAGGGACAGAAAATATTTTCAATGAAATCATAGAAGAAAATTTCCCTAACTGAAAGAAGAAGGAGGTACCAATAAAGGTACAAGAAGCATACAAGACACCAAATAGACAAGACCAGGTTTAAAAAAAAAATCCCCATGTCACAAAATTATCAAAACTCTAAATGTACAAGTAAAAGAAAGAATATCAAAAGCTGTAAGAGAAAAAGACCAAGTAACATATAAAGGCAGACCCATTAAAATAACACCCAAGTTCTTGATGGAGAATCTAAAAGCCAGAAGGGCTTGCATGGATGCTCTACAAATTCAAAGAGACCACTGATATCAGCCCAGACTACTATACCCAGCAAAAAATATCAATTATACTAAATCAAGAAAGAAAAATATTCCACAATAAAACCAAATTAAGGCACAGGCAGTATCGACCAACCTACTCTAAGAAAGACACTAGAAAGACAACACAAAGAATAAAGAATCCCAGACCAGCATATCAAGGCAGAGAGCACACAATAACAAAATAACAGGAATCAATAAGCATTGCTCATAGATCACTCCCAATATTAATGGCCTCCCCAACAAAAAGAAACAAAGTAACAGATTGGATTAGAAAATGTATCCATCTTTCTGCTGCATCCAAGAAACAGACTTGAACATCAAGGATAGACATGATTTCAGGGTAAAAGGATGAAAGGAGATATTCCAAGCAAGTAGAACAAAGAAGCAAGCAGGTATTGCAATTTTAATATCTGTCAATATAGACTTCAAACCAAAACTAGTCAGAAGAGAAAGGGAAGGACAGAACATATTTATGAAAGGGAAATTCCACTAAGAGGACATAGCAATTCTTAACATCTATACACCAAACAAAAGGGCACCCAAGTTCATAAAAGAAACATTACTAAAGCTTAGTTCACATATTGACCCTCACACACTGCTAGTGGGTGACTTCAATACCCTACTCTCACCAAAAGACAGGTCATTGAAATAAAAAATAAACAGAGTATAAATCCCCACCCACTGCAGCCCCAGTTACAGGCCAATAGGCAAGACTCCTACAGACAGGCCTGACTATCACCACCACCCCCCATCTGGCCCTGTAACCTACAAGCCCCACTCAACCCCCCAAACCTACCCATCCCCCAAGACTGCAGCTGCTCCCTGAGACATACACTCTGCCAACTCCCATGGGACCAAGAGGTGAGACATTGTTCTCCTATCCTATCACCCCAGCTTTAGGCCCAGGAGCACAATCCCATGCCCTCATACCTCCACCCATTGCAGCCCCAACTGCAGGCCAGCAAGCAAGAGTCCTGAGCGTAGGTCTTCTGGTCACTACCTCCCATTGGACCCTGCAATCTACAAGCCCCACTCTGTCCTCCAAACCCACCCATCTACCCATGACCCCAGCAGCTTCCTGAGGCACAAACACTTCTAATGTTGATTGACCAAGAGTGACTCTCTGAGATATGGACACCATTCTCACCGATTAGAGGAAGAGATGTGTAGACATCAGTGCAAGAATACATTCAACAACATAAAGAGCAATATGGCACCACCAGAACATAATGGTTCTACTACAGCAAGGCCTGAACATCCCAACATAGAAGAATCAGAAGAAAATGACCTTAAAAATGACTTTATGAAGATAATAGAGATCTCTAAAGAAAAAATGAAAATTTTTGTTAAAGAAATTGAGGGAAAGACTAACAAAAAATTGGAAGAAATCAATAAATCTCTTAAAGAAAGTCAAGAAAACCAAGAAGAAGCCATCAAACAGGTGAAGGAAACAGTTAAAGACTTGAAAACTGAAATAGAGGCAATAAAGAAGACAAACTAAGGGAATGCTGGAAATGGAAAATTTGAGTAAATGAACAAATACAAACATAACATAATGCAAGAGATGGAAGAGAAAATCTCTGGCATTGAAGATACAATAGAGGAAATAGATTCATTGGTCAAAGAAAGCATTAAAGCCAGCAAAGTCATAACACAAAATGTCCAGGAAATCTGGGACACAATGAAAAGATCAAACCTAAGAATGATAGGGATAGAAGAAGGAGAAGAATATCAGCTGAAAGGCATAGAGAATATTTTCAACAAAATCATAGAAGAAAACTTTTTCAATCTAAAGAAGAAAATGCCTATGAAGATACAAGAAGTTTACAGAATACCAAATAGACTGGATCTCAAGGTGGGGAAAAAAACCCTTGCCAAATAATAATCAAACCGCTAAACATACAGAACAAAAAAAAAATATTAAGAGCAGCAAAAGAAAAAGGACAAGTAACATATGAAAGCAGACCCATTAAAATAACACCTGACTTCTCAATGGAGACTTTGAAAGACAGAAGATTCTGGACAGACATTATGCAGACACTAAGAGACCATGGATGCTAGCCCAGACTATTATACCCATCAAAACTCTTAATCACCGTAGATTGAGTAAGCAAAATATTCCCCGATAAAACCAGATTTAAACAATACCTATTCACAAGTCTAGCCCTACAGAAAGCACTAAAAAGAAAAATCCAACCTAAGGAAGTGAGATGCACCCATAGAAACACAGGCAATAGATAATCCCACACCAACAAACCCCAAAGAAGGGAAACACACAAGACAACCATCAAAAAATAAAAGGAACATTGGTCATTCATATCCCTTAGTTATCAATGGACTCAACTCAACTATAATAAGACACAGGCTAACAGAGTGGATGTGAAAAGAGTATCCATCCTTTTGCTGCTGAGGTGAAACACACCTCAACTTCAAAGACAGATATTACCTCAGAGTAAAGGGCTGGACAAAGTCTTTCTAATCAAATGGACTTAAGAAGCAAACTGGTGTAGTTATCCTAATAGCTAACAAAGTAGACTTCAAACTAAAATTAATCAAAAGCGATTGAGAAGGACATTACATATTCATCACAGGAAAAATACATCAAGATGAAGTCTCAATGCTGAACATTTATGCCCCCAAATAAAAGGGCACTCACATATGTAAAAGAAAGATCAGTAAAGCTTAAATTGCACACCAAACCCCACACACTAATAGTGGGAGACTTCAACACCACACTGTCAAATGTCCCAATGGAAAGATCTGCCAGACAGAAACTTAACAGAGAAATAAGAGAACTAACAGACCTTATGACTCAAATTGACTTAATAGATATCTACAGAACATTCCATGCAAACACAAAAGAATATACCTACTTCTTAGCACCCCATGTAACCTTCTCCAAAATTGACCACATACTGAGTCACAAAGCAAATCTCAACAGATACAAAAAAAAATTGAAATAACTTCCTGTATTTTATTGGACCACCATGCCTTAAAGTCAGAATCCAACAACACAAATTACAGAAAACCTACAAACTCATGGAAACTAAATAATGTTCAACTGAACCACCACTGGATCAAGGAAGAAATAAAGAAATTAAAGACTTCCTAGAATTCAATGGAAATGAATGTACAACATACCCAAACTTATGGGACACTACAAAAGTAGTACTAAGAGAAAAGTTCATAGCTCTAAAGGCCCACATAAAGAAGATGGAGAAATCTTACACTAGAAACTTAACAGCACACCTGAAAGCTCTAGAAGAAAAAGAAGCAAACTCACACAGGAAGAATAGATGCCAGGAAATTATAAAATTGAGGGCTGAAATCAATAGAATAGAAATAAAGAGAACAGCACAAAGAATCAATGAAACAAAGAGTTGGTTTTTGAGAAAATCAACAAGATAGACAAACCTCTATCCAAACTAACCTAAAAGCAGAGAGAGAACATCTAAATTAACAAAATCAGAAATGAAAGGGGAGACATAACAACAATGAGGAAATTCAAAGAATCATCAGGCCATACTTCAACAACCTGTACTCCACAAAACTGGAAAAACCAAGGAAATGGACAATTTTCTGGATAGGTACCACATACCTAAATTAAATCAAGACCAGATAAACAATTTAAATAGACCTATAACTCCTATAGAAATAGAAGCAGTCATTAAAAGTCTCCCAATTAAAAAAAACCCAGGGCCAGATGGTTTCAGTGCAGAATTCTACTGGAATTTCAAAGAAGAGCTCATACTAATACTCCTAAAATTGTTCCATACAATAGAAACAGAGGGAACATTGCGTAACTCCTTTTATGAGGCTAAAGTTACTCTGATACCCAAACCACACAAAGATGCAAAAAAGAAAAAGAATTACAGATCAATCTCCCTCATGAACATTGATGCAAAAATATTCAATAAAATACTGGCAAACTGAATCCAAGAACACGTAAAAAAAATCATCCACCATGATCAAGTAGGCTTCATTCCAGAGATGCAGGGATGGTTCAACATACAAAAATCTATCAATGTAATCCATCATATAAACAAACTGAAATGAAAAAAATCATATGATCATCACTTTAGATGCTGAAAAAGCCTTTGACAAAATCCAACAACACTTCGTGATAAAGTTCTTGGAGTGGTCAGGAATACAGGGAACATACCTAAACATAATAAAGGCAATTACAGCAAGCCGACAGCCAAACTTCAAATTAAATGGAGAGAAACTCAAAGGGATTCCACTAAAATCAGGAGCACAACAAGGCTGTCCACTCTCTCCATATCTATCCAACATAGTACTCCAAAGCTCTAGCTAGAAGAAAAGGACATTAAGGGGATACAAATTGGAAAGGAAGAAGTCAAACTTTCACTATATGCAGATAATATGATAGTAACCAACACAATAAAAATGTCAATCTTACCAAAAGCAATCTACAAATTCAATGCATTCCCCATCAAAATCCCAACACAACTCTCCACAGACCTCAAAAGAATAATACTCAGCTTCATATGAAAAAACAAAACCTAGGATAGCTAAAACAATCCTTTACAATAAAACAACTTCTGGAGGCATCACCATCCCTGACTTCAAGCTCAACTATAGAGCTGTAGTAATAAAAACAGCTTGGTATTGGCATAAGAACTGACATGTGTGGGGTTGGAAAGATGGCTTAGACGTTAAGAGCACTGGCTGCTCTTCAGGAGGTCCTTAGTTCAATTCCCAGCAACCATACGGTGGCTCATAGCCACCTAATGAGATCTGGTGCCCTCTTCTGGTGTGGTTCCCCCCTTCTGGTGTGCTGGTGTATATGCAGACAGAACACTGTATACATAATAAATAAATAAATCTTTAAAACAAACAAACAAAACAACAACAAAAACATTAAAAAAAAAAAAAAGAAGAAGAAGAACCCACATGCGGATCAATGGAATTGAATTGAAAATCCTGACATTAATCCACACACCTATGAACACCTGATTTTTGACAAAGAAGCCAAAACTGTACAATGGAAAAAAGAAAGCATCTTCAACAAATGGTGCTGGCATAACTGGATGTCAATATGTAGAAGATTGCAAATAGATCCATACCTATCACCATGCACAAAACTCAAGTCCAAGTGGATCAAAGACCTCAACACAAATTCATCTACACTGAACTGGATAGAGGAAAAAGTAGGAAGTAGCCTAGAATGCATTAGCACAGGAGACTACTTCCTAAATAGAACACCAGTAGCACAGACACTGAGAGCAACAATTAATAAATGGGACCTCCTGAAATTGAGAAGCTTCTGTAAGGCAAAGGACACAGTAGATATGACAAAATGACAACCTACAGAATAGGAAAAGATCTTCACCAACCCCATATCTTACAGAGGACTGATCTCAAAAATATATTAAAAAAATTCAAGAAACTAGACAGCAAAATACCAAACAATCCAATTCAAAATGGGCTACAGATCTAAATAGAGAATTCTTAACAGAATAATCTCAAATGGCCAAGACATTTAAGGAATTGCTCAACATCCTTAGTTATCAGGGAAATGCAAATCAAAACAACTCTAAGATACCATTTTGCACCTGTCAGAATGGCTAAGATCAAAAACACTGAAGACAGCTTATGTTGGAGAGGATGTGGAGCAAGGGGAACATTTCTATACTGTTGGTGGGAATGCAAACTTGTACAGCCACTTTGGAAATCAGTATGGCCATTTCTCAGAAAACTGGGAATCAATCTTCCTCAAGACCCAGCTATACTACTCTTGGGCATATACCCAAGGAATGCTCAATCATACCACAAGAACACATGCTCAACTATGTTCACAGCAGAATTATTCATATAGCCAGAACCTGGAAACAACCTAGATACCCCTCAACTGAAGAATGTATAAAGAAAATGTGGTACATTTACACAATGGTGTATTACTCAGCTCTAAAAATTAATGACATCATGAAATTTACAAGCAAATGGATTGAACTAGAAAATATCATCTTGAGTGAGGTAACACAGACTCAGAAAGACAAACATGGTATGTACTCACTCTTAAGTGGATAATAGATATAAAGCAAAGGATAATCAGATTACAATCCACAGCTCCAGAGAAGCTGGGAAACAAGGAGGACCCTAAGAGGGATGCATGGATCACCTTGGGAAGAAGAAACAGAGATCTCCATGAGTAAACTGGGGATGAAGGGGCAATAGAGGGCAGGGGATGGGGGATGAGAAAATGACGGAAAGGGGTGGTTGAGCTGGAACAGGGATGGAGCAGAACAATGAAAGGGATATCTTGATAGAGGAAAACATTATGGGGTTAGGGAGTTACCTGGTACTAGGGAAATTCCCAGGAATCCACAAGGATGACTCCAGATTAAACTACTAGCATTTGTGAAGAAGGTGCCTGAACTGGCCTACCGTGGTAATCAGGTTGGTGACTACCCTAACTGTCATCACAGAGCCTTCATCCAGTAACTGATGGAAGCAGATGCCGAGATTCACAGCCAAGCACCAGGCTGAGCTCTGGGAGTCTAGTCGAAGAGATGGAAGAGGGATTATATGAGCAAGGGAGGTCAAGATCATGATGGGGAAATCTACAGAGACAACTGAACCAAGCTCATAGGAACTTACGAACTTTAGACTGACAGCTGTGGAACCTGCATGGGACTGGACTAGACCCACTGCATATGGGAGACAGTTGTGTAGCTGGGTCTGCTTGAGGGATCCCTAATATTGTGATCAGGATCTATCCCTGATGCATGAGCTGGCTTTCTGGATCCCATTACCTGTGGTCGGACACCTTGCTCAGCTGATGTAGTGGGGAGGGACTTGGTACTACCTCAACTGAATGTACTACCCATGGGAGGATTTAGGCTTTTGGAGGAGGGGATGGGGGTGAGGGGGGGATGATTGGGGGTGGGTGGGAGGTGGAATGAGAGGGGGGGTCTATGGTTGGTATGTAAAATGAATAAACTTTTTTAAATAAATAAAAAAACTAAACAGAGAAATGCTGGAGCTAACTGACATCATAAAATGGACTTAACAGATATTTATAGAACGTTTCACCCAAACACAAAAGAATAAACTTTCTCATCAGCTTATGGAACTTTCTCCAAAATTGACCTCACACTTGGACACAAAGCAAGTCTCAACAGATGCAAAATAAATTGAATAACATTCTGCATTCTATCTGAACAACATTGATTAAAGCTGGATATTAACAACAGAAACACGAGAAAGTTTACAAACTCATGGAAATGGAACAACTCATGAATTAATGAAAAATAAGTTAACATAGACAAGCCTATGGGACACAATGAAGACTGTTCTGGGGATATTTTGTACCACTAAAGATATTATTTTTAAAGACTGGAAAGATATCATATTAAAAACTTAATGGCACACCTGAAAGATCTAGAAGAAAAAGAATAATACCCAAAAGGAGTAGATGAAAAGAAATAATCAAACTCAGGTGAGAAATCAATAAAATAGAAACAAACAAACAAGAATACAAAGAACCAATAAAACAAAGAATTGGTTCTTTGAGAAAACCAATGAGATTGATAAACCCTTAGCTAAATCAATGAAAAACACAGCAAGAAGATTCAAATTAATCAGATTTGAATCAAGAATGGGAACATCACAACAGGTACTAAAAAAATCCAGAAAATCCTAAGGACATACGTTAAAGATCTGCACTCCACCAAACTGGAAAACCTAAAAGAAATAGGTAAATTCTTTGATATGTACTACCAATTACCAAAGTTAAATCAAGATCAGATAAGTAACTTAAACAAACCTATAATTCCCAGTGGAATAGAAGTAGTAGTAAAAATAAACAAAAACAAACAAAAGCTCAGGCCTAGACGGTTTCAGTGCAGAATTCTACGTGACTTTAAAAGAAGAGTTAGTATCAATACTCCTCGAATTATTCCACAAAAGAGGAACAGAGGGAACATTGCCCAATTCATTTCATGAGAACATACTTATCCTGATACACAAAGCACACAGAGACCCAACAAAGAAAGAGAATTTCAGACCAATTTCTCTTATGAATGTACATGCAAAAATTCTCAATAAAATACTTGCAAACCAAATCCAGGAACACATTAAAAAGATCATCCACCATGAGCAAGTACGCTTCATCTTAGAGATACAGAGATGGTTCAACTTACATAAATCAATAAATGTCATCTACCTCATAAACAGACTGAAGAAAAAAACTACATGATTATGTCATTGAATGTAGAGAAGGCCTTTGAAAAAATCCAACACTCCTTCATGATAAAAGTAGTGGAGAGACTAGAGATACAAGGAAAATGCCTCACCATAATAAAGGTGATTAGCGGCAAATACATAGTTAATACCAAGTTAAGTAGACAGAAACTCAAAACATTTCCACTAAAATCAAGAACAAAACAAGGATGTCCACTTTCTCTATACATAATCAATGTAATATTTAAGTCTTACTGGAGCTGTAAGACAATCGAAGGAGAACAAGGAGATGCAAATAGGAAGAAAAGAAATCAAAGTACCTTTATTTGTAGATGATATGATTGTATACGTAAGTGAGCATAAAAATTCCATCAGGAAACTCCTAGCTGATAAACACCTTCAACAAAGTAGCAGGAAACAAATTCAATACACAAAAATCAGTAGCCTTCCTACATACAAATGACAAATGACTGAGAAAGAAATCAGGGGAAAAGGACCCTTCACTATAGCCTCAAAAAGCATAAAGTCTTGGGGTAACTCTAACCAAGCAAGTGAAAGACTTGTATAATTAAAAATGTTCAGTCATTGAAGGAACAAATTGAAGAAGATATCAGAAGATGGAAAAATCTCCAGTGCTCATGAATCAATAGGATTAACATAGCAAAGAACAGCCATCCTACCAAAAGCAACCTAGAGATTCAATGCAATCCCCATTAAAATCACAACACAATTCCTCACAGATCTTTAAAGGAAAATTTCCAGCTTTCCATGGAAACACACACACACACACACACACACACACACACACACACACTAGCTAAAACAATCCTAATAATAAAAAGAACTACAGAAGACATCACCATCTCTGATCTCAATTTATTATACAGAGCTGTGGTAATATAAACAGAGTATTAATGACATAAAAACAGACACATTGATCAGTGGAATCTAATTAAAGAGCCAGACATAAGTCCATACACCTCTGGATAACTGATTTTTGACAAAGAATCCAGAAAAACACACCGTGGGAAAAAAAAGACAGCATCTTCAACAAATGGTGTTGATCAAACTGGATGGCAGCATATAGAAACATCCAAATAGATTTTTATCACCTTGTACAAGACCCAACTCCAAATGGACCAAGGACCTCAACATCAAACCAGATAACACCGAGTCTGATAAAAGGGAGAGTGGAGAATGTGAGCGGCCATGTCAGAGGAGCTGAAGTCAGCAATGGGACTCACAGAATATGGCCCATCTGATAGCAAAGCTACACTGGTATCCAGAAAAGGGAAAGCCCCTGAGGGATTGTTTCCAGAATGCCCTTTGCTTGTGCTATGCTTCCTCCTGCTTGCTGCTCTTGTGGCCCTCCTGTATTTGGCATGGTGTGATTACTATGTAGAAGGATCCCACTGTATCTAGTATGGTATGATTGTTTCATGGGAAAATCCCACTCTTCACTGGGCGATTTACTTGCAGATCATAATGAAGATTGTGTTTTATAAGAGCAACAATGTTTAGTTGGATTAATGATTTAATTAAATTTTTTGAAGCAGCCTGAAAGATTCAAGTGTTTAAGACAGTGAAGATGATTAGGGAAATGGTTTAAGTTATCCTGCCAATTGCTCCAATAAGAGATACAAAAAAAGGGGTGCAAAAATAGGCTAGAAGTCACCTTCTCCTTTGTTAGGTGTGAGATTTGCAGAGGATGGAAAATAAGAACAAGGAAGTTTCATGCATTATAGACCCATGAATGCTGCCTGTGGAAAAACAGGCTGATGATTAAAGAAAGCAATTATGTCCCTTCACCCAAGGTTAGGCCTGAGTTTCTTGATCATGTAACTTATAGAATTAATCATGGGTTTTGGTATGCACCTTGAAAAAACAAAGTTGTGAAAAGAAATTAAATGACCCTTTTGTGTGCAAAGAAAAATAGATGGTTGAGCCGGGTGGTGGTGGCGCACGCCTTTAATCCCAGCACTTGGGAGGCAGAGCCAGGCGGATCTCTGTGAGTTCGAGGCCAGCCTGGGCTACCAAGTGAGCTCCAGGAAAGGCGCAAAGCTACGCAGAGAAACCCTGTCTCGAAAAACCAAAAAAAAAAAAAAAAAAAAAAAAAGAAAAATAGATGGTTGACTGACCACTTGTTTAAAGTTTTGTAGAAATAGGGTGGGAATCTGCTACACTGAAACCGCAAGCAGCTGCCTAGAGTACAAAGGTGAAACATACTTGCCCTGCTTAAAACTTTGTTAGTCAATTATAAAAGAATCATTGCTTTGAGGTGGATATGTTATGGTGGGAAAATTAATACAAAAAATGTTTAACTACTTGTGGGCTTCTAAGAAATATATGTGACTTGTGATCATAATGTCATTTCTTCCTCGGTAAAGACTTTAATTTGTTTTGAGAAAAAATGTAACTTGTGGTTATGAGGTAATCTTTTCTTTTATTGAAATTTTTGTCTTAGGAGATGTAAAAGGGTTAAGAGAAAAGTAAAGGGATAGAAGGAGAACAATGGGGAAGAAGAAGAAGGAAAACAGCAGGATAGAAGAACAGAGAAAGAACAGAAGAACAAGAAAGAGAAAAAAATAAAATGAAGAATTAAATTTTACCCCTCAGATACAGTGTGTGTGTGTGTGTGTGTGTGTGTGTGTGTGTGTGTGTGTAGTAATAGTAGTAGTAGTAGTAGTAGTAGTAGTAGTAGTAGTAGGTCAACAACTCCATATCTCCTCTCCAGTTTCTCTGACCTGCTGGAAGCTGGTTCTCTTGGAAGAGAACAGTCTTTAACTCATTGGTACAGGAAAAAAACTTCTGAACAGAACAACATTACTGCAGGCACTAAGAACCACATTTAATAAATGGGACCTCATAAAATTGAAAGGCTGCTGCACAGCAAAAAAACAACATCATTTGAAAAGTAGCAGCCTACAAAATGGGAAAAGGTCTTTACCAATTACCCATCTAATAGAGGATAAATAGCTAAAATAAATAAAGAACTAAAAGAACTGGACAGTCAAGAGAACAAATAAAAATTTAAAAATAGGGTAGAGAACTAAACAGAAAGTTCTCAAAAAATGAAACACAAATGGCTGAGAAGCATTTAAGGAAATGGTCAACAACCTTAGTCATCAAGGAAATGCAAAACAAAAACTACTTTGAGATTTCATCTTACACCTGTCAGAATGGCCAAAATCAATAGAAACAAATGGCATCTCATGCTGGCAAGGATGTAGAGTAAGGGGAACACTCATCCATTGCTGATAGGATTGCAAACCTGTACAGCCACTGTGGAAATCAGTGTAGCACTTCCTTAGGAACCTGGGAACAGATTCACCTCAAGATCCAGCTATTCCACTCTTGGTTATATACCCAAAGGACTCTACACTCTACTACAGACATAGTAGGTCAATCATGTTCATTGCTACTCTATTCATAACAGCCAGAAATTCAAAACAGCCTAGATGTCCACCAACAGATGAACGGATCAGGAGAATGTAGTGCATTTACACAATGAAATATTACTCATTTGTTAAAAGGCTGAAATCATGAGGTTTTCAAGTAAATGGATAGAGATAGGAAGGAAAAAAAACAAAAACATCCTGAGGGAGGTAACCCAGAGCCTTGTTCTAAAAAACCAAAACAAAAACCAAATGGCTATGTATTTGCTTACATGTGGATGTGAGCACTTGAGCTGTCAATAAAAAGACTACTATATGCACAACTATATGAGTTATATAGAGAGTAATAAACTAGGGCCACGGGAGGATCTCCAAAGGAATAGGAAATAACATAGATAGTTAGAGATAAGGAGGTGGGAGAGACTGGAATGATATTAAACAGAGTAGGAAGAAAGATGGAGGTAAGAGAGGGAAGACAGGAAGGCACAGCTAACACTAAGGGCCATTAAAGGGTCATATGTAAACACATTAGATTATAAGCTTATTTAAATATATATATATATATACATATATATATATATATATATATATATATATATATATATATATATATACATGAAAATTTTAAATGGAGTCACCAAATAATGGGGGAGACAAAGCCCCAACTAGACATCTCTCTACCAAGTGAAATTTTCAGTGCCAGGAATAGGTTACATCTAATTGAGTTGTTGGCTAAAGGAGACCTATGGAAAACCCCCAAACAACTCAAACAATTTTCAAAGAAATTGATTGCTCTCCACAAAGTAAGACCTTACTGATGATAATGATGTATATAACTCATTGCACATAGAGAAATCAAACTGGTGCTTACCTAGACCCTACAGCCTTATTGACTAGTGTTCACTGTACTTGAAGTTACTCTACACACTACCAAAGGAAAAAGGGAAACATCAACGTATCTACCAACCCAGCAATCAACAAAGTGACATGCCTGCATTATATACTGGTGCAACAGTGGCAAAAACATGAGAGTAACCAACCAATATCTGATTAGACTTAAGGTCCCCTCCATGAGAGAGAACCCATCCCCAACACTGCTTGGGTGGTCAGGAACCTGAGACTAGATAGGTCATGGACCCCGGGAGAAACCTAATACTAGTGTTCTGCTAAAGGAATATAGCAATAAACAATTCTTAACAACATTCTGCTATACCCAAAATCAGTGTTTCTCTCAGTCATCATCAGAGAAGC
Organism: Peromyscus maniculatus bairdii; assembly: GCF_049852395.1. Taxonomy (NCBI): domain Eukaryota; kingdom Metazoa; phylum Chordata; class Mammalia; order Rodentia; family Cricetidae; genus Peromyscus; species Peromyscus maniculatus. Next base: position 36,071,493 of record NC_134863.1, on the reverse strand, counting down.
TTTCTCCTGCAGTAGATGGAAACTAATACAGAGAGCCACAACTGAACAGTGTGTAGAGACTGAAAGCCCTTGGAACATTCAGTCCTAAATGGAATGACTTCATCAATTCATGACTCAGTGAAGTATGCGGAAGAGGAAGCAGAAAGATTCCAAGAACCAGAGGGGATGAATGGTAACAAGGAAGCAGTGTCTTCCAGACACAACAGGACTGACCGGTATATGAACTCACAGAGACTGTGGCAGTATGCATAAGGCCTGCACAAGCCCTAATCAGACAGATTCCTAGCACTGAGATGGGGAAATAGACACAAGCTCTCATTCCCAGACAAGAAGCTGTCTCCAATTAACAGCCACTAAGAATGAAAGAATTCATTTCTCCAAGGGAGTGTCACTGGTTATACAAACTACACTTAAGGGCAGGCCCCATTCCCAGTAGTAGATGATCAACATAATACAAACTCAAAGATATTTTGGGAAATATTTTTTCTCATATTGCTCTGTTAGGGCATTTGTTTTAATCTTACTGATCTTTGCTTATATATTAATGTTTCTAATTGTGTGTTGTTATAGGTCTTGTGTGTGTGTGTGTGTGTGTGTGTGTGTGTGTGTGTGTCTGTATGTGTCTGTGTCTGTGTATCTGTATATATGCATTTCTTGTGCTCTTTCTTGGTTTCTTTTTGTCTGTTTGTTTTGTTTTATTATTGTTTGTCTTTTTTATTTGCCTATTTATTTTCTTAAGAGAGAGAAAGAGTTGGAAAGGTGGGTAGTTAAGGAGGATCTGGGAGGAGATGAGAGAGGGGAAATCATGATCAGAATATATTGTATAAAAATAATTTTATTTTCAATTAAAAAAACTTGACAAAGCAATCTATCTTATATTAAAAAACAGTACCAGAGAAAGTTCAACAGTGTAACCAGATGGTTCTCTCCCTCCCACTCAGAGGTTATTTTATATATATATATATATATATATACATATATATATATATATATATTATTTTATAATATAATTTATAATTATATTAATTATAAACACTTGGCCAGTAGCTCAGGCTTATTACTAACTAGCTTTATCCTTAAATTAACCCATAATTCTTACTTATGTTTAGCCCTGTGGCTTGGTATCTTTTCTCAGTACAACATTCTCATCTTCCTTCCTCTGTATCTAGCTTGTGACCCTGACTCCTCCCTCCTTCTTCCCATCATTCTCAGTTTGGCTTTCCTGCCTAACTCCCTGTCCATCTACCAGTCAATCAGTGTTTTATTAAACCAGTTTGAGTGACAGATCTTTACAGAGCACAAGAGGATTATTCTACAGTACAGCAGCATGTCAAATATAGCTCTTTTATAGAGTCCTTGCCCGAGTTTAATACTTACAACCACACATTGTGGTGGTAATCTAATTATACTGAAATGTGATTTTGATTGTATGTTAATAAATAAAGTTGCCCGGGGGTCAGAGCTACTAGAGCCATAGCAAGAGTGTGGCGGTGGTGGCACACGCCTTTAATCCCAGAAAGCCAGCCTTTAATCCCAGGGAGTGGTGGTAGAAAGCAAAAAGATATATAAGGCGTGAGGACCAGAAACTAGAAGCATTTGGCTGGTTAAGCTTTCAGGCTTTGGAGCAACACAGTTCAGCTGAGAGCTATTGGGATGAGGACACAGAAGCTTCCAGTCTGAGGAAACAGGACCAGCTGAGGAACTGGTGAGGTGAGATAGCTGTGGCTTGTTCTGTCTCTTTAAATAGGCGAACAGACAGGAAATAGCGCGCTCATTCGGGAAGCTGGGACACCGCAGGCAGAAGGGTGAGATTTTGGCTCTGAGTTCTGACCTCTCGGCTTTCTCTTTTGCATTATTTCTGTGTTTCTTATTTAATAAAACGGTTGGTTACATCAATAACACATGCATACAAGCACACACACTCATTCATACATAATATCTATTTATTATTATATGCCATAATCAAGTTGGTTTCACTCAAGGGATGTTTTGATGGTAGAATTTATGCAAATCAGGAAAAATAATATATCATACAAATAAGATGGCTAATTAAAATCATAATATTACCTCAACATTTGCAAAAAAATAATTCGACAAAATTCAATTTCTCTTCATGAGAAAAGCCTTGAAAAATGAAGTACAAGAAGAAGAAACCTTAAAGTAGCAGAGGCTGCACACAACTCACTGAAACCAACAGTGCTGAATAGGGAAACACTGAAAACATTTCCTCTAAGATCAGGACTAAGACAACGGCATTTATTCTCAATGCCCCTCTTCAGTGTTGTAATGGTAATTTCAGCCACAGCAATTAGCTAAGAGAAAGAATAAAATGCATATAAATAGGACAAGGGGGAGGCAATAACCCTGTCTACAGATGATATGATTCTACATGTGGTAAAACCTAAAGTTTCCACCAAAGACTCTAAGACTGATAAATTCAGTGAAGTAGAAGGATGCAAAATCAACATACAAAACCAGTAGATTTTGTGCATATCAATAATAAATTTGCCAAGAAAGAAATTGTGGCAGGTATTCCATTTGAAATGGTCACAAAAAAGCAAATGTAAAATACCTAGAAATTAAGTTAGGAATTAAAAAGCAGCTATAACAGAAATTACAAAGTATGAGAAAAAATTGACAAACATACAACTAAGTGGAAATGACTTCCATTTGCACAAACCAGAAGAATTAATATTGGTAAATACCTGTATTACCCAAAGAAATCTATAGATTCAATGTGATCCCTGTTGAACTACAAGTAATATTATTTCCCTCAAAAAAAAAAAAAACACATTTAGTAACCTGAAGATTCATGATAGTCTTAAGTAAAAGGAACCAAATCCAAAGCATCAGAATACCTGGTTCCAATATACACTACAGAACCATAGTCACCAAAACAGTATTATACTGACATGAAAAAACAGACACATGCATCAGTGGAACATAGAGGACGCATAAATAAACCCATGCAAATGATAAGTTTTCTTACCCAAATGCAAAAAACACATGTTGAAAAGGGGCTAATCTCTTTAACAAATGTTGAATAACTGGATATCCATATACAAAAACTGAAATTTGACCACGATTTCTCACCTTATATAAAACGCAACTCAAAATGGATCAAAGGCCTGAAGCTGTGAAAATATTAAAAGAAAATATAGCAAAGACTTTTAAGACATTGGTCCAAGCATTAATTTTCTGGACATGATTCCAAAAGTACAAGAAACAAACAAACAAACAAACAAACAAAAAACCCACAAATGGACTATCAAATTAAAATGCTTCTGCATAGCAAAAAAAAAAAAAATCACAGTGCAGAGAGAAGGTGCAGGACAAGGGGAAATGTTTGTCAGCTATGCATATGACAAAGAGTTAACAACCAAAAAGTAGAAAGAAGTTTAAAAATGAATAATAAAACAGTCAATTAAAATAGGGAAGTTATCTAAATATACAATTACCAAAAGAATATGAAAAAGTTCTCAATATCATTAGCTACTAGGGAAAGCAATGTAAAATTACAATGAGAATCCATCTCACTCCAGTTAGAATTGCTATTATTAAAAGCAAAACAAAATAAACAATTATAAATGTTGGTAAGAACATGGAGAAGAATCCTTGTACACTGTGGGGGATGTAGGTTAATGTAGCCACTGTGAAAATCCAATAGAGGTTCCTTAAAACCTAGAAGTGGAACTACCATATGATCCAACTATCCCATTCCTCAGGAAATGATATTAGCAGGCAAAACCAATAACTACACCCTCAAGTTTATTGTGGAACTTTCCACAACAGCCAAAATATGGAAGCAGCCTAGGTGCCCATGAGCAGCTAAATGGATAAAGAAAGTATTGTGTATCAAGTCAGTGGCATGGCGCAGTGGGTAAAGGTGCTGATGGCCAAGGCTGATGAGCTGAGTTTGATCTCCAGTACCCCCATAGTGGAAGAAGAACTAATTCCCTCAGGTTGTTCTCCTACTTCTATAAGTGTGTGTGCATGCACAAAGACACACACACACACACACACACACACACACACACACACACACACGCACACACACACACAAACACACTAAACAATTGAAAATTCCTAAAAATAAATTATTAAATATGACATGTTTACAGACGAATGAAATGCTGTCATCTGCAGCAAAAGGGATAGAATCCAAAAACATAATATTAAGTGAAAAAATTCAGACACAGAAGGATAATTATCACATATTCTAAAATAAGACAATTTTTAAAAAAAATAAACCAAGTTTCTACTAAAGCTTTTTAAAAGTAGTAACTTAAGTACACAGGCTACTGTAGATTGCCAAACTATCAAACTTTAAAAACAAGAGACAGACTACAAGAAAACAAGAGACAGACTACATTTGGCCAAAGGGTAATGAAAATTGAAGTGATCTCCAAAAGAAATGAACAACGCTCAAGTAGCAATGTTTCTACTTGACATTCCAGAATCAGAGAAAGGTCAAGACAGGCATGAAGTTGGGCAGATTGCTATTTGAAATTCAGAACTCAATGCATAAAAATAACTTTGCAAGTGTCTAGTCATGAAGAGAAAAGGAGGAAAGAAATAAAACAGAAACACAATTAACATGGGTCCAAAATAGGAGAAACTATGTTGGGACAGAGTTTGGTTCAATGATGAATTCCAGAACACATAAAACTAGCTACATCATTTTGAAAGGGGAAGAGAAAAGTTACTAAAGAATTTTGGATTTAGTCAAGTTATCATCTACATATGAGGAAGAGAAAAATGCTCTGATACACAGGTAGTTTTTTAAATGTGTGATTCTCCTTACATTAAAAAAAAAAGGCTGACTATTATTTCAGCTGTCTGAGACAGGAATCTAAATCAACACCCAAGAGAAGTGGTGGTTCAGGGAAGAGGAAAAACAACAAACCTTTAAAGGAACCTCAGAAGCTTTTAACATGCTATCAGGTGATGTGGACCCTTAACATTTTGTCATGTAGCAGTTTGGCTATTTCCCTAATGGAATTTCTGAATCTCTTATATCTGGAGATTTATAGTGCTGACAGTCTATGACTCTAGACAACTGCTCCTCCTGAGAAAGAAATCTATCAAGTGAGGAAATGGTCATTGTTACTGTCAGGATTGGGAGCCAGGAACACACGTTAAAACCTTCCTGGAAGGTATTCCTGCTCAACAGCTCTGGAGATGCTAGCTTCATTGTCTACCTATTCAGCATGTACCAACATTTCCATCAGAAAAAGCCAAGATCAGTTTCTGTGAGGCATCCTTCACTAAGACTGGAAATTAGCTTTGTCTGATGTTCAGTGTTACATCTCCTTGACATGTACAATCGCAAGAGTTAAGCTGACCATTTCTTCCTGTGTACCCAAAAGGAACACCAAAGTCACAGATGCAGGATGGCATACATAGTTAGTCACATTCTTTAACCATCTGTGGCTGAACATCCTGATAGGTATCAGTGTGAGAAGATACCTTAGAAGACTCTAGCCTGACTCCTATAGTAGCCTAAATCTAATATGCTTACTCACTAAGTCAATGGCTTATAAAGTATAATTTCTTTTGAAGGAATGTTTTAAAATGTATTTTTAAATGCTTTATAAAAAGAAAAGGATCTGTCTTTCTCTGTGTTTTAAAGTGCCAAATATTCTGTTCAATGTTTTTGGATGACTGTGGCTAAGCCTGAAAACTGCGTAATTTCTCCTACATTATTTTAATCTTTCTTCACTACAAGGCATATTTACACAATGAAGAAACCAGTTACAGAATAATTTGGGCCTTGTGTTGTGGCACATTCTTATAATCTCAGCATGTGGAATGTGGAGGCAGGAAGATCAGGAGTTCAAGGACACACTTTCTCTAGAGAGTGAGTCTGAAGTCAACCAATGCTACATGAAACCTTATCACAAATAAACGAAACAAACAAAATTTGGAATGTAAAAGTTGGATGAAAACCACAATTTGTGGCTGTGGTGGTTTGAATGTAATTGGCCCCCATAATCTCACAGGGAGTAGTATTGTTAGGAGGTGTGGTTTTGTTGGGGTGGGTATGGTCTTGTTGGAGGAAGTGTTATCACTGTGGGGGTGGGCGTTGGCCTTGAGGTTTCCTTTGCTCAGGATACCACCCAATGTGTCAGTCAGCTTCTTGTTGCCTATAAGATGAAGGACTCTCAGCTGCTACTCCAGCACTTTCTGCCTGCTCCCTGTCATGGTGATAATGGACTGAACCTCTGAAGGCGTAAGTTTGAGCCACTTCAATTAAATGTCTTCTTTATAAGAGTTGCTGTGGTCATGGTGTCTCTTCACAGCAATAAAGACCCTAATGAAGATAATGGCATATAGATTTTGTTTTGAAGACAATAGTTCAACAACAGAAGGGACATCTTATAATGTAGTGGTCATGGTATAGTAAGGACAAGAGTGTCTCTAAAACTACTTTATAAACCTTCATTTTTCACTTAACAGTTGGTTGCCCAGATAAAATGATGTAAGTGCATTATGTGTAAACCATTCAAGGCCTCCCCAGTATTTGTGAATATGTTCTACATTTGCTAGTATGGCAATTAAGAATCATCATAGCTTTTACTGTGCTTAGGATATAGAATACCCAAGAACAGATTAGATTTTACCTATTTTAAAGTATAAATATTTCATTACTTTTCATTTTTTTCCTTCAGGCCTCAATCTGAGTATCTCATTTTTCTGCAAACTGGAGGCATAGCCCACATGCAAAATTGAATCAGCTTCTCTCTGGTACATGCTGATGGACATGTTGCATCATTTGTGGGGCTGTAACAGGGGGAATTAAGCAGGAACTAATATGAGTGAAGGCAAGGGATCTCTAGGCAAGATCAGGGTAGAATGTGATCTGGAACATGTACTTGTTCAGACTTTAAAAATCAAAAGTAACTTCAAAGGCAAGCTTTGTGAATACAGAGATAGCATGTAGCAAATTAGAAATAGAGGCAAAGGCATAGAAAAACAAAAGAAGAGGAGTAAATTCATCTTCTTGGTACTAGGAAATAAATGTTTTCTTTATGGGAGTTGCTGTGGTCATGGTGTTAAAACATGTGAGTTTAAACATCAATAATATCTAACGGTAGAGCAAGAAATCCAAATCCAGACTCAGCCACACAGATGATTACAAGCCAGCATGAGGCTGCATGTGACTATGGCTCAAAAGCAAACCAAACCAAATCTTAAAAGACTTAGCAAGAAAGTGATAGGAATTAAGTCTGAAATAATCTGTGTGCCAAGAGGCACAAAACATGGAGTAAAAATGAGAAAAAGAATAGACAAATATTCAAGGCTATGGAGGGCTAAAGAGTTCATGGGCACTGGGGCACTGGGTTATCAGGATTATGATGGAGACTGGATACTTATTTTCTTCTGTGCATATTCTCTTAAAGTAGAACTCAACACAAGTTTTAAGATTCAATGGCCATGAATGCAATTAAAAAGAGATTCTGGCCGGGCGGCGGTGGCGCACGCCTTTAATCCCAGCACTCGGGAGGCAGAAGCAGGTGGATCTCTGTGAGTTCGAGGCCATCCTGGGCTACCAAGTGAGTTCCAGGAAAGGCGCAAAGCTACACAGAGAAACCCTGTCTCGAAAAACCAAAAAAAAAAAAAAAAAAAAAAAAAGAGAGAGAGATTCTGAATACAGCTTCTGAACACAGCATTACAGCAAAAGTTACTCCATGAGTATTCAGTGGAACACAGTAAGGGCTTCACTGTGTCACGAGACAGATAGTGGCACCTTTTATATGCTCTCTATTTAGCAAGATTTGAGCATTTAAGACAATGATTTTTGTCCTTTTGGCATGGAAAGAAATAAGGGAGATAAGTCTAGGAGGTTTAAGCTAGAATCAAATTTGCATAGGTTTTACATGTCCCACAGTAGAGTTTGTAGTTTACCTTCATCTGTGCTTATGTCTAGGGAAAGAGACTATAAGGAGAGACAGAGAGAGAGAGAGAGAGAGAGAGAGAGAGAGAGAGAGAGAGAGAGAGAGAGAGAGAGAGAGAGAGAGAGAGAAAGAGAGAGAGCTCAGTGGGTGGAGGTGCCTGCTTCTGAGCCTGGTCATTTGAGCTGTGCCCTCAGGACTTTAATGGTGGAGGGAAGAGAACTGAGTCTGTCTGGATTTCCTCTGTTCTCCATAGCGGCACATGGCACACACACTCAAGATGTGCACACACAATAACAAGTGTAATAAAAAGTTTCAAGAGAGAAATATGAACAGAGCATACTGATAAAACAAATTTTCATCTAACAAATTTCAGGACATTGAGTAAGAACTTAATCAGAACTAGGTAGTTTTCAATCAGGATAGAGAAAGCAATCTTGGCAAGTCTACCATCCAACCTATAATGAAATCCAGTGCCAGACAGGCTTGCCTATGCAAGTGATAGCTCATATCAGAGAGATAAAAGGAGCCCTAACTTCAGAAAGAATTAGCCAGAACTATGTATTGGAAGAACCTTCTACAAACAAGGCAAGGAGATATGAGAAAAGACAGCAGGGCCGGGAATATAAGCTTACCAGACTAAGACAGGAAACCAGTCCAAAGAACTTGGCCAACATAGAAAAGCGGATCCCTTCCTGTTAATTTTCAGGAGTAAGGGTAAGAAATGGTTGGAAGAAAAATATTTTGTAACTAAGATGTGTAGCCAGGTTGACTTTTGAAGCCATTATCTGTGAGCTATTATCTGTGTTTACAAACTCATTTCTCAGACTGGAATTGACTAAGGGTGTTTTCCATTCCTCTCTGAAACATTCCAGGAAATTCTCTCAATAGCCAACTATCCTTGGGTCTTTGGACTCCAAGTGACGATGAACTCATTTGGAGGCAGAAGCAGAAGTAGGCTGATTTTTTTTTTCAGGCCAAGAGTAGCCCCTTGACTCAAGATCCAACTTATAATCACGCATGTCCCTTCTTCCGGTTGCTCTTCATTAGCAGTTTGTACATCTAGCATTAGGACACTGTGTCACACAAACTGATGTCAGCAGAAAGCCATTGTGTCTCTAGACATATTTTACTCAAGAAATTCTAACCATCTGGGGCTTCACTTAGAACCTGAATATGAACACCCTTTCTTGTACCCACATAAACAAGACTTTCCTCAACATGGCTCTTAACCTCTGTGGCAAGCATGCTAGCTGTGCTGATCTCTGATCCCATCTCCCATTCACATGTCTCTCTGTTTATTCCCATCTGTCAGGCAACATCGTGGAGCTTTTTGCATAGAGTTTCTGTGAACTTGCACCACTTTAGTTAGGTCAAATAAGATCCAGGGAAAGTCACTAATAATCTCTCTGGTCAGCTCAAGTTCTCCTGGCAGTCCAACCCTAGCCTATTCTATTTTTAGGGGGACTACTTTCCAGACCATGGGAAAGCTACAATATTTTCTAAGCAGAAAGAATCATTGAGAAGATTAATTTTAGTAAACAAACTTTTTCCTACCAATGGACAGACCTAAACTTTTACTGGAATGTACAAAAGAGCCATATCTGCATGCCCCAGGTTTTTCACATCTGAGTGGGTATTTAGACTGTCACCTACTCATAAAGATACTGAAAGGATCAAACAGTATAAGGAACTTCAGTTTGGGGTGCACTCCTGGTAGGCCACCAAACACCAGTATTTAGCAGCACAAGCATTTGCTTTCAGCGATCATACTTCAAGCAAAGATCTTTCTTAGTCTTTCTCCCTCAGAACAGCTTTACCATTTTGCTTGATCAGCTGTTTTTTTTTTCCTGACAAAGATTTAAAATGTGTTTATGTAGAATGTTTGGAAGCTCCGTGTTGTGGAGATCTTTAAGGATCTCTAGTTTCCAACACTGCCCAAAGCAAACACTACAATTTCTTCCCTGTCTGTGATTATTTCATTTAAGCCTGAAAAGTCGTTCTATGGAAATATAAACAGTTCTGAGCCATTCTCCAAGCATAAACCATGTGTTGAATAGCTTCTGATTGGTGATGTTTTTATACCTGCTCAATTTTCTTCCAAGGATGTTTATTCCCTTCTCAAACTGATTTTAAATACTGGTAGTGTTGTTGGTTCTAATTCTTCCTTTCTCAGAAATTGCCTACCAGTTTTCATTTTCTAGGTGAGCTTTGATGTAATTTTCCAAACTTTGGAAAAGAAATTACATTGATATTTTAATTGAAATTCATTAAATAATGAAATTTTTAGGGAGTCATGTGAAATCTTAGTCTAAAGACATAGTTTGTCTTTGCATTTAATTTAGTTTATAATCTAATAGAGGACCTCTTTAAGGTTTGAAGTATAATTGTGTGCTGTAGAGTATACAGATCTTAAATATTCTAGGAGTTTTGCTGAAGGAGTCTACCTCTGTAGCCATTTTTCCATGTCAGGACACAGAGTGCTTCCACTTCTCTGAGAAAATCCCCCTGTGAATCTTCCCATCAGTATTACTACATATATTACTACACATAGATGTTTACACCTAGCATCCTATAATTGCTTTTCTGGTTCATTGTTTTTTCCTATTCTAGAACTTCCTACAAATGAAATCACCATTTTTACGTCGCATTCTTCCACCTAGCAAAATGATTTAGAATTGCATCCGCGTAGTTACAGGCAGTAGCATTCCTTTTTATTGCTGAGTGATCTTGTGTGACTGTAGTGTGATTTTTAAATCATAATCCTATTGATAGTGATTTGCTGTTGTACATAAAACTGCAACAAAACTGCTATGCACATTCTTGTACAATGAAAACTATATTTTCATTGATCTTCTTTAAATACTTATGAAAGGAATTTCTGTCATAGGATAAAGGCATATTTAATTTTATAACAAAATGTGTGAGTTGATTTATGGACTCTCTCTTCTCTTGCACTGATGTGCTGTCTATACAGTGGTTTCTCAATTGAGGTTTTAATGATGGATTGATAAATTTCCCCCTACACCTTTGATCTTTGTTACATGTGTTTTAAGACCTTTTTTTCAACTCCATATACATTTAGAATTGAAATTTTTCCTACAAAATTGATGCTTGAGGTATGAAATGTCCCTCTTCACCTGATAAAATTCCTTCTCTTAAATTCTGTTAATATTAATATAGACTTTCCACTTTAATTATGATTGGTGTTTTGTGGTATATCTTTTTCTATCCTTCTACCTTGGAGCTGAACTTTAACATTCAAGGTATAGATCTTATAAACTGAATATATCTAACTGTGTTTTGGTTGTTTTCCAGTGCAGCAATTTCTAATATTAATTGGTAATTAATTGAGACACATATTTCTTTTTCATTTTGTGAAATGGGTTATGTGTTTGGTTTATTATCTTAATATTTGTTTATATTTGTCTCATATTTTCTGCCTGTTTAATTTGTTTTCTATTTGATATTTATCCTCTTTCATTTTTGTCCTTTTTGGCTTTTTAGCTAAAATTCTTCAAAGCATATAGTGAGTGTCCCAGGGAGTTCAAGTTTATTTAACGTCCCAGGGAGTTCAAGTTTATTAATTAATTAATAGCTTGTTAAACACATCATGCTTCCACTTACCATGCTCATTCTTTAAGCTACTGTTGTTAAATATTTTACATCTGCACATTCTAAAATTTCCATATTACATTGTTACTTTTTTTCTTCCAGTCATTAATCTTTTAAAAACTCTGAAAAGGGGATTTCAAATGTCGTTTATATTTATCCAGATATTTCTATCCCTGACACTCTCCATTCTGGTGCCAGGACCTACTTTCCTCTAGTATTACTTTCTTCATCCCAATGAATGCTTTTTAAATCCTGCAAATATCCTCTCTGAGTTTTAAAAATATTTTTGCTTTATATTTGTTTTTTTGTTTTGTTTTGTTTTGTTTGTTGTTGTTGGTTTGTTTTGGCTTTTTTTTTTTTTTGGTTTTTGGTTTTGAGTAATTTAACCATGCTCTAGCATAGTTTTCTTCATGCTTACCATCTCTGAGACATTTGAGTTGATATTTTTCCACCAAATTTAGAAGTAATTGTGCTGTTGTTTCTCCAAATTCTTCTTGTCTGTCTGCATCAGCTTCACTATTGTCTTTCTCTGAGGATATGGTTACATATATATTAAACTACTTTGCATTCCTTAGAATGTTTTGCTTGGTTCTATTATCTTGTTTCTTGAATATCCTGTTGCTTCACATTTGGAAAACTTTAATTGAAGGTTGCTTATCAAAATGATCAGAGAAATGCTTATGTCCTTTCCTTTAAGTTTCTTTGGATTCCATAGACAGGTCTAAGGAAGAGTTTCTAGGAGGAAGAGTGGTGAATTTATGAGCATACTTTCAATTTAGAACTGAGCTTCAGGTCCTTATTTAACATCTGGTTTGTGCTCGTGCTCATTTGTGTCCCACAGGAAGGCTTCGTTTTCGATCAACCACATACACACAGCCTTGTTGCACCCTATATTCTCCGTATGTCACCCATTTTTATTTTGGGGGTAAGATATGGGGGGTTGTATGTCTGCATATATGTGCATGTGTATGTATGCACATATGTAAACAATGTGTTTGTGTACAGGCCAGAGGTTGATGTTGGTATCTTCGTCAGTTACACTCCACCTTAGTGGTTTTGAGATTGAATCTCTCACTGAACTTGCAGCCTGTAGATTTAGCCAGACTGACTGACCAGCAAGCCCCAGGGTCTTCCTGTCTCCGCGTCCCCACTGTTGGGATTACAGGCTGGCACCATTACACTTAGCTTTTAATATAGATCCTAGAGAACTGGATTCAGATCTTTATATTTGTGCAGCAAACACAATACTGACTGAACCATCTCCTTAGCCCTCTGTGTACTGTTTCCAAAATAAAGTATTAGTTTTACTATGAAAAATATGGATTAAAATAACTCTCCACATCATTTTTTCTTATAACATATCAAACTGATAAAAATCATTACATACATTTATTTTATCTGTCTGGCTATGCCATCAACCCAACATGAATTTGAGGTGATTTTAGGGTTTTTTTTTTAATTTTAAAAATTATTTATGAAGTATTATTATTGCCTAACGTTGCAAAGAATTCCCATGATTCCAAAGTCAAATTCTAGAAGGTACAACTTTTTCTTTTTGTTTGTTTGTTTGTTTTTTGAGACAGTGCTTCTCTGTGTAGCCCTGTCTGTCCTGGAACTCACTCTATAGACCAGGCTGACCTTGAATTCACAGAGATCTACCCGCCTCTGCCTCTGCTGGAATTAAAGGCACGCACCACCACTGTCCTGCCAAAATATAGTTTTTAAAGACTCACTTTCTTTCTTCTTTAGTTTTTTTGACACAGAGTCTCTCTATGTAGCCCCCACTGTCCTGAAACTCACTATGTAGAGCAAGCTAGCTTTGAGCTAGCAGAAATATACCTGCCTCTACCTCTGCCTCTGCCTCATCTGCCTCCTCTGTCTCCCAAGTGCTAAAACCAAAAGTATGCACCACCAGCCTAGCAAGAATCATTTTTTTCTTTGCTTATTCTACACTATTATTTCTTTCCACCAAGAGGTAGCCTTTTAAAAATTTTTAGTTTTCATTTTTTTTAAACTAAATATACGTATGTGTCCAGGAAAATCTCTGTGTCTGTGTATCTGTGTATATTTTTTGATAATACTGTTAGTTGGAGTTTCTGAAATGCTCAAAAACTCTTACAGTACAGAATAAGAATTTCACAAAACAAAACAGCTGATTGTGTGGTTGTGTTTGTTTGAAAGTTGTTTTGGTTTCCATAGAACGTACACCACAGGACCAGCATATTTTAGAGTTGTCAGCTAAAAGTGAGTTAAATTAGATGTTCACAAGACATATGGGGTTTAGTGAATGTGTTACCCTCTGATTTTCCTCAGACCACTGGAGTCCATTTTTAGCTTATTGGGTGATACCCTTAACCATAAATTTGGTTCAGCAATTTGCCCCCACCCCAGCCTCTCCTTCCTTTTTTGGCATTATTGCTGATCCTGTTTTATTTGTTTGCCCAACATATCCATGCTTCTTGAGGGAGGGGAAGTGTGGTAAGAGCTGTCAGTTCTGCCTATGAACTGAATTTTTCTCAGGATTGTTACTGGAAGCATCATCTTCTCTCATTCCACATTACTCTTCTCCAGGAAAGCCAGGGGTGTCTTCATCTTCAGATTTAAGCCCACTCCAGTCGGGGACCAGGCCTAGGTAGGGAGCATGTTAGAGCCCCCACACTCACATGTAATGGCCTGAGCTCTCAGCAAATGCTGGTTCTCTGTGCCATTTGCTTTGTCTCCAGCCACTCCTACTGCGATCACTGATCTCTCATTCACAGTCTGCTCATTTTTCTCCTTCTGAGCATATCTGTCCTAACAGCCATCTTACAACCTGCCCTTTCTTTCTACAAGCAAGCTGCCCACTCTCACGTAATGTCATATATTTCCCTTGGCTGTGATTCCTTTCATCCACTGTTCAGCTCCCACTGATAACCAGACAATTGCAAACACTACGAATCTCACCCAGGACTCAGCAAACACCCCCAAGTCAGCTTTAACAGGCAGCTCTAAGGCATCACATCACTCTCAGTTCTTGTGCATATGACAGAGCCCAGAACAACACGACTCCTTTGTCGCTTCTTGAATAGAGAAACAGAGGCTCTGCAACAAGTCTGCTAGCTTGCAACTCACTCCTTAAAGTTATTAGTGATGGGAACATGGGCAAGTTATTTGACTACTGTGTGCCTCAGTTTTCTGATCAGAAGACTGAGCACAATACCACTCTGTTATATGGTGGTTGGGAGAATTAAACAAGTTGTATATGTAAAGTTCTTAGAACAGTGTTTGGTGTGTGGAAAACCAACAGCCAAATGGTAGCTGCCTGTTATTGTAAGCAGTGGTGCTCATGCATAATTATGAGCCATAGAAAGCCCTAAATAGCATCATCTCAATTTAGTATCCCAACAATGATTGGAATAAATGTACTATACTATTTAAGTTATTCTTCTTAAGTTTAAAAGAAGGTACACTGGGCATTTATAGATGTAAAGTGAACTTGGAGATCACATTGGTCCAAACTCTATATTGAATATCACCCAAAGAAAATAAAAATTCTCTAAGGTTTGAAAGCCAGCATAATCTACAGTACGAGCTATCATTTTAACCATCTTCAGCAGTTTGTGAATAGTAAGAAAGTGTGAAGGGGACTGGGTGGTGGTGGCACACACCTTTAATCCCAGCATTTGGGAGGTAGAGCCAGGCAGATCTCTGTGAGTACAAGGCTAGCCTGGTCTACAGAGCGAGGTCCAGGACAGGCACTAAAACTACACAGAGAAACTCTGTCTCAAAAACCAAAAGAAAAAAGAAAAAAAAAAAAAAGGAAGTGTGAGGGGTTTTTGTTGTTAGAGTTTCTATTTGTCTTTTGATTTGTTTTGTTCAGACAGCAGCTTATTCCATAGCCTAGACTAGCCTCAGACTTGTGATCCTCCTGCCTCAGTCTCCTAGGACTTGGATTACAGGCATGCACCTACTGCAGGATAATCCTCTCATACACTGTAAGGATTTATCACTCAAATTGATTTAATAAAACACTGATTGACCAGTAGCCAGGCAGGAAGCATAGTTGGGGCAACCAAACTAAGGATGATGGGAAGGAGAAGGGCAGAGCCAGGGGTGTCAGCCAGACACAGAGGGAGCAGGAGATGAACATAACATGCTAATACAGGTGCTACATGGCAGGTCATAAATAAGGAATATGGGTTCACTTAAAATCTAAGAGCTAGTTAGTAATAAGCCTGAGCTATTGGCCCATCATTTATAATTTATATTAAGTCTCTGCAGTAATTTGGGAAGAGACTGCCAGGTATTTGGGAACAGGAAACACCCATTTATATGCACCACCATTCCAGGCTACTGAGTTTGAACTTTCTTTCTTTCTTTCTTTTTTTTTTTTTTTCAAGATAGAGTTTCTCTGTGTAGCTTTGCAGCTTTCCTGGAACTCACTTGGTAGTCTAGGCTGGCCTCAAACTCACAGAGATCCGCCTAGCTCTGCCTCCCAAGTACTGGGATTAAAGGCGTGTGCCATCACCGCCCCTCGAGTTTGAACTTTCTAATCTCTATTTGTTTACTATTTCACAGGGCTTGATAAAATTCTAGACATTCCTGCTAAATAAAATTATCAACATAATTAGTAAGACTTGGCTAAGTTCATAGCACTGTCATATATAAAAATGAAAGTTATTGTTATATAAGCATATTGACTATGTATTTTTTTGTGTACATATATACGTTCATGAATGTATCCATGCATGTGGAAGCCAAGGACCAATGTCAGGTGTTTTCCTCACTTCCTCTACCATAACTTTTGAGACAAGGTCTCTCACCAGACTTGGAGGACACTGATTTGACTAGACTGGATGGTCAGGAAGCCCCTGGGACCTTCCTGTTTCTACCTCCTCAGAGCTGAGATCATGGCTGGCACTGCTGTGTTTGACTGTTATTTTCACATGGATTTGGGTGGTCAAACTCAGATCTTCATGTTTGCATTTCCAACATTGTCAAGATATGCAATGCTTACAGGAGTAACTATAGAGACTCCTTACCTGGTCAAAGTGTTCACAGTAAGTGCTTGAGTACTCTGTCATAAATAGGACATCTCTAGCTCCCACTCCAGCTTTTATGGAGTATCACAGAAGAGGGGCAAAGAAGAATGTAAGAGCTCGAGGAAGGAGCCAGGCATTGTAGAATGAAGACTTCGGGTACAATATGACCATTGAATTCTTTTTAAAGAATTAGATTTTACTTTCTTTGTTTGGGCAGAGGGGGATACATATGCTACAGCACACAAGTGCAGGTCAAAGGAAGACTGTGTGAGTCAATTCTTTCATTTGGCCTTGTGGGTCCCAGGAATCAAACTCAGGCCACCAAGTCATGTAGCAGGCAGCCTTACCCACTGAACCATCTTGCTAGGCCCATATCAACTCCTGAATTCACAGCAATATGGGTACCTGCACAGCTCTTGCCAAAGATTGGGCCTACCAACATCCCATCACGGAGCAGAGAGGGGCAAATGAAGCCCACCCACCTGCAACCCTGAAGATCTATAAGTAGGTAATGCCTTCTGGATTTTCTTCAATGATACAGCCACTGGTAAAGCATCTATGCTCCTATAAACAACCTTCCCATTCATGCTCTCATAAGTAACCCTGATGAAACTCACTGAGTCACCAAAAACAAACAAAATCCAAAAAGGACATTATCGTAGGAGGGGACTAGTTGGGAAGAGGACCAGAGAGTAAATATGATCAAATATATACAAGTATAAAAATAGGACAATGAATATATATATATATACATATACATATACATATATATATATATATATATATATATATATATATATATATATTAGTCACTAACAGAAACAGCTTTACAAAATACCCCATACCCTTAGAATGGCTATCTCCAATTAAAATTTTTTTCTTTTGTCTGGCTAGAAAAGAAAGCACAACTTATATTTCTTTGATCTCCCCTAAAGAACTGCACTTTTAATTTTATTCCACCCAGTAATTAGTGTAACATTTTGTGCATTCTTATTATAAACTCAAATAAGCAAGAAGCCATTCTTTTGATTTCCTCGAGGTTTTACCTTAGCCACAAAATAGGATCTTTATCTGGCCTACCTCTGTTCAGGCACGCCCTCCAGAAAGAGGATGTTTAGCTGGCTCTGAGAGACAGGGCTCTGGCCCTTTTGACCACATTAACCTCGGGGGCGGGGCGGACTCTTACATTAAAGTTCAGGAAGTGTTCATCTCGTTTCTCTTCCTGTGTCTACAATCAGAGCTTGAAGCCAGCTGGCACCTCCACAAGGCTGGAACATCTCTCTGTAAATCAACTCTACCCACATGTGAGCGGCAAGGTCAAGCAGGATTTAGAAAGGAAGTTTTGGGAAACCCCTTTTGTCTTTGGGCTCAAGCCATGCACTCCAGTTCATTTTTACTACTGATATTGATAATTTTCCTGATCTGACTCCCCCATTTCTTATTTGGTTAAAGACCAATAGAGAGAGAGGGATGTGGTGAATTGGAGTTTCTTCACAACCCTCCAGGCAGTTTCTAGGGAATGAAGATTCTAGTAAAATAAGAAACAAGCTTTACCTTCAAGGGACTGAGAGTGGCATGGGGTTTCCACATGTTCTGCAACTACCTGTATGACATCATTTAGCTGCGGGGTTACAATTTTTGTTCAGTACACAATATCATGCAGAAATAGGGTCTTTGTCCATCATGTCATCTCAGAAGCCAGCAAACCAGGAGATGCAAGCATGTGTTCATAAACTCAGGTGAAGCAATGCACACAGAGTGTTTACTGGTTCTGACTCCTGGAGAGGGCTTCATTTTGAAAATCAACATCTATAATCTGCTTTTGAGGCTGTATGTTGATTTCTAGCACAGAACTTTCAGTTCTCATATTCTCAAGTTCTTTGGCACAAGCTTCTAAAAAAAATTTTTTTTTAAGTTGTGTTTTCTTTTTTACTTGCCATTTTTGCTTTCTGAGTGGGGTGGTGAGGCCTTTCCTGTACCCGCTCAAAATAGAACTTTCCAGATTCATCTCTCCTATAAATGTACCTTTGCTTATGTTCCTACTGCACTTGACTGAGGTTGGGGAGAGATGCTCACAAAGGCTCAGTGAATTATAAGACCCAGAGAGGGCATGCAACCCACCCGGGGCTTTGTTCAAATGCAAATCCATGTTTAGGGTGGGAAGAGTGTGATTCCACATTACTAATATGCTCCCAAAAGTTCAAAGTTCCTATGCATCTGACACAAAGATCATCCCTTGCCTATAAAAGAAAAAAAAAAAAAAAAAAAAAAAAAGAAAGTGGATGGTTTACTTCACAAACAATTCAACATATTTAATTATAATACACGGCAAGCACTGGGTTGTGAAACTAAATGGGAATGTGACAATATTTACCCTTAAGAAGCCCACAGATAGGGATGGAGAGATGGCTCATCCAAAATGAGAAAATTCTCATACTGAGTCACCTTGCCCAGCCTTAAAAGAAGGCGAGGTGCTTAGTCTTACTGCAACTTGATAGGTCATGTTTTGTTGATATCCATGGGAGGCCTGCCATTTTTCTCAACAGAAATGGAGGAGGAGAGGATGGATGGAGGCAGGCAGACAGGAGGTAGGAAGAGGGACAAGGAAGAGAGAAGGGAGGGGAAATTGCAGTCCGGATGTAAAATAAATAAATACATTTTTTAAAAATTTTGTTTTTAAAAAAGAAGCCCACAGATAGGGATAGATAGATGGCTCAGATGTTGAGAGCAATGGCTGCTCTTCCAGAGGACACAGGTTCAATTTCTAGCACTAAAAAGGCAACTTACAACTGTCTGTAATTCCAGAAGATCTGATGCCCTCTTCTGGATTTCAAGAGCATGAGGCAGCTTGTATGAATACACACACATGCAGGCAAAACATCCATACACATAAAATAATTTTTTTAAAGTCTGCAATCTAATGTGACAGCCAATGTAGCAAATAAGTTCCCTGATTAGCTTGAATATAAGAAGATGAACCATAGATTGGGATGAGACATTTGAACACATTCCTCCCAAAAGAAAATACAGAGAAGGCAAGTAAGTCTATAAAATTGATGAATACCACATGCCATTATGGAACTTAAATTTTAAATAGCCATGAGATATTATTGCTGAACATTAGAATGATGAAACTCCCAAACATGACATTAAATGTTGGCTAGGAAGTTGGTGGGAATATAAAATGGTACAGCCACTGTAGCACTTATTACAAAAGTAAACACAACCCTAGGCCAGCGATCATCCTCCTTTGCTTTTATCCAAATAAAATAAGAATTTATTCCTACACAAAGACTTCTGCATGGATGTTTATAGCACATCAAGATTACCAAGTTCTTGGAAGCAACCAAGATTTCCTTCAGAAGGAGAATGAATAAACTATAAGTTGTCCAAGCAATGAAATATCATTCAACAGAAATAAACTATTAAGCTATGGAAACATGACAGAACTAATACATGTTACCGCATCTAAAAAGCCAGTATGAAAAGGACACATAGGATGTGACTCCAGCTGTTCTGGAAAAAGCGAAGCTACAGATAAAATACACAGATTACACAGTTTCCAGGAGTTAAGAGGACAGAAGGGTTGGATAGGTGGAACTCAGTGTGTAGTAGGTAAGTAGCAATATTATTTTTCATGTCTTTGCAATGATAGGTAAAGGTCATTATGCAAGTCTAAACTCCATAGACACAAGAATACCAAGAATAAATTCTGAGGCACACTAGAGACTTTGATTGATAATGATATCTTAGCATTGGTCCTCATTTACTAGTCTCCTGTCCTGCAGGATGCTGATGGGGGCCAGCTGTGCACACTGCAGAAAACTGCACATGGAAAACTTCTGTGTTTTCTTCTTGATATTTACTCTGATGAAAAGTTTTAATTTTTAATTATGTTAATTCTTTATGTGTTTTTATTGAAGATATTTTTTTCATAAGATATATTCTGAATATGATTTCCCCTCGCCCAACTCCTCCCAGATCATCCCCACTCACTCAACTCCACACCCTTTCTTTACCTCTTTAGAAAACAAACCAGAGTAAAGAAATGTTTTAAAGGAGAAAGCACAAGAGACATGTACATACCCAAGCACAAACAGAACCCATGAAAACACAGAATTATAAACTATAATACACAAGCAAAATACCAATAAGGAAAAAAAATCCCAAGCAAAGCAATATGAGACAAAAAGTCTACAAAAAAAAAAAACTGAGTTCATTTTTTGTTGGGGGATAAATGGAAATAAATAAGAGACTCACATCCAGATGCATGTACAGAGTGAGAGACCTTGAAACATTCCGTCCTAAACAGGATGTCTTCATAAAACCCCTCCCTTCAGGAAACCCTGCCTAAGAGGAGGCTGAAAGAATGTAAGAGCCAGATGGCAAAGAGGGCACCAAGAAAACAGGGCCTTCTAAACACTGCAGGACAGACACACATATGAACTCACAGAAACAGAGACGGAGGCAGCTTGTACAGGGTCTGCACAGGTCTGTACCAGAGGGGGTTTTTGAGCTGAAAGATGTGGACAGAAGCCCCCATCCCTAACCCAGAAGCCATCTCCAATGGATAACCACTCACAAATGGAAAATTAATATTCTACAATGGACTCTTACTGGATATACAAACTACTCTTCAGAGCAGGCCTCCTGCTCAGCAGCAGATGGACAGCACACAATGAATTCAGTGGAATCTCTGGATGCTCTTTGTCTCATAATGTTTGGTCAGGGCATATTCTTTTTTAATCTTACAGGTCCTTCGTGTTTATATTATGACTTCTGGTCCTGTGTTTTCATGGGATTCCTATGTGTGTGAACATGTGTCTCATGGCATCTATCTGTGTTTCTCATGCTTTTTCTGTTTATTTTGTCCTACTTGGATTTGTTCATTTTTGTGTTTTCTTGTTTTATAATTATTATTTAGATGCCGGATTGTTTTGTAAGCAGAGACAGAAGGGGTGTGGATTTGGATGGGAGGGGAGATGGGGAGAGCCTTGGAGGCATTGGGGAAGGAGAAGCTGTAATCAGAATATATTGTATGAAAAAAAAACTATTTTTAATAAAAGAAAAATAGAGAAAATGCCCGGTAAATTGTCAGCTGGTCAAGCAGGTTTTGACATACTTACCTTTATACCCCTAGATCTGGACTGCTCTCAGTCTTGGTCAGAAGAACTTCTTAATGTGGTGGGTGTGGTCAATGCGGAGACTTGGAGCTGGTCAAAGGGTCAAGATAAAGTGACTGTTGAGCGCTCACCTGTAAATGTGACATGTGTAGCATCCCTTCCAGTGATTAAGAAAGGTGAAGGAAGACAGAGGGGAAAGAACGTTTGAGCTGGGACACAGGAAGGAGCACTGTAATGCTGGCTTTGGGCCATGACACGAGTGTTGTACCCATGAACTCACAACAGCTGGGTTTTCTTGGGCAAGACCTGCACAAGAGTGGTGCCATCAATGTCCTTCATGGATGGGGAAGGGGCTTACAATGGTTGCTCCTGCCTCCTGAGTTATTAGCGGTTGATTGCCAGGCCAGAGTGGGGAGGGGGTCTTCTTCAGTGTTCTAGCTACTGGTAAATTTTGGCTTCTTCAATCTCAGGTAAATTTTAACAATTTTACTGTCTTACTGGGAACAATCAACAATCTTAAAGTTCGTGGAAATCATAAAACTATCTACCATCTGTAACTTAAATAAACATGAAAATAATCCTGGAACAGATGTATTTGAGAAAATATATATATATATTTCTAAGTAGGAATAAGAGCATAAATGATATGTGATTTTTGATAAGCACGGTACAAACATAAACATAATGGACCATCCATAGAGGTGAAATCTCTAGCAGTGCCTTTCACTATAAAATATAATAATAACATTCTTTTTTTCTTTTTTGGTTTTTCAAGATAGGGTTTCTCTGTGTAACAGCTCTGGATGTCCTGGAACTTGATTTGTAGACTAGGCTGGCCTCGAACTCATAGAGATCCGCCTGCCTCTGCCTCCCGAGTGCTGGGATTGAAGGCGTGTGCCTCCACCACCCAGCTAAGAGCATCGGGCATGGCTCAGCAGGTAAAGGCGCTTGCTGTGCAAGGGATTGAGTTTGGATGGCCCACACCCGTGTAAAAAGCTGGGCATGAGCAGATAGCCCTAGCAACATGGGGGGCAGAGACAGAAGGATCCATCACGGTGCTTGCTGTCTACAGGCCTAGCTCCGGGTTCAAGGAGAGACCTGTCCCTAACTGAGTGAAGTGGAGAGCAATAGGAAAGGGCACCTGGCGTCCTCTTCTGGCTCCTGCACACACGTGTGCATATGCCACAACACGCATACAACACACACACACATACAGGCATACGCAGATATACATACACACACAGCGGTTTTCAAAGATTGTTTTAAACAAAATTGGCAGAAGAATTTTGTTTTTAAAGCTGGAGACAATTCTGATAGAATTGCTCCACTCACATGCTGATCTGATAAGAGGGACAGGGTGCTGTGCTCATCCCCCATACTTCCTGTTTCCGTTTTGAAGATGAGCAGCTAAAGCAGCTATTTTAAGACTTTTTTTTTGCATAAATACCCACAAATGCACCTGGTTGAAAGAGCTTACCTAGAGTTGGTTGCAAGAGTATCTGAAAACAGTGTCTGCTGTCCCACATCCAGGGAACTGAAACCTGATGTGAGCAGTGGCTGAGAAATTTCTCAGCAAGGCCTCTTCGTTGTCTGTTTCTGAATACCTTCTCTAACAACATTCCTATTCCCACCGTGTCAGAACTTATTTTCTTTAATGCCCAGTTGGTTCTATGATTTGTACCTCCTAAGCAAACTAAAAATAGGGCAGCAATCTGATTGGTTTCTTGTCTTGTTTCTGTAAGTCATGTCTTACGTTTTCATTTTAGCATGCATGGGCACAGGAACACACACACACACACACACACACACACACACACACACACACACCTGCACAATTACTTGGACCATATTCACTCATTCAGCAGCTCATGTGTTTGTTCTAGTGGCTTCTAGCTTTTGCCATCCACTGCATACTAAAATGATGACGATACTCAGTTTCAGAGTCAGAGAACTCAAGCCTCAGGCTGATGAATAAAATTACGAGCTATGTTTTAAATAATTAGACTCAAGTAATCTGGAAATTCAGCACACCTGAAAAATCTATCCTCTCAAGCAGCTACAATGTCAGAATTTAAACCTGAATGACCTCCATATGCCATATTTCATTACATATGATTCGTCCTGATTCACTTGATAAGAAGCAAGAAACAGACATTCATGAAAGTATGTCAACGCCTACTGATCAACTACATATTCCAGATTCTTTCTTTTTCTGAATGGCCCTTTGAATTGGCTCTCGAGTAAAGCACACGGTGGTTTAAAAGTTCAATCTGGATTCGCCTTATAATCTCTCCTCCCGTTGACTCTTGTTCATATGTTCATACGTGTATTAGTTCGGTAGCATTGCATCACATTCATGCACATTACTCTGCTTGATCCGAACACTACCGCTCTGATTACAAAAGTGCTCACTATACATTGATGAATCCTGTCCTACCCAACTTTCTTGATTTAGCAGGGTGGTAATGAGCATCTCATTAGCAGGGATAATGTACATTGGCCCCACCTCTGCTCGGCATCTTCTGTACCTGTATTGTACCAATTACCTTTTCTAATATTTTTCTGAATTGGGTCCAAGATAATTTTCCTTTATATTAAGAAAAATAAAACCTTAGCTATAGCTTGACATGAGAAATTGTGTTATCATGGAAGATTGGGAACATACAATCATTACTGTATTTATGATTAGTCAGTCAAATTGGGCCATCCTTTTTCTAGAATGTGTAGTGAGTTGATCCAAATGTCACACTTCTTTCTTCCCTGCAAGTCTCTCTGAGAGTTCCAAAGGAAATATTAAATTCACACCTTGGGTAAGACATGGTCAAATTTAAACATTCTATTATTCTACTATTTGCGATATGAGTTTTCCCAGAGAAAAGTCTTTTGTTCAAGGCTCTTGTACAAAACTCTTCCAAAGTTTTCAGCAGAAATTTTAACTAAATATTCTATGGACCTTTCGGACACAGCCCAGTACGAACCATCTTGACGTGAAAATTCCCGGGTTGAAGAAAGTTATTTGACCCCAAAGGTCGAGACAGTGGTATTGACAAGTCCATCCTACAGTGCTCACAGTCTATGTCAGTACCAGATTTAACTTCTCCTACAAATGGATGCATATTCTGTGGGTGCCTCTTCTATGTTCTTTGCCTGTCTTGGGTTCCTTCCAATAACAGAATGGTTCAGAGAAGCATAAACAATGCCCTGTTTGTTTCCCTCCAATTGGGAGTTAGTTGTAGATTCAGAACTTTCCTGGACACTTGACCAGAGATCGTTATCATAAATGCCAGTTTCTGATGGCAGTGTTTGGGAATTTGTCCTGGGACTCACTGGGATATCAACCTACAAGAGAAAAGAGATGTAGCACGTAAGGATGCAGCAAAACATATTGATTATTAGACTCTGAGTGAAAGGCTACATGTTGTTTTGCACATTGAGAGAGACCGTCTATTGTTCCTCATGTAAGTTACTTAATATCTACATTTTCACTAAACTTTGTATAATCAAAGGATGAAAGGGTTGGTTTGTTTGGGGGTGGGGTTGTTTGGTTGGTTTGGATTGTTTTTTTTTTGTTGTTGTTTTGTTTTGTGTTGTGTTATTTTATGTTATGTCCAGGTCCTCATGAGTGCTAGATAGTTTCTTGACCACTGAGCCCCAAAGGCCAAATATTTGAAGTTCACTACGTTCTTCCCAAACAGTTGTTTTGTGCTGTATTATGGGCCATTTAAGGTCACAACACATACACACAATGCTCTTTCCATGGAAAAAAATCACTGTCCAGTTCATTGGAAGAGAAAAATAACTCTATGAAAATTTTAGGCAGCTTATAACACATTGGCATATAATACATAGAACATCAAAAGATCAAGCCCAAGGCAAAAAGACCTGAGACCTCCTCGGAAAGCAGGAACAGGAAGCATCATGGGTTATCCAATACACATTATGATGAGAGAGCTAAACTAGACAATGGAAGCCAATTTTGAAAGAACAAAGTTTCAATTAAGTCCTAAAATACTATTCTATTTGTTATTTCTACTGCAAAAAAAAATCATCATACTTTTAAATAGTGCCAGAGACCTAAATGGTGTGAGACAGAGAGAAATCTGTGGAAACTGAAGTGAATTTTGATCTTTTCTCCCCCTTTTCAGTTATTTGTTAGCTTCTCCTGGTTATACAAAAATGCAGATGGTAAGAATGATGTTGTGTTAATATTTAGGGTTTTAATTCTCATGTGTGGAAGGGGGGAGGGGTGGATCTGTATGTGTGTGGGTAGGTGCATTCACCCATGTGTGTACAGGTAGAGGTCAGAGGTCATGTCAGGTTTCTTCCTCTATTCCTCTCTACCTTATTTATTGAGAAAGGTGTTCTCACTGAAGCTGGTACTTCAAGTATACTTTCAGCTAGGCTGGATGGCCAATGAGTGCCTGGTTCAACCAGTTTTCACTTCTTCCCCCACCACTGGGTTTTAAAGTGTGTGCAACCACATCCAGATTTGGCATAAGTTGTGGGATCCAAACCAAGTTCTCACGCTTGCACAGAGTGCTTTACCCACTGGTCCATTTCCCCCAGGGCTCTATTTTGACTTTTTAAATCTCCACTTTGCCAGCCAAGTTATGCTCTTCCTAAAAGTTGCCAGGTTCTTGATCTTTGACTAGTCACCCTCCTCTAGTCCTTGGTAAGTCTCACTGTGACATACGCAGCAGGATTTCTCTTATACCTACTGAGGAAAGCTCTGTCCTCAAAGCACGCTTAGTCCTAACTTGAGAAATGAGGCAATAACTGCTGATACGCTGCAATTTTCCTGTGAGGTGAGCACCCAGAAATCACACGGAAGCTGGAGGCCTGACAGAGCCAAGAGTGGGTTGGCTAAGATGGAAAGTACCCCCTCATGAAATGAGCCTGCATGGGGGGGGGGGCGCGGAAGACTGTCAAATGAATTGCTAAAGAGTGGCAAATTCACTGTCTACCACCGAGGTTCCCTGCTATATTTTCCAATCTTAGTCTGTCAGTTCAGTTGGCTTGGCTCTCTTCACCAGAATGGCTCATTGTCATGAAAACTCTGTTAACATGAACATAATTCTTTGCACCTGAAGTTCTGTAACACTCTATAAAAAGCAGCGGGTGCCACAAGGCAGGTGCACTGTGATGTGATGGCCAGAGACAATAAAGGCTGTTAGACAGGCAGACATCTCACCTTGAAGACCTATTGCAGTTGTACGGCTCTTTTAAAAACAAGCATGCTGGTTTATAACTCACTTTCAAAAAGTCTAACCCTTTTAAGTGTGTTATGACCAAGTGGACTTGTCTATACAACCACTTTTATTCCCTTAGAACAGTGGTTCTCATCCTGTGGGTCACGAGCCCTTTGGCAAATTTCTATCTCCCAAAATATTGACATTATGATTTATAACAGTGGTAAAATTACAGTTACAAAGTAGCAATGGAAATAATTTTATGGTTGGGGGTCACCACAACATGAGGTATTAAAGGGTCGAAGCATTAAGAAGGTTGAGAATCATTACCTCAGAAGGACTATTTTGAAATAAGATCAGAACCCTGTACTTTTCTGTTTTGTTATTTTTTATGTTTCATTAGCATATAGTAACTACACATAATAATGTGTAATGACATAGATGTAAACAATAGGTTTGTTCATAGTCACCCTCCATTAGTCTCTCTTGTCCCCTTCCCAATCCTCCCAATCCCCTTCCTCTTCCCAACCTGTTCCCTTTCTATTTTGATGGTTTTTCCCACAATGAATTTCATTTCAGTGGCTTACAATAATATAAGCGAGGGTTTATTTACAGTGAGCACACTGAAAACGGCTCTCTCCCCATCCATTTTTGACTACCATCTTTTCCTCCCCACTCCATAGCAAGTTGTTTAGAGGCCCTATCTTATACAAGTATTATACAAGCAATCACAGCTGACATGAAAAATCTGGAGTGTGTGTGTGTGTGTGTGTGTGTGTGTGTGTGTGTGTGTGTGTGATAATGTCATATAAACTTACTGAAAAAATACATATGGTGTAACATAAAATGTGTTTGTCTCAGCAGATATTTCAGACGTACCAGGTTAACGTCCCTTTCTGCTAAGTCAGAAGGCATCTTTCCTTTCCCTGAAAGATTGAAAAGAAAGAAAGAAAAATGGTCATCAAATGGTATTAAGAAAGCAAGGTAAATGATCTTCCCACCACACCCACCTCATGCACTCCAGCACTCATACTGTTAGCTTTGCCTTGCTACCTGGACCACACACATCTCGGCCTGTGAGAATGCACATGCCCACTTCCTTCCCCTCACTTCTTATGTCATACAACAGTCTTCACATCCAAGACGAAGGAAGGAGTAGGATCTAATGAAGAACAGTTTCAAAGGTTGGGAGTCATTGCAGTCTCGATGTTAAAAGTGCTTCTGTCAGCTCTACGATAGATGGGACATCTATAGCATACTCCTCCCCCAAGGCTCAGGTAACATTGAAGAAATAGTGTAAGAGCCAGAGGTTGGTGAAGACTGAGGAAAAACTGCCTCCTGGATGTGACTGTGCCATTGTATCAAGTAACTCATAACACCTGTGGTTTCTTGTTACAGACCTGTGCAAGATTAAGACAGCCAGCATGGCAGTACTGGAGCTCTGCAACCTTTAGCTCATGACAGATAGTAGATGCTAGGAGAGGAAGAGTTAGTTCTTTTGCAGGGGGAGGGGATCATCTCTGGCAGGTTACCATACCTCAGTGAATCTCCACAGCTATATGTATATGAGCAACAGTAATTGGCTCAATGGGATATATGTTGTGGTAGTTTGAATGTAATTGGCCCCAATAATCTGATAAGGAATAGCACTATTAGGAAGTGTGGCTTTGGTGGAGTGTTTATGGCCTTGTTGGAGGAAATGTGTCACTGTGGGGGTGGGATTTAAGGTTTCCTATGCTCAGGATACTGCCCAGTGTGTCAGTCGACTTCCTGTTGCTTGCAAGATATAGGAATCTTAGCTACTACTCCAACACCATATCTGCCTGCATGCCACCATGCTCCCTATCGTGATGATAAAGGTTGAACCTCTGAAACTGTAAGGGAGTCACCCCACTTAAATATTTTCTTTATAAGAGTTGCCATGGTCATGGTGTCTCTTCACAGTAATAGAGATGCTAACTAAGACAGAAGTTGATACCAGGGACTGGGGTATTGCTGTGATAGGCCAGACCCATGTTTTTGTTTGGAGGAATTTGGACTTTGGTACTTTGGGTTAAGGAAATAGTGGAATGCTTTAAGCACTGCTTGATGGGCCATACTAGTAGGGGCATGGAAGACAGTAATGCTGAATGCAATTTGATGAACTGTGGGGAGCTTGTTCAAAAGGTTACAGAGGAGAATAATTTTAGTATGTTGCCTAGAGATTCTTCTTGGGATATTTTGGTGAAGAAAGTGGCTGCTTTTTGCCCTTGTCCAACTAAATTTCCAACTTATGAATTAAAGAAAAGCTTAGAGATGGGTGTGGTAGTGCAAGCCTTTAATCCTAGCACTGGGAAGACAGAGCATGGCAGATCTCTGAGTGTGAGGTCAGCTTGGTCTAGAGAGCAAGTCTCAGGACAGCCAACCTTAAGCAGTAAAGGACAGAAAGCTGGTGAAGATATAATTGAATGAGTATTCCATGTTCCAGCCCCAGTAAGCAGCAGAACTTGGCAGCTTCAGCCACGTGTTTCTGCCTCTCGAGTTAAGGGCAGAAAAAAATTGGTTATGTAATGTGCTTGTGTACCTAAAGAAAGCCACTGAGGCCAGGCATGTGACAGGGGCATCACTGAATGGAGGCCTAGTAGAGAGGTCATTTCATGAAGCTATGAAGTTAAAGCCTGGATTGCTTTGGAGAATGCAAGATGGTAGAGATGCCAGAGTCATGGGATACTTGCTGAGAAGAGCTGCTAACAGGGAGTGGAACCAGCCCAAAAGGAAAACAAAAGTGTGTTTCAGTCAACAAAGCTGAACAGAATTGGAGATCTGAAGAGTGTTTTGACATCAGACATGGAGATGCAAAGTTTGGAGTTTGCTCAGCTGGTTTTTGGTCAGGTTTTGGTCGCATATTTCCTCACTATGCTCCCTTCTCTGCATTGTGGAATGGTAATGTATATCCTGTGCCATTATATGTTGGAAGTATGTGATCTGCTTTTTGATTTTGATTTTACAGATGATTACAGTTAAGAGATTGCATGAATCCCAGAAGAGACTTTGAACTTTGGACTTTTAAACACTGTTGAGACTGTGATAGACTATGGGGGACTTTTGAAGTTGGACTAAATGAATTCTGCATTATGATATTGATACAAGCTTATGGGGGCCACGGAATGGAATGTAGTAGTTTGAATGTAACTGACCCCCATAATCTCATAGGAAGTGGCACTATTAGGAGGTATGATTTTTGGTGGAATTGGTATGGCCTTGCTAGAGGAAATGTGCCCCTGTCGGGATAAGCTTTGAAGTTTCTTTTGCTCAAGATACCACCCAGTGAGTCAGTCAGTTTCCTGTTGCTTGCAAGATGTTGGGCTTTCAGCTACTACTCTGGCACTACTTCTGCCTGCATGCTGCCATGCTCCCTGTCAAGATGATAATGGCCTGAACATCTAAAACTATAAGCAAGCCACTCCAATTAGATGTTTTCTTTATAAGAGTTCCCATGGTTATGGTGTCTCTTCACAGCAACAAAAAACCTAAGAGGTGTGTGTGTGTGTGTGTGTGTGTGTGTGTGTGTGTGTGTGTGTGTGTGTGTAATTGGGAGGAGGATCTAGGAGGGACTAGAGGGGTTAGAGAAAAGGACAGTGTGACAATGGTCAAAATGTATTGTATGCATGTAAGAAATTCTCAACAAACAGAATTATAAAAATGTAACTAATGTTCTTGTCACATACCCATGCTCCCAATTCCCTTTGGATATGATGACCAATAAAGATTATTCTAGTTTCTTGTGCTGTGTAGTTACAGAAGCAGAGCTGGGTTTACAGGGGGATTCCTTAGAACTGTAAAAAGGTTCTGGGATCCAGAAGCACTTACTTCAAAACACCAGAAGCTCTTCCATCCAGACAAAGCTTTCTCTTGTGGCAGCCAAACAAGGGATGCTCTGTCTGGCTCAGTTTCTACAGCTACACTGTGGCTTGTATTGTAGAAAAAGGGGAGGGGAAGACAAGGAGAAGAACAGGAAACAGAAAATATAGATGGACCAGATCAGCATGCCTCTCTTGCTGAGTTTCACTGTTCAGTGATGATGATGAAGACATGATTTCAAAAGGAAAAGGCAACTGTTTTAGAAATATCACAACTCTCTTATTGTAGGCAAGTCCACATTTTCAAATGCAACACTACTGAGTAAAAATCTGACGCAAGCATGGGTTTATGACAGAATAGAAAGTACAAACGCACATGAATCCCTTCTGGGGACAATGGTTCTTTATTTAGATAAGGGTGTGTATCATTGGAATTATGTGGTATAGCTGTGGAAAGGTCTTAAAAAGAATAACTCAAATCAAACATGTTCATTCAAGAGATTATTTCAACCTGCCTTTCAACCTGATTAAAGTTTAGGAAAACGCTGTCTTTATACACACCTGAGATTGATGTGTATAGAATGAGAATACTCCAGTAATGTGCCCTCTTCGCCACAACTCCAGGCTAGCATTGTGATGTGGTGAATATGCCTTATCATGCCTGGAGAGAGCCCACCTTAGCCCATTCAGTTTTCTAGTGGAAACCAGTAGTTCCCCAGGAATCGTTATTCAGAAAGAAAACACTAGCCAACAAAAAAAAATTTATGCTCTAGAAAATGGGCCCCAAGTGTGTGGTACATGAGGGCAGAGGGAAATTGCAACCCACCTTGGCGCCTTTTCAGGAAACAGACCAGGCAGAAACAGGCGAGCAGCAGAGGCAATGCCCCCAAAGGAAGCAAGCTGTAAAGCAGCCAGATCATGTCCAGCCTCTCTTCCGTGGTGGGTGGTCCTGAGGCGTTGGTGGCATCTGGGATGTCAGACGGTGCTGAAAACAATTAAGACATTCTAGAAGCATTAGAGTTAACAATACCCTTTTGCATTGTCATAGTTTGAATTATGACAATAATTCAAGTCCTCTATTTCTCCTTTGGTGGTCCCAGTACCATCAACCTACTCTTTTTAACTTTTGTGAACATCTCACATTCGTCTTGAACAAGTCATCTGAAGAAAGATCTCTGTGACAGTTCTCACAAACTACTTCACCAGGCCCTTTCATTTATATATTTAGCTCAGAGCTCATGAAACCATTTTCTTTATACAGTTTTAGAACTTGAAAGGAATGTTATTGCTCCAAAAATTGCCCAAAGACAGACAGCTCATGAATGGCAGTTGGGACTCCTGCCAGAGGGTTTCTGATGCTGTACCTTTGCTCTCTCTCATAAGACATCATTATCTCCAAACATCAAATACTTTTATTCTTACCAAATATGCTTTTCTTAGCATCTAGCTAGTGCTCATTATGACTGATCAGTGTTAAAATTGACTTACAAATAAGTTGTGACACAACTCAGTGAATCAAAAAATAGTAGTTTTTTTAAACATATTTTCTTTTATTTTTATATGCATTGGTGTTTGACCTGCTTGCATTTGTGAGAGAGTTGGATTCACTGAGTTATAGACAGTTGTGAGCTGCCGTGTGGGTGCTAGGAATTGAACCCAGGTCCTCTGGAAGAGCAGCCAGTGCTCTTAACTGCTGAGCAATCTCTCTAGACCTCCCCCCCCCCAAATAGTAGTGTTTTAATAATATAAGACAAACTACAAAATATCTGAATTCATAGTACATGCAGTGGTTCTCAACCAGAAAATCTCTCACGCTCCAGAAACATGTGGTAGTTTTGGGAGACCTTTCTGGTATCACAAGGTGGGAGAGTACCTGCATCTAGTAAGGGAAAGTCAAGGGCTTAATAAAATCCCTGCACTACACAGGGCACTCTTCCATTCCCATAGCACGGAAATCAAACAACTCCACTATCTATGGATTGTGTGGATTTGCTTTTCCTGTGTGTGTGTTCTGGCTTATGATGTAAGATGTACTGCTTCTTTGGAGTTACTGTTATTTTGATACTGAGTATCAAAAGCAGTGAAATAAAGTTTGAATTATGTGTGTGATTCCCCCTCCACACACACACACACACACATACCCCAGATCCTCTCTTTGAGGGTAAAAACAATCAGGAGCAGTTGAAGGGGACATACAGTGAGCATATAGTTTAATGGTACAGAATGGTGGCGAATTACTGCAGCTGCTGTTTAGGTTGGGCAAGCAGCCAAGAAGCAGATGCAGCTGTCTGGGGGAAGGCAGTCTGCTGGCAAACAATAGATAATCTAATACAAACAAACTCAATTAAGAAGACCTTATTCCCATTATTTATCCGAACACCAAACAAACTTGCTAATTTTGATTGGTTTCATACTTACTTATTAGATGGTGTTCTGAATCATTTTGAGTCCTTTCTGAAACAGAAAACAAGATTAAGTATTAAAATGGCTTGAGAAAACACTAAGGTAGTACTCAATGTTATCTCTAAAGTCAGAGCTATTTAGAAAGGACTCCAGTGTTGCCACGACAACAGAGAATCCAATAATCCAGGCCAAGTTCAGCTTGCATAATTCATGGATCTTCACCTTGAGATCATGGTACACAAAGCAAAGGAGTTCTTTTCAAGTCTGAAGAAAGACTGCTATCAACACAGTATAACCTTAAACTGACTGCTTTGGTTCTCTCCTCCTCATTCCTTAGGCATAAGGACACAGAGACCATGTGTGACCTCTGACACCTGCAATGTAATAAAACACATAACCCTCAGGTGCTTCTGAGACTGTGGACGCTCTGGGTGAGAGTCAGTCAAGGTGCTCATTCTGAAACAAAGATTGTGCCTCTCAATTCCTGCCTTCTCACTCCCTGCCTTCTCACTCAACACTCATCTCGATAATGACCTCTGCATTTATCTAATGTCCCTACTCAGAAACTAACCTGGGACGATTGAGAATCGCGGAGTTTTATAATATGCAGGGGCTGTTCCTGGCTCTGTGAGATAATCCCCTTGGACACTGGTTTGTTTCACAAGGTGCCTTTCATCATTCTGGAAGACAGTTACTTTCTCAAGAATAGCCAAGCCTCCTTCTGTCCACAATTGTCCTTACACAAACCAATTCCTATCATGAACATAAAAAGCAAAACATATGCAAAAACAGGGGCATTTCCAACATCCCCTCAGAAAGATATTTCAAAGGGTAAAAAACAAAATACTTGTATTATATCTCCAAATTTTACTAATTACAAGCATAACCATAGTCCCAGGACATATTTATTTCCTCATTTCATAAGCAGTTCCCAGAATACTCTTGGGTTCAAAAATAAAAAGAATATTTTTATTCTTTCCCTGTAATCACCATTTCCCTAAAGGAGACTATATACTCAGCTGAAATTTAAACTAATCCTAAAAAGAAATGTATGTGACTTCTACAAAAGAAAAACAACCACAAAAAGCAAGACATGATTTCTATTTTGTAAGGCACTATAAGCTCTTATGAAACTTGACGTATTTTTATATAATGCACAGGGAAAGGAAATGTATGATAAATGAGAGACATAGACCTGAATGATAAGCAAATTGACAGACTGCAGAATCAGTTCATTGAGAGTAATCCTGGAGGTTTCCTGGAGAACTTGGGCAATAATCAGGGCTTGAAAGGAAAAGTATAGTTGTGATAGGTATAAAAATGGATCTTCTGAAATGGGTGAGAGTGGCATAGGAAGGTGATGATGGGGATGTGTAAGGCTGGTCCTGGGAAGATGCGTCACATGTGTGAGATTGAGGACCTACGTTGAATGTTCAGTATCCACATAAGAGAGAGAACATGGCAGCTCCTGTCTGTCATCCAGTGCTAAGGAGGCAGCAACAGGAGCATCCCAGGTTATCAATGACTAGCCAGCCTAACAGTTGTTCCATTGAGTCCCAAGTTCACTGAGAGATCTTATCTCAAAAAATAAGGTGGAAATAAGACACCAGATGTCAATCTCTGCCTTCCACGTACACACATGTGCAGACACATATATGTACACACACACACAAAGATAAGGCAATGGGAAGTAATGCTGTTCAGCTTGGAAAGGTTCCTCCTTGAAGTGATGCAGGAAGGTATGGAGAAAGCTCTGGTGCATCTTTATATATGTTGGGCAATAGTCTCTTATTAGGCATGTGATCTCAAATACTTTCTCATGTTCTGTGAGGCGCCTTTTCACTCTTGATGCAGAAACATGTTGAATTGTGATGAAGTCTACTCCACTGCTATTGCTTTTGTTGTATGCTTTTATAATCATATCTAGGAAATGATTACAAAATAAAAGATCAAGACTTAGCTTTTTATGCATATGTATGGTTTTGTGTAAAAGTAGTTTTGTAGATTAATTTCTTATATTTAAATTTCTGATCAATTTTGAGGCTTTTTATTATTTGACATTTTCATTCACATATATCATGAATTTTGTTCATTCAACTCCCATCATTTCCTTCTCCTTTATTCTTCCTTCTCCTACTGACTTACTTATTTACATGGTATGAAGCAGGAGGTTCAAATTCAATTTTGGCATATGTATATACAATTATATCTCAACATCATTTGTGTTGGGGTTATTTTTCCTTCTTTCTTTGTCATTTTTGGTGGATTTTTTTTTCTTTTTTTGTGCAAGGAATCAAATCATGAGCCTCCAATATAGTACGTAAGAACTCTACCATTGAGCTAAGTTCCCAGTTGCTATTGTTAAAGAGACTTTTCTTTCCCATATGGATGATTTTTATCTTACTTCTCAAAAATCAGTTGAGGGCATTGGGCAAGGTGACACATACTTTTAAGCCCAGTATTTGGAGGAAGCAGCAGTGGATCTCTGATTTTCAGTACAGCCTAGTCTCCATAGCCAGTTTCAGGATAGCAAAAAATACATACTGAAACACTGTCTCAAAAAACAAAGCAAAGCAAAACAAAAATAAGTAACAACAAAAAACAATTGAGAGGCATAAAGAAAGCTCAGTAGTTGGGAATATTAGCTGCTCTTCCAGAGGACCCAGGCCCAATTCCCAGAACCCACATGGAAGATCAAACCATCTGTAACTTCAGTCCCAGAAACACAAGCCATATGTGTAGTACACAGACATACATGCAGGCTAAAACACCCACACAGAGAAAATCAAAATAATATAAAAAGTCAATTGATCCTATACAGAATTTTATTCTAGACTCTCAATTCTGCTATGTTGATCTCACAACAGTATTTAAATAGCTATATTTTAATAATGAGTTTTGAAATAGAGAAGTCGTAAACTTCCAACTCTCTTCTTTATCCAGTTTATTTTGGCTTCTTGGAGTCTGTTACAACATGATGTGAATTTTAGAATTAAATAAGATTTGATGGAGACAATGATGTTCAATCTTGGGGACTGCCATCTTTATAACAGTCTTCCAAGCTGATGACAATAGGGTATTTTTACATCTTTATCTGTTAATTCATGCTACAAATCTGCTGCTTATGTAAACATAACTTCTACAAATTCTAATCAACAAGAGCCAACAACAGAAAAAAAATTAAGGAAAAAGAAAACAATGTTGTTGTGATCATTTTTGAACTTGTCCAATAAATGTTTTAATCTCTAAAGGCAAGAACAATCAATAACTGCCTGCTGTGGTAGTGCACACACATTTAATCCCAGCACTCGGGAGGCAGAGGCAGGTGGGTCTCTGTGAGTTCCAGGACAGCCTGGTTTACAAAGAGAGTTCCAGAACAGCTGGACCCTACCTCAAAAAAAGACCAGTAACTTCCATTATTTTTCCTCTACTGTTCTTGCCTCACCCTTCTCTTCCCCTACACAAATACTTTATGTATTTATGACTGTCACAGTCTGGAAGATGTGGTAGACTGTGGATGTGATACAAGTGTTCCAACTTCTAACCAAAGCATCTGCAAGTCTGGGTTGTCTCTTCCATGGAAACGCAATGAAAAAAAGCCATAGATGGCCTGGGGTAGAGCACTCACCTGTCACATTGATGGTTATTGTGCGGCTGTAAATAACATTAGAATTAAAGTTTGTAGAACAGCTATATGATCCACCATCACTGGCATTTATTGGTTTAAAATGGAGAATAAAAACCGAAGCCTCTGGCTTTTCTTCCCAACTAGTGTGTTTCTGAGGTCCAAACTCAAAAGGTAAACATTGTTTTCCACTGTACTTGCACCAAGTCACATTAGGTCTGTGATCACAGTATGTCACAGGACATTTAATTTTAAAGTGCTCTCCTGTTGTGACATATTCCGAATGCCTGTTAACCTTAATTTGTACTTCACATGACTCTTCACCTAAAACACAAAAGCAAAACTGGAATCAGTATGATCTTCTAGTAGGACCATAGATAATGCAGCAATTATTTCCCACAAAGATTTCTAGTGCACAATTCCATAATTTTCCTCAGTACTATTTTTCAGTACTTTACCTCCACTAGCCCAATGTGGTACATAGCTAGCACATAATAAATAGTTGTTTTAAAAATAAATCATTTCACTGAGTGGTAATGACACACACCTCTAATCTCAGCACTCTGGAGACAGAGGCAGGCAGATCTCTGAGTTTCAGGCCAGCCTGGTCTAGAAAGCAAGTTCCAGGACAACCAGGGATACACAGAGAAACTCTGTCTCAAAAAACAAACTAACAAACAATTAATTAATTAGTTTCATCCTCCCCACAAAATAACATTATGAATTCTGTTTTACAGATGAGGTTGAAATGCTAAAGAACTTGTCCATGGTTATATGCTAATAATTAGAAAAACTGAGGCTTTAAAGTCATGATGAGATCTCTACTGCATTATTTATCGGCATTATTTTGTTTGTATTACTTCTTAGCCAGTAATCACATTTTACATTTTCTAATATCAGCACTACTATGGTCAAGTTAAATAGGGAATTATAAACAATCACTTCTATACAATACTTGGCAGTAATAATATTCTTCCCTTGTTTTTCTTTATTCCTTTTTTGGATGTTTATCATTTTTTATTTCGATTCTTTTTTTTAATCCTTCTCTCATACAATAAATACATCCTGCCTACAGTTTCCCCCTCCTCCACTCCTCCCAGATCCCTTCTTCCCCTTCCCCTCCAGATCCACTCCTCCTCCATTTCCCTTCAGAAAAGAGCAGACCTCTCAGGGATATCCACCAACTAGGGCCTAACAAGATACAATAAGAATAGGCACAACCTCATAACAAGGCTGAAAGAGGCATCCCCGTAGGGCAAAAAGGGTCCCAAGAGCAGGCAGAAGAGTCAGAGACACCCCTACTCCCACTGTTGGGGCCCCACAAAAACACCAAGGTAACAATCCTAACATGTATGAAAAGGACCTAGTGCATACTCATGCAGGCTCCATCATTGCCACTTCAGTCTATGAGTCCTGCTTAGTTGATTCTGTGGGCCACGTTCTCCTGGTGTTCTCAACCCCTCTGGCTCCTGTAATTCTTCCTCCCCATCTTCTGTGGGGTTCCCTGAGCTCCACCTAATGTCTGGCTGTGGGTCTTTGCATCCACTCCCATAGGCTGCTGGAGGAAGCCTCACTGATGACAACTGGGCTAGGCACTGAGCATAATAGCAGAATATCATTAGGAATAATTTCACTAATTTTTGAGGGGTTGGGGGCAGTCATGTTTGGTTTTACCTTAGGTCTCTGAGCTATCCAGCCTCTAGTTCCTGGCCATCCAGGCAGTGCTGGGCATGAGCTCCCTCTCATGGTGTGGGCCTCAAATTAGACCTGTCATTGGTTGGCCATTCCCACAAGTTCTGTGCCACCATTGTCCCAGAACATTTGCAAACAGGACAGATTGTAGGTTCAAGGTTTTGTGGCTGGGTTGATGTCCCAGTACCACCATGGGAAGCATTGCCTGGCAATTTACAGCAAGCCTATAACCAATATCAAATTAAATAGGAGAAACTCAGAGCAATTCTACTAACATTAGGGACAAGATTAGACTGCCAACTCTCTCAATATCTAGTCAGTATAGTACTTGAAGTTCTAGCTAGACAATTAGACAACTGAAGGAGATCAAGGGGATACAAACTGGAAAGGAAGAAGTCAAAGTATCACTATTTGCAGGTGATATGATAGTATATAGAAGCATTCCCTTGTTTTTCAATGGCTTTAATACTGTCTTTCATTCTTTTCCATGAATCTGAGTAAGAGACATGCAACTCAGGATAACCATGCCAAGGTAGGATGTGTTCTGATGACAGCCGACATTTGTATACTTTACAAAGCAGAAAGAGAAACAGCACCCCAGTTCTTTGGGAATTTCTGCATACCAGACAGGTATCTTGGAAATATGCATCTTTTTGTTTTGAGGAAATGAGCTTTTCTCCTGAATATGCATCTTCCAATGACTTATGAACCTTGAGTTAATAATTGCCAGGAATTTGTAAAAGTAGACGTACAAGCCTGGAGTAGTGGCTCATATGGATAATACTGGTGCTTAAGAGGCTGAGGCAGAAGAATTGACTGAGTCACATAGTAATTTTCAGGCCAACCTGTGCTATATAGCAAGACACTTCTTAAAGAGCAATACCAGAAAAAAAGCAAACAAAAACAACCGATAGCATAGAAAAACAATTTAAATTTTCTATGTCACTGTATGTTACATAATCATTCACTTATGTACTATTTTATTATTAACTTATTATCACATGCTTTGTAACCTCAACACATAAACTTGAGGCCAAGGCACACGAAAAAGATCTTCTCTATGCAAAAAAAGATAGACAATTTAAGATACCAAATTTACCTCACTTTACACATAGTTCTTACAATTTCATTATCATTTGCTAATCAACCTATAATTGTGTTATATTAAAAGCACAAAAATCATAAAATTTAAAATCAGGTTCAAATACATCCCTTTCTTGAAACAAACAAGTGTGTAATTTGGTCCACCAAAGATTCTACCAGCATGGGTACTTCAAAACAGAAACTGGCTACTAAGTCCCAAGCTGCAATTGCTCAGAAAACAGTCATGTTCAAGTGTTCATTCATAAATGAGCAGAGGAAATGGCATGATCATGACAACGTTAGAAGCCTTTGCGCATCATGTCCATCGTATAACTGCTATGTCTGACGCATCAAGAAATGACTAGATGGGATTTCCTGAGCTGGTAAAATGAAATAAGTAAAATAGGCAAAGAACCCTGTTGTGAAGTACTCTGTGGCACTTTCCAGCTTCCTCTTTTTACATTAAAGATGAGGCTAAACACAGGGTCTTAACGTATTTCAAGTTCTTTTTCCTCCAGCCTTATGATCTTTCTTAGTTTTGTTGTTGTGTTGTTGTTTTATTGTTTTGTTTTGAATTTTTAGAAAGGATCTCACTATGTAGCTCTTGCTGTCATGGAAATGACTCTGTAGACCAGGCTAGCCTCAAACTCACAGAAATCCACCTGCCTCTGCCTCCGGAGTGCTGGGATTAAAGGCATGAGTCACTATGCCCGGCTCTTTCTTAGTTTTGAAATATTCTATTTCATGGCAATAAACGTCCTCTGCCTCCTCACTAACTTTCATGCTCAAGTACTTTCCTAAATAGATGTATGGAATCACAGGCTATAATGACACCTAAATGAGAATATAGTCAAGGCTTCCTTTAAAGATGAAGAGTGCTCAGGACATTATTTTAACTATATCTTAACACTTAATAAATCTCGCACTGTAACTTTTGCCCAGATCCCACCTCCTCTTGCTTAGAACAACTGAACTTTGACTGAATTCTCAGGAGTCAGGTAGAGACTAGGGACCCCTACAGAGAACTTTTAGCATCTCCGATTAGTGACTTATTTTTAACTCTATTGGATTCCCAAACAACTTCACTTTAAGATGTCATGGTTCAGTCGCTTCAAATGTTCTAGAATAAACATGAAAGAAAATCAAAAGGTAAGTTATAAGGGCAAGTTTTCAAAAGCTTGAAGAGGAAGGGTAAGGTTGCTGACCAAAAGGAAGTACCTAACAATACAGTACCTGATGTGGTCAGATTTACAGCAAAAAGCAAGAAAGCCGAAGGGGGAAGGCAAAGGTGAAAACGTCAAGTGAAACCTTGTCTCCAAAGTTCCTTCCTCTCTCAAGTTAAGAGACCTCAGCCTCCTCACTTCCCTTTTTTTATTTTCTTGAGAACATCTGAACAACAAGGGGGCTGTGGCCAAAGGAATGTTGTCCTCAATGAGCTTACTGTTCATTCATGGGACAATTATGTAATGATAAGGACTTTTTCTAAATAAATCTATTATATACTATTCTTTTTCTCTTGAAATGTATCCAAGCTTGAAAGCAAGGTTCAGAGGAGCCTTGTGCATTTCTTGTTAGAGAATATAGGAATTAGAAATGAGGTCTGCCTTGGTGGAATTTGCCTTCATGTGGAAAACAATCATGCACAACAAATGGGAGGTTAATACTGTACACAGGTACAAAGCACTCAGCCTGGGCTGCTGGTGTGCTTTCCTAGAAGCTGAGCTGCCCTTCAGTGGATGAACAGCCTTTGGCCATCAGAGCAGAGACTGTTTAGGTACTGGAGTCTGACGAAGTGGAAAAACAAAGGCTTCTCCTTAGTTCAATAGTCTCGCAGCAGATTTAAGGGACTGATACACAGGTGGATCATGGCTTTCTGGAAGTGATAAAGATCACTGGTTATTCCAGAATGAATAGGATGAGCACAGTTTGGGGACACTGAAACTTTTCCTATCCATGAAGAAAAAATATGATGCCCAACTTGGACCCCCAATTTCTTCAAAATGAGGTACACATTGAACTATAAAAATAGGAAAATTCTCATGTATCAACTGTCAACACACACACACACACACACACACACACACACACACACACACACACCTCACTTCCCTCAATGCATGACTGTGAAATCATTCCTAGTCTACAAAACTTCTAACTGCAATGCATTACCCTTCCCTTCAGCCAGAGAATTGTTACCTCATGCTAATAACCTAGTCCATCGTTAGCATTCTGTGACTATACACTTAAGAGAAGCATCACTGATTTGGAATGAAATAACAGAAACATTATTGTGGCTTCTGAGTATTCTTCTCCACAGGATAAAGGTGACTGACAATCACATTAGCCGGCACAGAATTTTTCTTCAATGTTAGGATAAATAGAAGAATGCTTTTACAGCATTAGACATCAAGAATAGTCACTCTGTGTGCAAATAAGGCAGGGTTTCTTTTTCTTCTCATCCTCAAAGCCGATAACTTGATGTTAGCAGGTCAAGAATGATCTACTGAGACAGATGTCACAGTTCTAATTTTCTATCTGGCAAGCATGTTGACAATTCCTTTCTGTCTGCCTTGAAATATGCCAATCAATTATGTGACACTCAGGATGCTCACAGCTACCCTTGACTGGATTGTCTCCTCAAGCAAATAGTTTCTGGGGAGGAAATAATCACCGTTGGGTTTAGCTCTGACTTGTCTGCCAACTCCCAGCCACTTTGTCCTTGGTATTATTGTCCCGGCTGCTTTTCTCAAACATTCTTATCTGGTGGGGGTTTTCAATGAGGAATAATGAAAACACAGGCAGCAAGACGCCAAAACTACCTACCACCCCCAGGATTTCATATGACATAGCTCTTTGTGAGCCACTGGAAGTGGAGGAGCCTATGAAAAAGTCTTCCCAGAGCCACTTGTGGTTTGTATTCTATGTGAACTGTACACACCAATGGATAACCAGTTAGTGTCTAGCCAATGAGAAAACTGGGTTGTATCATTTTGGACAACTACTATCTCCATATGAAAAATACATTTTGTGAAATTTCAAAAGGAAATAAACAATAAAATGATCATATATATAAAATAAAGTCACAAAACAAAAATGTTGTAAGGATATGTACTATCACAAAGAATGTGGGGATACTGGCCAGAATCAAACTCTAGTGGTTCTGAGTATAATTCATGCTTAAAGTGAGCAAAAGGGCTGAATTCATATGTGCTCAGGGCCAGTTCTACAGCTGGGCAGTTCTGAATTAACTTTTATGTAGAGTGAAATTTCTGCTGAGGATAAATATTACAAACATGTTTATTTACAAATTATATACATATTTAAAAACTCAATGGTAAGGCCGGGCGGTGGTGGCGCACGCCTTTAATCCCAGCACTCGGGAGGCAGAGCCAGGCGGATCTGTGTGAGTTCGAGGCCAGCCTGGGCTACCAAGTGAGTCCCAGGAAAGGCACAAAGCTACGCAGAGAAACCCTGTCTCGAAAAACCAAAAAAAAAAAACAAAAAAAAAAAAAACTCAATGGTAACATATTAACTAGTCAGAATTTAAACCAAAATTACTCCAGTGGGGAATGTTTTACCATGGACATTGTCAGAACTTCTAATACATAGTGATGATCAACACCAGATAGTATGGATACTGTGCCTTCCTGTTGTCCATACTCTAAAGGTATGGACATACCACTGCCTATGATCATTTAGGAATCTGATAATTTCTAACAGAATTTTATAGTTAGACTTTTTAAATCTCAGACATGACATAATCTCCCAGCTTTCAGATCCTCAAGATGGGAAGAGCCCTTCTGGTTGAGTTGGTCAAAAAAGGTTTCATCAAAGAATGTAACCCAAGCCCACCTCTAGGGAAACCCAGTCCTCTTGTCTTCACAATGCCATCTCCACTCATTAAAATGCCTTATGCTAGTCTAAAATTGCTTCAACTGCCTTGCCTTGATTACACCTATTATTGTAAAGCAAGTCTCAGCCAAGAGTCATCAACCCTCCATTGAAAAATTCTTACAGCTTATAGAAACTTCAAAAATGGTTGCAGTCATTGAGTGAAATTAATGAAAAAAGGTGAAGATTGGATAAGTTTGAGTTACAATGTCAAAGATGAACACATGAATGTAAACCATTTTAGAAAAATAAAAGTATTACCAATAGTGTATTAATAATTAATATTAATGGTGTCTTTACATCAGGAGGGGGAAAAGTCTCTAGACAATATTCAGTACTATATTCTGCTGACTTGAAAGGCTAGGAATAATGAAGGGAGTGGGGAGGTTACACTCACTGAGGAAAGGAAAGAGATATATCTTTCCTAGAACTGGAATGTAGGAATCCTTTGAAGGTGCCCTGCATGCAC
This sequence comes from Peromyscus maniculatus bairdii, assembly GCF_049852395.1. Lineage (NCBI taxonomy): Eukaryota > Metazoa > Chordata > Mammalia > Rodentia > Cricetidae > Peromyscus > Peromyscus maniculatus. The sequence continues at coordinate 36,027,648 of NC_134863.1, read as the reverse complement.
CTAGCCAAGGTTAGTCCATGCACAGCCTTGTAATTTTACAGTAACCATCCTAGGACATCAGCCAGACACTTGAGAAAATCACAGGCACCACATCAGAAAGTCAAGGTATTGTATTTCTCATCATAAGCTAGTTGCCACAGCCACAAAACCAGAAACACCACAGTAACATGAGACTATATTGGGGGATCTGCACTCCATTCAGAAACCATTCATTGAATGTTTTGTAGTTTTGGTTAAATGTATTACTTTATGGTAAGTGAGCATATTCCATAAGTAAGATATTCCAAAAAATCCTAGGAATATCTAGAGAAATATGAATAACAGCAATACATATACATCTAAGTTAAAATCAGAACTGTAATTGGAAAAGCACCATTGTTGGAGGAAAACCCTGTGTCTTGGTCTCAGGGATGAAGCATACAATGAAAACTGAGGCTGCTGTGAAATGGACCTGAAAAGAATTAACCCCATGTGAAGTACACACATGGTATGAATTCATATAACATCACTTAAAACACAGCAGAGAACATGGAATAAGAAAATTGGAAGAATTTTTATAATCATCTATTATTTTTTCCTCTTAAAGCATATACATCTTTATAATCATATGTAACACATTTAAATTTTATTTAATACATTTTTAAAGAACACAGGTTCTTCTAGGGTTAAAGTTTACGATAGTTATTGTGACATGAGATTTTGGGAAAGAATTTAAAGACTATCTCTTAAATTTGGTTGTATAGGACAATCAGAGACATTAAGCCAGACATGTCTTATTTTTACCAATAATTTTGAAATTATTTTGTCCAAAACCAGTTGTTTTGATATTTAAAATACCACTTCTTTTT